>NW_025544781.1:1757477-2309680 GCF_000003525.1 Blastomyces dermatitidis ER-3 | reverse complement strand
CTCTGTATTTGATAGTCTGATTATGTTGTTCAATAGTCTTTCTGTCTTGACAGTTCTTTGTTGAATGTGATATTTAAAATCCAACTTGGAGTTTAATCATACTTCTAATCATTTGATATTTACACTGGGTTTAATCTCTCTATTTAAAAGAGTTAGAGATAGTTCTTTCTCATTGAATCTAGAAAAGAAATGAATTAACTCAGTTTTATCTATATTAAATTGAATTTGATTGATATCTGCTCTAACAAAGATTTTCTTTGCAGCTTCTTCAATTACTTTTAAATTCTCTTTGATAGTTTTTGAGCTGTAGACTAGACTAATATCATCCATATAACTCAGAGATCACACTATTCTCATATTTCTATTTTTGAATAGATATGCAGTGTATATTACAAATGAAATGAGTGAGATTGAAGATTTCTGTAATTTCTCTGTAAAAAATTGATTTATTTTTTGTCAGTTTTTCTCTCAAAAACTGTCATATCATCTGATTTATTATCAATTGATATCATACTTTTTCTCACTGTATCTCAAGAAAGAGATTGTAAAGATTTTATTAATTTATCTCAAAAATCAATTTTAGTTTATTAGATTCTCTTCAAAAAAATCTAATCTAGTTACTGAACTAGTGTGAAAAAAATCAGGTGTTTTATACACAAAAGTCTTTTATTCTTCTTTTGAAACAGTCTAACTAACTTTTCAATTGAAAACAGACTTAGAAATCTCTTAATTGAAAAAGTCTGACCAACTTTTCAAAAGAGTTCAATACATATCTCAATTAAAACACTCTGATCAACTTTTCATTGAGTGAGAACAATGAGTTCAAAAATACACTCAGTTGATGTGGAAAAAGATGCTTTCTCAAATGCTATTTCTGAGATTGAAATTCTGAAGAGAAGAAAGAAAGAAGAAATAGAGAAATAATAAGTTCTTGAAATACAGAAACTTGAAAAAGTCAGCAAGATTCTTAGAAAGCAGTGTCTAAGTGAGATAAATGAAGAAGTTCTGTTAATTCTTCATACTCAGAATGGACAACTACAGAAGATGATCAAGTTCAAACTCAGAATTTCAAACACAGTTCAAAAAACATTGAAAATTTCTAGTATAATCACTGACTTCTCATCTTGCTCTTCTTTCTTCTTTTCTACTTCTTCTTCTTTGAATCAGAAGAAAACATATGCTCAAGCAGCTGAATCTGCTCTCTCTAAACCTGCTATCTTAAAACATGCTCAAAATCCTGAGAAAACTGAGAAGAATAATACTCATACTTCTATTGATAGAAAAGTGAAGAAAAAAATGCAAAAGAAGAAAAACTTTCAAATCTCCAGAAATAGAAGACTTATTCTCAAAGTCTCAAACCAGGACATCTTGCAAAGGAACAAGCTAAACTCAAATCTCATTTTCAGAATCAGAAATGAAATTAATCAGCAGTTCTTTTCTCAGTTAATAACTGATATTGAAGTTCAAAAACCAGTTATAGATTCAATTGAGTCATCCTTCTTTGAAAACTCTATCATTCTGACTACAATGCCTGAATTCAGTGCAGAATTTCTTATTCAGAATGAGAATCTCTGAAAATCAGCAGTAGAATCTTTGTTAAACATAAAAATTTTATCTGAGAGAGATGAAAAGTGAGACAAATTCATTCTTCATGATATTTCAGTTGAAATTTTTGACTGTGAAGAAGAAATACTACTTCTTAAAAATGAATTAGAAGAATACAACTCTATTCAACTGAGAAAAGAGCCTGTATAGCTAAATTCAATTGAGTTCAGACAAACTAGAAGAAATGCCTCTGTTCTAGTATATACAAAGACACTTGAACAGTCAAAGATCTCTGAAGTAAGAGTGACAGATTTGAAAATGAGAGTTCATGAATACAAAGACTCAAGAATGAATCTCAAAGCTCAAACACAGTATTCAAACTGTCAAAGATATAAACACTTTGCAATCTTCTATTTCAGAGACTCAAAATGTGCATTCTATATCAGAGATCACAAAACTAGTGAGTATAAATGTGAAACATGCTCAAAAAGAGATGAAATATATCAATACACTCTGCTTAAATGCTCTAACTGCAAAGAAAAACATGCATCTAGCTCAAAAGAATGTATATTTGCTTCAAGAACTCAAAAGAACTTAAGAAAAGATGAAGCTCAAAGCAAATCTAAAACTGAAGAGAATAGTCAAGTCAGTAAACTCACAACTGCAAGCTCAAAAAGAAGAAACTCTTAACTATCTAAATCTTCAAACTCTAATTCTTCAGCTAAATGTAAACAGAATTTGAATTCTTAAACTTCTGTTAAGATTAGAGAATTGAGAAATGACTCTAATGATAAACTAGATATAATGCAAGCAGTTGAGATTTCTACTTTTCAGAACAGTTATAATCTACTATCTAATGATAGTGATTAGATTCTACTCTACTCTCTTTTAGTATGAATATACAACAAAAATAATAAAAAAAGTTTAAAAACACTTTAAAAATCACATTTATTCAAAATAATGTAAATAGAAGCTCAAATTGCATTTATTCTTATCTTCAAATTGCATTTAAATAAAAAGTTGATTTTATACTACTTCAGGAGCCGAATTTTGATACTGAGTAAAAATATGTTATTTCTCATTCAAGCTACTACTGCTTTTTATCTCAAAAGTCTGAGATAAAGTCAAGAGTAATGATCTATGAAAGAAAGAGATCAAGATATCAATTTAATCTAAGATTTAATATCATGTCTGACTCTGATATTCTGATGAATAATATTATAGATAAAGAGAATGAGTTTGATACTATACAGCTTATAAATATCTATAATGAAAAGTCATTGAAGAAAAATAATAACATCTGAACAATTGATAGACAATTTCTGAACATAACTTCATCAAGAAACTCTATAATTGCAGGAGATTTCAATACACATCATTTCTGATGAAATTCAGAATGCAAAAGAGCAGTAAGAGCTGATAATCTGATTGAATAAATGTTTAAGCATTCAATAGATTTAGTTAATAAGTCTGATCAATAAACATTCTTTAGAAAAGACATGAAACAGAAATCTATTATAGATCTAATCTTCATGTCACAAAATCTAATAGAAAAAAGACTTGTAAACTTATTTATTGATTCAAATGAGACATCAGAATCAGGTCATGAGATTATTCAATTTAATATTGAACTAAGTGAGGAATAAATGAGTGAAAATCCTCTTCTCTCTAATCAGTTTAACTTTGAAAAAGTTGACTGAAAGGCAGTTGAAGAAAGCATAAAACTGTTAAAATCTGAAAGACAGAGTGAGCTATATTGAAATCTTGGTCAAGATATCTCAAATGAAATGCTTGAGAATAGAGTGAAGCTCATTACATCTATTATTCTAGCAAGTGTTAAAGATAATATTTCAAAGAGAAAGTCTTCTGAGTATTCAAAATCTTGATGAAATGAGAATATCACATCTAAAAGGAAACAATTGACTACTACTAGAAGAGATTGAAAGAATGATATAATTTCTGATAAAGAGTTCAAAGCTGTCAGAAATGAATATTTTTCAGATATTAAAAAAGCTAAAACAGACTGCTGGAATAAATTTCTTGAAGAAGCATAAGAAAAAGAAGTTTTTAAAGCTTTTAACTATACTAAAACAAGAAGTGTAGCAAAACTTTCAATCTTAGAATATGAGTTTCAGAATGAATCATATACAGCAAACTCTTTTGAGAAAAAATGTCAAGCTTTTATAAGAACTCTCTTTCAATACTTATCAGATTCAGATTCAGAGGAATAGAATATATCACTTCTTAACTATATTGATGAAAATGACTGGGAATGGCCTGATCTTACTCAAGATGAATTAGAGTCAGCTATTTTCTCAAGTTCAGTTAAGACTGCTGCAGGGCCTGATTCAATTAATCACTTGATTATTCAAAATACATACTTCTACTTAAAGAATGAATATTTTGAGCTCTTTTTCAATCTCTTGAAAAATGAATATCATTTTGAATGCTGGAGAGAAGCCACTGGAGTGATTCTTGCAAAATCTAATAGAAAAACTTCAATTTTCAAGTCATATAGATTAATATCTCTATTAAACTATCTAGAAAAGGTTTTAGAAAAGATAATAGCTACTCAACTATCTTTTATAAGCTCTGTCAGTAATTCTCTTTTATTCAGTGAATAAATAAGAGATAGAAAACAGTGTTCTGCAATTGACACTGTTCTCTCAGTTATTCATAATATTCAAATAGCAAAGCATGAAGATCTGGTCTCAACTGCAGTTTTTATTGATATAAAAGAAGTATTTAATCATGTTTCAAAGTCAAAGTTAATTCAGATATTGAAGATATTAAAACTGTCACTTTCTCTAATAAAATAAATTAACTGTTTTATATCTAAAAGAATTATACAACTTTTCTTTGATAGAATGAAATAAGATAAGACTGAGATAAAAATAGAAGTATCACAAGAATCTTCAATCTCACTCATTTTATTTACAATATACACTGCATATCTATTGAAGAATAGAAATATGAGAATAGTGAGATCTCTGAGTTATGTGAATGATATTGATCTAATCTACAGCTTAAAAACTATTAAAGAGAATTTGAAAGTGATTGAAGAAGCTGCAAAGAAAATCTTTGTTAGAGCAGATATCAATCAAATTCAATTTGATATGAATAAAACTGAGTTAATTCATTTCTTTTCTAGATTCAATGAGAAAGAACTATCTCCAACTCTTTTAAATAGAGAGAGTAAACTCAGTGTAAATGTCAAATGATTAGAAGTATGATTAAATTCTAAGTTGAATTTTAAATATCACATTCAACAAAGAACTGTCAAGGCAGAAAGACTATTGAATAATATAATCAGATCATCAAATACAGAGAGAGGTCTATTCTTTCAGACTATGAGATCATTATATATAGCCTGTATTACATCAGTAGCTGATTATAGAGTTCAAGTATAATGAAATAATCAAGGGAATTTCACTGAACTCTTGCAAAGTCTGTAAAACAGAGCCTTGAGAAGAATTCTGAGAGGATTCAAATCATCTTCTATTAAAGTAATAGAAATTGAAGCTTCAATTTCTTCTTCTGCTATTAGATTTGAAAAGGCCTGTATAAACTATGCTCTGAGAGTTATAAAGATGAGCTTAAATCATATAATCAGAGAAAGAGTCTCTTCTTCATTTTCATCAATTAACTCTGGAAATAAACTGGATTGAAATAGATTTCTTGATTGAAATGAAAATAATTCTTCAAAGAAAATGCCTTCTCAACTGTACAGACTATACTCTCTGATTAAAAATCAATTTTCTTCTTTAAATGTTGAAAAAGTGAATCATGAGAAGTTATCTCTCTGGAGAGAAAAGCTTGAATCTCTTATAAACTTACAAATAAGTGAACTATCAAAAGAGAAAGAATATAAACATCATTTGAAGAGAATTTCTACAATTAATATAAAAGACTCTATTCTGATTTATTCAGATGACTTAAAAAATGAGAACCTGAATAGATTAGGCACAGGCATTTCTTATACTGAAGATAATATCAATTTTATCTCAGGTTTCTGAAATCTAGACTGTGAATCTGAAGTCTTTGATGCTGAACTATTTATAATAGTAAAAGCTTTCAAACTTATAGAAATAAAATCTTATAAAAGAGGAAATAGTTTAAAACAGATATGAATATTCTCTGATAGTCAAGCTGCTTTAAAAAGACTTAGAAATAGTCAGATTTATAATAATTAAATAAATCTTGAACTGATCTTAAACTCTGTTTTGAAAATTCAAAAGAGAAGAATATCAAAGCTGATAATTCATTTACACTGAATTCCTGCTTATATGAATATTCATGGCAATGAATTGGCTGATTCAGCTGTAAAAAAGAGTGCAGAATTAAGCAGATCTATTCACAAAGTTGTGTCCTGATCTTTTATAAAGAGAAAAATAAAAGAATCTTGTTTAGACAAGTGAAATGAAAGCTAGCAGAAATAAAAGAAGAGTATACATTATTCAAGATTTGAAATAAAATCCAAGTGAAAATCTTGTTTAATTAAATGTAAAAAGAAAATATTCTCATCTATAATACAGCTGAAACTAGAACATGGCTATTTAAAATCTTATATACAAAGATTTGATGATAGATTTGACTCAATAGAATGCTCATTCTGCAATACAAATGAGAATCCTGAGTATATTATAATGCACTGTGCATTATATAATAGTCTCAGAGCCAGATTGAAAGAGAAGTATGATCTAAATCAATTAAATATGAGATTCTTATTCTCAACTGAGACAGGAATTAAATACTTAATAGACTTTGTATCAGAAACTCAAGCAGCTATAAGAAAATGACTAAATTCAGAATTATCTGAATATGAAGAGAAGGAAATCAATCAGATATAATCTGTTAAAACAGCTATATACTATCTTTTAATAATTTGTTTTGTTACAGTCTCTCTTTACTTTATCTTTTCCTTTCAATTCCTTTCTATCTATCTATTTAATGTGTCTATCTTTAAGACTGTGTTCTATTTCTCTTTTCCTTTGTCATAATATTGTCAAATGATTTCAAAGTATCAGAAGATGTTAAAACACTGTAATTTGTAAACAGTTTTTGTATTCTGAGCTGGAATTTTCTGATTTTGCATATCTGAAATTGATGAATGTGTAATAGTTAACTTTACAGATATAGGAAAAACCCTGAGAACTAAAATTTCTCAGATAGATGTCATAGACTCTGACTGCATACATCTATAATTGAAGAATAATAATAATAATAATAATAATCAATTATAATGAATAATTACTTCATTCTTCACATCTGACTTCAGATCATGAAATTTATGAAAAACTCAATATAAATACTAAGATGAACTATGAAATGATTATTAATAGATTATATTATAGATTACTGAAGAATTATCTCTCTGCTATAATTACTATAACTTTATTCAGAAATATTCATTGTAAACTGATTATAACTCTGAAGAAATTTTCTAATATCTGAAGTCATCAGAATACAGATAATAAAAGAAAAATAATCAGAAAATTACTACTGAGCTGATAAGTTACTCTATCAGATAATAATTTTTAATAATACTAACTTTCTAATTTGAAGAAAATTATGTGAAAATAACTATGTATCAGTACTCTGATTTTATAACTCTTATCTAATAACTTTCATAAATAATTACTTTATATATATATATCTCTGAATCTTTCTCTTTGATTAATTGAAAACTCTGAATTCTGAACACTTCTTTAAATAGTTAATTCAAATCTTTATATTTCACATTGATTCTGTCTTCAGTTCAATCTTAAGATATACTACAAAGTTAATATATAATATCTAGAATCAGAGTTGAAGAATTATTAAAGAGTGTCTCTCACAGTGAATATATAAACTAGTATAAATAATCTTACATTTATAAGAGTTATATATTATTACATTAATAAGAACTGAACTTATTAAGAGATATTAATTGAATTTAAATCATTGATCAGTAGTTATATTAAGAATTATATAATAGAGATTAGACTAGCTGCTAAGATTATGAATTTCATGTTTAATCTCATTTGATCTGGTCTCATACATTTCTTGGCATGAATCCCGCTGAGACTGGCTATCAAAAAAACATGTAAAGTGACTATATATCAGATCTTAAAATGGAACCATGACATGAAAAAAATGAGAAAGTGATTTCATTTGATTTCATTTAGTTCCATTCTTTGCATAAAGTTACTATTTTTAGACATTTTAAGGTTTTTTTTAGACTATTTTTAATTTTTTAAAAAGTAACACTTTTTGATAATGCTCAAATGAGATTTAAAGTCATTTAAAGCAATAAAAATAATTTAAATTGAGAAGTGAAAATCATAATCTCATTTGAAAAATGTGATAAGAGTAGAGAGTAAGTCTCACTGAGACAGTATGAAACTACTATCTAATGTTAAAACTGTGTAATGAGATCAGTCGAATTGATAATGAAACTATCAAAAAATCTGGTCCTGGTCTCAGACACAGTCACACAGTCAGTCTAATAGAGATATTAATAACTGTGATTAAAAATAACTATTAGAATATTAGTCTCAGTCTTCTTATAATTATAACTGATAATACTGTGAATAACTATACTATTATAAAGAGCTTAGAGTAAAAATTAACTTTGTATTTTTAAAATAATAAATAAGATTATATTCTCTGTATTACTCATATAATTCAACTTATAATATAAATACTAATAAAGAATCTTAATATCAAGATAAAGAATAATAAGATAACTAATTCCTAAGATAAGAATAAGATAAAAGTAATTACTAAAGTAACTTTTATATTCACTTTATAAAAGATAATATTTTTTAATAATATTTTTTAATAATACTTTTTAATAACACTTTTTAATAATACTACTATTAATTTTGAATAGATTGATAAATAATTTAAATATTATAGATTTAAAATATTATTAATATAATTTATATCTTCTTTGAATAATAATAATAATTTTATAATATTTAATAAATAAATAAATCAGTCACATCACTGAATATGATATAGAATGTTAAAATATAGTGAAGTTCAATATATAAAATAACTATTCAGACTCTTCAATTATATCAGATAATTAATTATTAACTATAATACTCTGATTAGAAAAAGATTCAGATATTAAAACTTTCTGATATAAAGTAAACTTAGTTAAAATATATGATTAATTTACTGTTTCAGTTTTATAAAATAATAAAAACAGTCTTAATTACTTATATATTAATACTGCAGTTAGTCTGATAAATGTATAACAGTTTATTTACTTATCATGAGAAGTAGTTGAATCACTTAAAAAGAAATTCAGTCTGGAATAATACTATAGCATAGACTATTATTACTAGAAGAAATAAACTGATATATTATTACAGTAAAACTGAATAATTTTTTATAGAGTACTATATTATAGCAGCTCTATTAAATCTCTTCTATTAAGTTAATATCTACACTTCTTAAGATTGAATAGAGAAGAAATGAGACTTATATATTAAATTAGTCTGAGACTACTATAATATCAACTATCAGAGATTTGAATAAGCAGATATTAGAGATATAAAGACAGTGAAATATAATTCTCTAGTAAGTAATAATCTTTGATAATACTTTATATTATATAGAACTATAATACTAACTTTGAAACAGAACTTATATATATTGATTATAACTGAAAATAAGATAAAATTATATACTTATAAAACTGAATTTAACTGCTATCTTCAAGATAATTCAATGAATTTATATACTAAATTAATTCTAGAGTTATAAAAAATTGTTAAGAGTATATATTTAACTATTACACTAATAATATATAATATTATGATAATTTCATTAATAAAGATGAGAATGAAGTAAAAGTTCAACTCAAACTAAAATATTTATTACTATTACTGAGAATAATTATAAGAAGAAATAATCAAGAAACTCATGATTATAAAATATAAAATTATCAGATAGTTTAATATCTCTGATCACAGTATATCAGAGAAGTATAGTTTTTATAAAAAATAAAGAATAAACTTGTATAAGAATGTATTTAGTTATTTCATAAGTATTATTAATAATTATTATCAAATTCTAATTATATAAGTAATCACTGAATGAATTAAATAAGACTGAATTTAATCTTCAGTCTTAGTCTTATTCTGATTTTGAAAGAATAATCATCTTTCATAGTTTATTCTGAGAAATTACTCTTATTTCACTGTTCTTGAATTAAATCTGGTTATTTTTCATACTATTTCTCTCAGAAATGATTCATTTTCAGATTTTTTTAAGACTTGATTCTGGTGAGACTCACATCAAGAAATGTATGAGATCAGATCAAATGAAATCAAATGTGAAATTCATAATCTCATCAGCCAGTCTAAATGAGTGTATGAAACAAGCGGCTGATATCAATATGAAAGACTATTATTGAAGTTCAAAATAACTGTACAAGCAGCAGCAGCGGCAGTGACAGCAGCAGTGGCAGTGACAGCTGCAGCTGTTTATTACAGTGATGGATTATTATTATATTCATTACTCAGCATATAAGAGGTTTTTAATTAGATGAATACAATATTACAAGGCCTATGTCACAGCAGCACTGAATTGTGACATCTATGTCTATATAGAAAGACTGTGTGTACTAAATATTTTATGTGACTTAATGCTCCAGAATCTCTCTATTAAATAATATCTCTCTACAGAGTAAGAAAAACCAATTTTTTCATGCAAAAAACACTGTAACATGACATCATGTGCATCCCATCAAAAATCCATGAATATGTAGTGATGCCTGCTCAGTGGCATTGCCCTAGCAGTTGCTCCTATCACCTCTACCCTCATCTTACTACTCACTCTCTTATCACTCCTACCATCTCTACCACCTCTATCACCTCTATCATCTCTTTCACTCCGACCCTCTCTTACTATCTCTACCACCTCTTTCACCTCTACTCTCTCTATTATCATCACTGTCTCTTCTGTCTCACAGCACTCTCTATCACTTTCACTCTCTATCTCTACTCTCATCTTATCATTCTACTTCTCTCTTATTATCTCTATCACTTCTCTCACTTCTATCATCTCTATCACCTCTCTCTATCATCTTTTTCACTCTCTAGTCTCTCTATCATCATCACTACTTTATCTCTACTACTTCACAGTCTCTTCTATCACTTTCACTATCTCTACTTCTCTCTGTGAAATGGTTAATCTGTTGTATTTAGTGAGAAGAACTAGCTATATTTATATTATATATGAGATCATGTGTAGGCGGAGTGATCACTATGATAACATCACTGAGACAGACACTGCACCCCCTCTTGTATTGCTATACAAGATCTCAAATACTATAAAAAAGATCAATCATCTCTTACAAATCTAGCTATATCATTCTCAAATTCATTCAAATTATGCTACTTACATTGAGTTTAAGTGTTCCATCTCTCTTCATCTATAAAACCTAGTAAATCAAGAAATTGATGAAATATAATTGTGTTTAAGAGTTTAGTTAATTTATCTGCTACTATTTCTTTAGTTAAAATGTAATTAATTGAGATTATACTATTGTTTAACTGACTGCAGATGTAATACAATCAGATATTAATATACTTACTTCTCACAGTGATTGCAGTTACTATAATAAGATTAATTACTTTTCTATTATCTATTTTAATTAGTAGAGAGTCATTTACTTTAATAAAGCTCAGATTTATCATTGTACTTCTTAATTATATTACTTTATATATAGCTTTACTTAATATCACATATTCAGCTTTATTAGAGCTTAAGAATACACAGAATTACTTGCTTAATTATTATAAAATCAGTGTATTTCTCAATTTAAAGATATAGCTGAATATAGATTTATAATTATTATTTAACAGACTAACTTAGTCAGAATCTGTATATCTGACTAATATATATACTATATTCAGAAATTCATTCTTAAATTCTTTATTACTCTTTATATAGAATATATTAATCTTATATCTTTCTTTTAAGTATTGAATATATAAGAGATCTACACTGAATAGATCAGTATAATATTGATAGATCTTATATAATAAAGAGAAAAATGTTAGAGAAGAAAAAGAAAGAGAAAGTGCAAGAATCAGCAATCAAAGTGAATATTTATACATGTATATGATGATGTACACAGTGAAGCTTCAGAGTGAAAGAATCTATACATGTTCATAATAACTGAGAATTAATAATTAAGAATGACTGAGAATTGAAGTATATATGTTTGAGAATGAAGTGATAGAAATCTGTGAAGTGTAATGAAATAGTCTATATGATTAATTAGGCACAGTCTGCTACATTAGTTTCTTCTTTTCAGAAGCAGTTCTCATCAGTCAAGAACTGCTGTTTCAGATAATATAAAACTTAAAGTTCAGATCAGACAATTATATCTGACTTATTTCATAAGATATTATCAGTTACAGTTATGAGATCTCTTATTGAGAATATTCTCAATCTCTCACTTAAGCTTATTATCTTCTTCTATGATGCCTGGCAGCTATTAGTTAGAAGTCAGTTGATAAGAAAATGAGTCAGTGATAGTGCAGTGAAGTAAGCTTGTATGAAAGACATTATGAATTTCTGATAATATATCAAGATAATAGTTATGACTATCTAGAACTTCTATCACTTTATACTTAATATAATGATAATTCAGTATATGAGATGAATGTGTGATCTGTATATTCTTAAGATTTAATTATATCAGATCTTCTATCTTATATTATTCAGTGAGATCTCAGTGAATATTATTTCAATCTTCTTAATTCTATTTAGTGCTTGTCATAGAGACTTCTGCTTAATCACAGATATCTCAGAGTTTTATTACTATATTATCAGTGATCTGAATTGAACTGCAGAAATTCAGTATGAAATGTGTAATCTCTAGAAGATTCAGTACTTTCATATGATATCTGTGTGTGAGAAAGAATGATCTTACATCTGTTAAAACAGCATCTCAATCACTGATAGTGATCTTTGTGCGTAGAAGAAGATCATATCAATTATCTTATAAGTAATTATAGAACTTATAAAGATAATTCTTCATAGTCTGAATTATCTGTTCTGACACATTATTGATCTCAGAGTGATAGACAGTTGACAGATAGTATATAATCTTGAGAACTTGATAGATTCTTATTCAGAGAATACTTATAAATTAACAGCTCTAATCTGATACTATAGATCTCAGCAATTCATATATTTAATAGAATAGACTTCATAGAAAAGCTTCAGTGACTTATTCAGTATTTATTTTATCATAAGATATTAATATTATATCATTGTTCAATCAATTCACAATGATCAGAATATTTCTATAACTCTTACTCTCAGAGAGATTAATAGTGAAGTTAATTATCACATCTCATCAGATTCTATCAGAGATATTGAGTGATTTCAGCAGATCTTTTCTACAGTTCTTTCACAAGATGATGAAAGAACAATAGTTGTAGTTTCAGATAAAGCATCTAATGCTATTTAATATCTCAGATTAGTAAAACTCTCAGAAGATTATTCTATGCAGTTATTCACAGTCTGAATAGCTAGTTATATATAAATCATACATCTCTTGTATTATCTGAGTGCATAAGAGTTCAGAGTGAGAGACTCAGTGTCATTCACAGAATCACAGAGTATTACTGTTATCTATTAAACATTCTAAGATGTCAGTCTTTATATATAATTCTGAAGAGAATCAAGACACTTCTTGTTATACTTCTTCAGTGAGAGTTTGAAGAAGTTCATCAGTCTAAGCTGCTATATATCACAGTTCATTCAGTATAGATTCAGAAGAAGTTGACATATCAGTGACTGCTCTAATCAGAGAAGTATATATAGTGTCATGAACTGTTCTATCTTGATTAACTAATATCTTTAAATTCAAGAGCTGATGCTCTCAGTTCATTCAGCAAGTATCTATTACATTGAATAGCATATCTTGCTCTCATTATAAGAGAGCATCTGTCATTGAGTTCTGACTGTCAGAATGATAGTGTATTATAAAATGAAAGCAGCTTAAAAACTCAGATCATTGTATCTGTTATTCAGTGAGTTTATAAGTAGTTATAAAGTACTTGAGATTCATATAATCTATAATTATCTCAAATTCAGAGACACTTCAGAGTTCAGAGTCTCATTCTTCTAGATAGTGTATAATTGTGAGAAGTTTCTTATCATAGATCTTATAGTTGCATTCAGCAGAACTCAGTTTCTTAGATATGAAGACACATGATTATAAAACATCTTCATTATTATATTACAATATAGCTTCTTCTGTGATATAATCAGAGAAATCAGCTTTAACAACTGTTTTATAATCAAAATCAAATGTTATAAGCAGAGAGATGTTAATGAACATCTTCTTTATCTGTGTAAATGCAGCTTCAGTATTCATTGATTATTGAAATACTGAGTTCTTCTTAGTAAGTTCTGTAAGTGATCTCATAATATCTGAGAAGTTTTGTATAAATCATTGATAGAAGTTAGCAAATTTAATGAAGCTTTATACATCTTTCACAGTGCATAGAGTCTCTCATTCAAGAATAGCAGAGATCTTCTCAGAATTCATTCAGATTCTCTTATCAACTTCTATGATAAAGTCTAGATATTGTATACTTTTAAACTTAAAATTATACTTGTCTATGTCTATCAGCAGTTCTGCTTTCTATAGCTATTATAATATCTTCTGCATATATTTCTAGTGTTCTTTTCTGAATTCATCAGTGAAGATGAGAATATTATCAAGATATGCAGATGCAAATTCATTAAGAAAATCTTAAAGTGCTCAGTTAATATACTTCTGAAATATACTGAGAGTGTTAGTCAGTTTAAAGAGTGTGACTATTTATTCAAAGAGATTATATTATGTTTGAAATACTGTAAGCCACTCATCTTCTTCAGTGATATGAATCTTATAAAACACAGTGATGATATCTAACTTTGTAAATTATTGAGCTTGTTCAATATAAGCTAGAGTTTCATTGATAAGAGATAAAGAATAACAGTTCCTCTTTGTTAATCTGTTCAATTCTCAATAATTTATGCAGAACTGAAGTTCTTCACCTGAATTCTTTGCAAAAAGAATAGAGACTGTGATAAAAGAGTTACTTTTATATATGAATTCTTTATTCAACAGATTATTGAGTGTCTTTTGAAGAAGAAGAAGTTCATCTCAGAACATGTTATAAAGAGAGTCTCATAATAATTCAGAGTTCTTGTCATTCTTCTTTTTCAACTTGATACTGTGATTCACTTCTGAATCTTATAAAAGAGGTAGATTTATAGTATTATTATCTTGTCAGAAGACATCTAGATATTCATGATATTATTAAGAGAGTTTTGTATAAGAATCTGTTATTATAACACAGAATAACTTTTCTAGAGTCTTTTTAATATTAGTCAGACTGATAAAATAGATTAATATATGATTCTGCTGTTAATAATTCTTTTAGCAACTTCTTTTTCTGAGTATTTCATAGATATTGATAGAGATCTATAGTCTTGTGAATGTCATTCTTGTGAACTCTATCATTGTTAGAGAATATTAAACTTCTGTTTCAAGTGTTCAATAAGATGCCTTGTTCAGATAGTCAGACAAGTTCTAATATAAGATTATAATCAAGATTATTAACTTCATATGTGTAGATATCTTCATGCTGATATTCTTCAATATCTATGTTTAGTTTCATTATATAACAGATGTAAACATCTTTTGAATCATTGAATTCTGCAAGAAGTCAAGGTTTTGATAAGAAGATACACTGAAGATTATAATATCTTACAACTGAAGATTTAATTATTGCATAGTAACATAGATCACTGTCTATCATGACTTTCATATTATATATATTATTAACTACAATAGATACAAGAATTGCATTTATTATTATTTTCTCTTTAAATCATTGTTATCTGATCTCTTCAAGCTTCTGTTTGTGAATTTGAACAGAAGCTAATCTTTTCTCTGTTTTGTTAGAGTATTCTCATAGTTATCTTCTGAATTCTCTTCTAATGTAATGTGATTGACATGAACAGGCGCTGATTCATTCTTTGAACAAGAAGACATGTAGATTGATTAACAGTTGAAAACAATGTGCTCTGATCAGTTATGTTTGATACACACTTCTCATTGACATTAATCAGTGACTTCTTCAAGAGTGATCCCAGAAACTCAGAAGCCTGTTCAAACAGTGAAAACTCTTACTTATGTATAGACATTTGAATCTATTCAGTTCATGACATCTGTATTATGACTGTTACTTCTCTTCAGTACAGATGTATAAGTGACTGAAGTGTAACATCTTCTATCACTATTCTGTATACTCTTAAGCTTGATAAGACAGTCATTCAATGTCTGAAGCTGTGTGCAGAAGTCTTTATAAGTCTGATCTTTATCTACACTTATAAGACTATGTAAGAGTTCAAAAGTTAATGTCTTCTTAAGCATGCTAATCTTCATTTAATTCTCTCAAGATTAATCACCTGCTTCTAGAATCTTGATGTTGAAGTCAGGAATAAATATTGTAAGAGAAGTGTTTCTCTGTCAGATACTCTGTAATCAATCTAACACTTTCTGTTGCATAGCAGTGTCTTAAAACAGAATATCAAGATGTTTCATAATATTATCAGATGTTCACAACGCTGGTTCACATGCTTTTATTCATGAATAAAACTTCTGTTTCATACAATTCTTCAATCATTTATTAATATACTAATCTTGATTGATTAATAAACTAATGACATCTTCATCTACACTTAGTTTCACAAGTATTTTCATTCTTTATGATGAGTAGAGAGTGAGATTAAAAGTATTAAAATATACAGAAGAATCTAAGCATTCTTTCAGTGCTTTTATATTCAATTCTACAGATATTGAAATTGTATGAGTTTCTTATTATGATAATCATTGAATCTCTTCATATTAACATTGTTAAGTTGCATGCATATCAGTTATTTATTATTATCATAGTTTCAATATTGCTCAGAGTCACTGTAACACTGTGTCTATACTTGTATTTGAGAGTTCTTTCATACTATTATTAGACATAATTATATCATTTATCAGATATGTGATATCTGTGAAATCTGAAGAAGTGTAATTATATGAATATCTTATATATCTGAGTGTCAGAACTCTTAAATCTTTTGCTAATATTCTCTTATAAAATCTTATTACAGAGTCAGAGTGACTGATAAGCAAGCTTCTATCTGAAGACTCAGTGTCTGCTTAACTGTGTTTCTCTTTCTTATATATTATTACATGTTTGAATATCTCTTGATGAATAATCATTTCTAATGAGAAGATAATGCATGGATAATTATTTCTAATAAGAAGATAATGAACATTTTTCTAGTATAAGAGATCTACACTGAATAGATTGATATGATATTGATAGGTCTTATATAATAAAGAGAAAAATGTTAGAGAAGAAAAAGAAAGAGAAAGTGCAAGAATTGATGATTGAAGTGAATATTTATATATGTATGTGATGATGTACACAGTGAAGCTTCGGGGTGGAAGAATCTATAGATGTTTCTGACGGCCAAGAATCAGTGATTGAGAATGACCGAGAATCAGAGTGTACGCGTTCGAGAATGAAGTGATAGAACTCTGTGAAGTGTAACAGAACAGTCTATATAATTGATTGAGTGCAGCTCATCACAGAATAATTTGTAATAGAGTCTTTTATATCTTAGAGATAAGAGCAGTGTTCTTCTGCATTAATAGAGAGACTGTATAGATGATATTCAGCTGCAGCTTAATAGCTATGTATTATAGATACTT
Organism: Blastomyces dermatitidis ER-3; assembly: GCF_000003525.1. Taxonomy (NCBI): domain Eukaryota; kingdom Fungi; phylum Ascomycota; class Eurotiomycetes; order Onygenales; family Ajellomycetaceae; genus Blastomyces; species Blastomyces dermatitidis. The sequence goes on along the minus strand of NW_025544781.1, from coordinate 2,292,351 downwards.
AATATTATACTGAAATCATTACTTTATAAAATCACTTTCATTTTCAGAAATAAAGAAGTTATCTAGATATTAATCATTATAGTCTGGCATGATACTCACTTTTCACAGGCCATGTTTCATTTGATTGAGAGGGGAAGAGAAGAAGACTGCTGTTTTATTTAAGAGAGAATGAGTAATTAAATCTGTAGAAGATAATTTAATTTCTTCTATATTTAAAATTTAATTAGTCTATACTCTTCAATTTGAGAATTTCTGAGAGTGTTTCAATAGTTTTCATATCAGCTTAGAATTAGTGATTGATTGAAGAAGAGAAAAGAGAGAAGAAAGAAATAAGAATAACTTATCTTTATAATATAAAAACAGAGAATTACTACAATTATTTATTCTAATAACAAAGATCTGTTTTCTGCATATATCTCTGATATAGATTATATAATAACTGTATATAAAGAATATCAAGAGTGTATGTATTGAATGAAGATGATATTGCTATATAACACTGTAACTGTTTCTGTACATTACTGAAAGCTGTTAATATTTTCTTTAAGTCTCTTTATATTTAATAAGTCAGTAATATATTTTAATACACTCTCTCTTTCATCATGATCATCATTATCATCATTATTATCATTATTACTATTATTATTATTATTATCATTATTATTATTATTATTGTCATTATTATCATATTATTTCTGATTATCTCTTCTGCCTTTATCTCTCTTTAATACTTACTGAAATCAATTATATTATCTCTCTTCAAATATTCTGTGATTCTGCAGATCATCAAGGCATGTGAGTATTATTACAGATTGAAGAGAGAGAAGAAGAAGATGTTTAAGCAAGAGAAGATAGATTATAAAACATATTATAATGTCTTAAAGAGACTTCATAAGAAAGTAGAATAATAACAATTTTAAGTAACACTTCTGATAGATTTAGACTGAACTAAGTATAGAAATAATGCAGATGACACTGTCTATAAGAGATTAAAGAAGAAGACAGTGAAGAGTCTTATACAGTAGTAATAAGATCAGAAGAAGTTCTGAGAATGATTTAAGATTAAGATAAAGAGAGAGAGAGAGAAGAAGAGTGTTATTATAAATAAGCAGTAGCAGATGAAGATTAAGAGAGTATTAAAGTAAAAGATAAAGAAGTTAAAACTGATAAGTTTTTTATTTATTAAAAGATAATGATTTTTAATAACACTTCTGTTCTCTAATTGATTAGCAGAAGCTGATAGAGAAGAAGAGAATTGAGATCTTATTCAGGTCTCAAATGTGCTTTATAATTCAGAAGTTTGAGAAGATAGCTCTACTCTTTGAGTATATTAATCTACTTACTACTGAGATGAAACCTGAGACAGCAGATCAGGAAATACAGGATTTTGAAATACAGGTTGACCTGGCTGAGAAGAAGCAGTAGAAACTCTTCTCTGAGAAGACAGCAGAGAGAGATTTTATGTAAGAAATCTCACTTCTCACAGATTCTTTACCTCTATTTCTATCTCTTGTGTAATCAATAGAGTTAGCAGCTCTTGACTACACACAACTATATAGACTGAAGTTCACAAATACTATTCATAACTCAGCTTGAATACTATTATATATTTAATCTCTACATTTTATCTTTCTACTGTGAATACTTCTAGTAGTTAACAGTATATATCATATCAAGCTGTAAATATCTGAATAATCATCTGTGAGCACTTATTCTTACATTTCAAGCTCAGTCAGTCAGCAACTGTCTATTATGACTGAAAGAACTAGAAACTTGTATACTTTAATTTCTGCAAACTCTACTGCAGATACTCAGAAGCAGTCACTCAAATCATGAATAACTCTCATAAAAGAAGTGTAAGAGAACTTATCAATTACTTATAAGATATTATTCTCTGTATCTGTGACAGAGAAATTCTTCAAACTTATAAATAAATCAATCTCAGTGAAGAACATTTTTAAGCATCTCTCACAGAATCAAGCTATTTTTCTATAAGAAATACTTACTATCTGTAAACACTCTCAAACTGAGTCTCTAGACATAATCTTCAGAGATACTTACAAACTGAAAAGAAACTTTCTTAAGTTATAACTTCTTAAAGTCACTTATTAAACTACAATCTATAAAAGCTTTTACAAGTTTGTATTTAAAATTGACTCATAAGTCTGACTATGTAATATGAAAGATAAAGAAGCTGTTATCTACATAATAACAGATCTCTACTACACTGAAGTTAAGAACTGACTGAATTATTTAGAGAATGATTATAAGAGATTTCACTGATCTGTTCTCAAGTGTGGCGGGCTGCGCCCGATCAATCATATAGACTATTCCGTTACACTCCACAGATTCCACGTACGCTCCGATCCTCGGCCATTCTCGATTGCCGATCCTCGGCCGCCACCCCGATCAATCATATAGACTATTCCGTTACACTCCACAGATTCCACGTACGCTCCGATCCTCGGCCATTCTCGATTGCCGATCCTCGGCCGCCACCCCGATCAATCATATAGACTATTCCGTTACACTCCACAGATTCCACGTACGCTCCGATCCTCGGCCATTCTCGATCGCCACTCCGAACCTCGGGCATTCTCGATTGCCGACCCTCGGCCATTCTCGATCACCGATCCTCGGCTGCTACGAACGCGCATATATTCTTCCGCCCCGAAGCTCCACCGCGTACGCCACCACATACACATATAAATATCCACCTCGATCGCCGATTCTTACACTTTCTCTTTCTTTTCTTCTCTAGCATTTTTATCTTTGTTATATAAGACCTATCAATATTATACCGATCTATTCGGCGTAGGCTCCTTACATCAAGATCTATCTAGAGAATAAGTTAAAAGACTTTATAAGTCAGACAGAGAACATCTGAGCTGTAATTACTAATATTAAAAAAAGAGATGAGAAATCTGATAAAGACTACTCACAGCACTTTATAAAATTATAATATAAATTAAGATCTGTGAAAACAGAGTTCTGAAATAAGATCTGAATAATGACATTTATAAAGAGACTGAATAAAAATATGTAGAATAAGCTCATTGAGTGAGACTCTAAGTTCTTAACTCTGAAGAAACTGATAACTCTTATTCATTACTTACAAATCACTGTGAGAGTCACAGATCTGTAGAGAGTGAATCACTAATCAGCTCTGTAAGAATCAGATCAATAGAGAACAGATTTATTAAAGAAAGATAATAAGATATAGAGAGATTTATATCTGACTGCTGAGCAGAGAGAAAAAGCTTTATAAGCTTCTATAAACAGAGTATATAATAGAGAGATTAAGAAAAAGAGACTCTACTTTATCTGTTTTAAATCAGAACATCTTTATACAAACTGTCTAAACAAATTAAAATAGAAATTTAAGAAGTTATGAACAGAGTTAGTAACAGTCTTCTTAAGAGTCTTGAAGCTGACATCTGAATCTGTGACTTTCTCAATGAAAATACTTACTTATAAGAAGAGACTGTACTGCAGTACTGCTGCTCTACAAGTATGAAAAGCATTGATAAACTCAGAATCTCAGGTCACTGTAGTGTCTCTAAAGCTTACAGAGTAAATAAGTTGAATGATGAAAACTGAGAATCTGCTCTTATAATAAGCAGAGTACAAGAACTCAGATCTGAGAGCTGAGAAACTTATAAGAGTTATTTTTAAATTACAAGATCTCTCTGAAATCTGAAGAAGATTTGTAGAAACTGTGATTATTACAGATATCACAGATAACATGTACTTATAACTTACATGACTTTAAAGACACAATTCACACATAGCTGTTCATAAGTCAGATTTATACTTTTAATCAGTATTAATAGACTCACTTACAGAGATAGAATCAGTTAATATTGTAGAGTTGATTAGAGAAGACAAGCTCATCTATATAATAACTTTATAAATATCTGAGAATCTTGCAGTCATGAAAACTGAGCTTCAGATATCAGAGAAATACTGAGATCTTACAGAGATATTCAGCTCAGTAAAGACAGCTAAGCTTTCTTCTCACTGTGAGAAGAATCTGATAATAGATTTAATAGAAGAATAGAAACTCTTCTGAGAATCAATCTATAAGCTCTTTTATTATGAGACAGAGGTCTTATAAGTCTATATAAAGAAGAATCTGAAGAATAACTTTATCTGATCTTCACAGATCTCTGCAGAAGTCTCTATAATATTTATAAAGAAGAAGAATAAAGATCTCAGATTGTATATAAACTATTATAATCTGAACTTCAAGATAATAAATAGTTACTATTCTCTATCTCTGATTGAGAATGTAATCAATCATCTCATAGAAGCTGTTATATTCATATAACTGAATGTGATTAATATATATACACAGCTGTGAATACAGTCTGAAAATGAATGAAAGACTGTGTTTAGAACTGTACTGAGATTGTTTGAATATCTACTAATATCTTTTGATCTGACTAATGTCTCTGCAGCGCCCCGGTGGCTGAATGATTAATGCAGCCACCCGGTAGTGCCTTGGTGTGAGAAACCAAGATGTGTGAGTTCAAAACCTGCAGAGAATACATTAAATCCGGAACTCAAGCACCTCAGGTTTCTAATAAATACAGAGGTGTACAAATCACTTCAATAAATCACTCTATGTTCCTGGGCTGAGAAGTTATTATTGCATGTATCTAATTGTCACTTCTTTGTATTTCCTATGTTCTTATTATCTTGATGTGGTCTTAACACCTGTATTTCCTCCTGTATAATCAACACTTGGCCTGTATTTAACATCATGCAAGGACTCATCATAAGCTCTGCTTGCATATGAGTATAATGAAAGAATAATAATAATAATAATAATAATGTCTCTGCAGTATTTCAGTCTTTTATTAATAAAATACTTCATGTATATCTGAATATCTTTATAATAATATATCTGAATGATGTGATAATGTACTCTGTGAAGAAGAAAGAATATACTGAGTATGTATAAAGTGTGTTAAAAACCTTAGATAAGACAGAACTGTATATTAAGCTTACAAAGTACAACTTCAGTATCTATTGAATTAATTTTCTAGAATATGTAATCATCATAGATGATATTCAGATGAAATCTTCATAGATTAAGACTATTCTATTATAATCAGAGTTAACTAGTATTTATGAGATTCAGATCTTTCTGGGCTTTGTAAATTTCTATAGACAGTTTATTTTTATATTCATGAGAATCTTCTTAACTCTTACAGACATGCTGAAGAATGAAAATAAGAAGAAGTTATTCTATAAATAGAGAATGAAAAGATTATTAAGAAGAGAGAGCTGTAAGAACTTTCTTACTTCAGAAGCTTACAGAGTCTTTATAAGATTAAAACAGATATTTATAAATACAGTGATACTGTTTCACTTTAATCTCTTACTCTTAATCAGATTGAAGATAGATATCTTCTTCTTTATAATTTCAGAAATAATCTCATAACTATAGTTAAATGAGAACTGAGTTTTAGTGATCTTTTTCTTATAGAAGATGCAATCTGTAAAGATCAACTATAATATTCATAATCAGAAGCTTCTTATAATAGTGAAATTCTTTCATCACTGATATCACTACTTTGAGAATTTTATAACAGTGATTACTGTTAGAACTGATCATGATAGCTTATAACAGTTTACTTCAATCAAGAAACTCTTATAGTGATAGATTTACTAGGCTCAGAGACTAAGTGAGTTCTGATTCAAGATAGAACATATTAAGAAAACTAAGAACTCAGCAGACAGATTCTCTTACAGATCAGACTATATTAAGAATATCAGAGTAACAGATATAGAGAGACTAGAGAAGACAGAAAAGCTTCATAAGATACTTAAACTAAGTATTATAAAGAGATTGACTGAAGAGTCTCTTAATTCTCTGTAAGAGAAGAGAGAAGAGAGAGAGAAGAAGTCTGTATAACTACTTTTTATAACACTGAGAGTTAACACTCTGAGAATCTCTGTGAGAATTCTTGAAGAGAGTATCTATAATCTGAAGAATTTGCAGACTTTGAGAAGTGCTGTGAAAGATCTGATGTAAGAGAAAACAGAGTATAAGTCTTTACAAGATCTTCTATTCAGATTGTCTGAACTGTAATTAGAGAATAAATATACTTAGTATATTCAGAAACTGCTCACAGCAGAGATCAATCCTGTAGAAATAAAGAATTAAAGAGACTTAAATGATCTCTTGTAAAGAGAGAGTCAGATTTATATGCCTGTGAATAAGTTTCTATGTATAGAACTTATTAAAAGATATTATGACTCTTCTCTAGCAGGTCATTTTATAGACACTAAAACTCATGAGTTGCTTATAAGAAAATACTTCTGACTGAAGATATGAGAATTTGTGAAGAAGATAGTGAATTCTTATACTATTTATCAGAGTTTGCAGATAGTGTGATTCAGATTATATAAAGAACTTACTTCTCTACTCATCTCACAGAAATCTTAAGAATAGCTAGAAATGAATATTCTTATAAGTCTCTCTGAAAGCAAGAATATATATAATATCTGCTTTGACAGTGTGCTAGTGATAGTGAATTACTTCATCAAGATGACACACTTTATATTCATCTACAAGAACTTGAAGTTAAAGAATTTAACTCACATCTTTATTCACAATGTAATCTGATTACATGAATTATCTGTGAACATTATCTCAGACAGAGAATTAATCTTTATAGAAGAGTTCTGATCTGATCTGATAACTATATTGAAGATCTCATGAGATCTAAGTATGACTTTTTATCAACAGATAGATGATCAGATAGAACATCTGATGAGTATATTAAAACAGTATCTGTGATGCTTTATCAATTACAATCAGAATGACTGAGTGTATTGATTATCACTTACAGAGTTTATATATAACAACTCAAAGTATATCAGCACAGATAAAATTCTCTTTGAGATGCTCACTAAGACTCATTCACAGATGATCTTGATGAACCTGTGAGAGTATACTATAGAGTGTGATAATGCTTATAAACAGGCTGAGAGAATTCAGAAGATCTGGGAGAAAGTCTGTGAATTCTTGAGAAAGACTCAAGAGTATTAGAAGAGATACTATGACTTCAAGTATATTATAAAGAGTTTCAAGAAAGATGATAGAGTCTGACTAAGTCTAGAAAATATCATTATACAGAGATCTAGTAAGAAGCTGAATCTCTTATAAACAGAGTCTTACAAGATTATGAAGAAAGTTAGCTTATAATTCTATAGATTGAAACTGTTATCTGAGTTACAGATATACAATGTTTTTCATGTCTCTTTACTCTGTAAATATAAGAAATTCTTAGAAGAGAATTCTGTAACTCATCACTCTGTCTGTAAAGTACTAGAGAATAAAAGAGAATATCAGATTAAAGAAATTATTGACTCAGAGAAGTGAGATCATGAGCTCTGATTCAAGATTCAGTGATAAGAATATTTTGACAAGATGAATGAGTTCACTTGAGAATTATTCAGATAGATAAGATATCTGTAGAAGCTGAGACATAACTTTTATACTATAAATTCTGATAAGTCAGAATAATACAGTCTTTGCTAAGAACCTGATTATAATAAAGATATTAACACTGTTATTTATGAACTCTAGTCTATAAGATGATGAATTTCTACTGAGATGAACAGTCTGCAGTGTATACAAGAAAAGAAGAAATCATATTCTTATTAAAGTTAAAAAATAAGAAAATAAACAGAGCTATGAACACAATTTAGAGATTAATAAAGAAAAAATAAAGAAAACTCATACTCACACTCTTAATATCTGTAATATTCAATCTTCTCATAACTATTAATTTTCTTCTTCAAAGAAGCAGAGAGTATTATATCTGTGATACAGATAATTATTGCATTTGATACAAAGATTATCAGAAATGCACAGACTTCAGAGAAGCTGAATATCAGAGTATGTATAGTTGTAGCAGAATCTTAAGAGCTGGCTATCTGTGTGTATAATCAGATACTTCTCACAAAGCTGTATTTACTTTCTCAGTTATGCTGAAGTATTCAGTCTGAAAATAATTGAGATATGAAGAGAGAGATTATCTGTTCAGATCAATTTCTGTCATGAATTCATGACATTCACATTGTCTTGATTACTCAGATTTTACAGATACTCAGAGACTCATCTCTCATTGATAATGAGATTGCAGAAATGCACCGCGGTGCAAGAATCATTGATAGAAAACCTAGACATATTTACATATATCTAATCAGAGATTGTGTAAGCAGAGAGAGAGTGATTATAGACCTGCAGAACTGTAGAAGACACTGACAATATTAGAAGCTTTATAAGAACTGTCAGCTAGAGTCTATAAGAAATTACTTATAAGAAGACTTACAGTAAAGAGAGAAACTGTACTACTTAGAGTCAGAGACTGATCTGAGAGAGATATGAAATTAACTGCTAATCTGAAGATCAGATACAGTGACAGAGCTGAGAGAAGTGAAGATATAATTATGAGTGATGATATCTCTACTTTATCAGTTAGTAAAAAGTGATCAGAGAAGTTGCAGAGACACTTACAAGAAGTTTAATAGTAATCAGATATTATTTATAAAGATATTGAAATTGAAAAAATTTTTTATTCTTAAGAAGTTCTTGAATTAATATACAGACATTGTCAGAAATACTCTCTCTCTATTATCTGAGTAAAAACACTTTATAGATGAATAAGAATACTCATAGTTTATAAGAATGAGAGCTGTTATAGAAAAAGAGAAAAGAAGATGAAATTCTGCAGACAGATCTGAGATATTTATACTACTCTAGAGAGATTTGCTTACACTGTGAGTAATTCTGTAAAATAGTCAGATTACTCTAGTAAATAAGAGTGATTATGAATTGCAGGCCTGAATCTTTCTATATAACTACAAAGAGTGATTGCAGATCATAGATATCTTGATTCTACAATTCTACAGAGTTAGTAAAAGAATGAAAAATTCCTCATAATTCTACAGTGTTAAAGAATAATGATTTATAAGAATAAGTGAAAGATTAACTCATAAATACTTCTCTTTAATAAGAATGATCTCATAGAGAGTGATTTATTTATGAGATGAATCTGTGTAATAATCACACAAGAATCTTATAAAAATAATTGAGAGTTAACTGAAATTCTTCTGTATGAAAGATATGAGATGAATCTGTGTGATAGTTAGAGAAGAATCTGTAGATTATAAAGAATCTTACAGAATAAGAAACTAAGTAACAGACTCTTTTCTCTTTATAATAACAAGGGATTTTTTCTCACTGAGGTTTTTTTATAGATGTGAAGAATTTTTAGTGAGTATTACTGCAGTACTGAGCTGACTCTATGAAGTTACTCAGTGAAAGACTTCACAGACAAAGCCTTAGAGAGAAAGAAGTATATAAGAAATCTCACTTCTCACAGATTCTTTATCTCTATTTCTATCTCTTATATAATTAATAGAGCTAGCAGCTCTTGACTACATATAACTATATAGACTGAAGTTCACAAATACTATTTACAACTCAGCTTGAATACTATTATACATTTGACCTCTATATTTTATCTTTCTACTGTGAATACTTCTAGTAGTTAACAGTATATATCACACCAAGCTGCAAACACCTGAATAATCACCTGCGAGCACTTATTCTTACAATTCTACTCAATGCAGTCTGTAAAGTGACTGCAGTGATTTCTTCAGAGACATCAGATCTACTCACTGCAGCTTATCAAGAGACTGCAGCAATTTCTGATTCATTAATTAATAATCTATTCATTGATGAGAAAATTCAATCTGAGTGTTTATTATTTCTCATACTCACTAATAATTGATGAATTGACTATGATATCTTCATGAGAATAATCTATTCTTTTAGTGCAGAATACACTGAACTTCTCAGAACTCATAGTTAAATCTGATGACTCTCTGACATCTACAAGAAATATCACTATAGTGAGAGAATCTACATTGAGGAAATCTTCAGTGAGAGATAGTCTTAAAGACCTATTCACTGATTCTGAGATCACTGTACTTTCAATTCTGAAAAACCTCACACATGTCAAAGCTTTTATGAAATGAAAGTATTATTACAAGGCCTGTGTTAAAGAGATCAATCATTTGAAATATACACATTGAAAAGAGAATATAAAGAAGATAGAGAAATAGAGGAATAAAAAATAATGTATCTCATGACTGATTTTTCATTACTACACATTTTCCAGTCATTTTTTGTACCTGTACTTGATTTGAAGGCGAATTTTGTATATAGCATCGTGTATAGTTACTCTGGTGAGTGGGGGTGTCAGGTCACGTGATCTGGCTTACTAATCCTTCCACCATATAACTTTCCACAAGCTAGCAACCTTTCAATCACACAAGCTTTACACCTTCCACATGGTCCTGGTGGGACTCACGCCAAGAAATGTATGAGACCAGACCAAATGGGACCAAATGTGAAATTCATGGTCCCGGCGGCCAGTCTACATGCTGTTGAAGTTAAATATGGCTTATTCATAAGATCTTGACAAAAGATGCAAGTACAGCTGCTCAATTCACTGAACATCTGGCCTTTTTCATCTGTACTTTGTAAAAAGCAGCTGTACTATTAGTACAGACACTCTGCCCACCGAACAGTCATGAGATTGGGGCTGTACTTTTTAAAAAAAGTGGAGATCCGTACAAAAAGAACACACCCGGACGCACCGAACAGGCCCTGAACGCCCGCAGCCTTGGCGCCTATTTAAGGGTAGCCTGGTCGGACGCAGGGAGAGGACACCAATCACGTTCACAACAACGATCAGTGTGATTCTCGCTGTCAAATGAACCATATAGAAAGTGGACATTGACATAGCACACGGGGGCCTACTGTCCGGATAGAGCAAGATGACGCCCGGTGGATGCACGGTACGTACTCTCTGTTTGTACCACGACGTCGACTCCTGCACACAAAGCACACAATAATAATAATGTTATATGTGTGTCACCGCTATCTCACCCCACTCGCTGTCGGGCTATGCGTTATGCAATGCCTTGTACGATCTTCAACATCCGCCGTCGCCATTCAATAATAATGACCCTAGCCCTTCGGAGCAAATAAGAAATCTTGCCCAGGGTTGCCGTTTTCGTGCCACTTCTCCCGTCGCAGGTCCAATCACAACCCATCATCTGTGGGTAGGATAGGCAGATCTAATTGCTCATCCGTCCTTGGGATCTGTCCTCCGTTCCACTCTCTCGCGATGGGCAGGTTGAGCATGTCAACCAATCCGGAATCATTCTTCATTTACCTTTTCCCCTCTGAGCTCTGAGGCCATCATCTGCATGTTTAGCACACGGCAATTGATGCGTCAGGTCTCTCTATCAGGTTTCACGTCAATTCATCGACATGAGTTGCTATAAGAGAGGGGGTGGGGGCTTTGAAGATGCGGTGAAGGAAAATCGTGGGTGGTTTGTTTGGTCCTCGAACTCGTGCGTTATTCATCTCTGCTTCGTTGCTCCCGCCGTACCTATACGTTAATGAAAATAAAGGGTGAAAAATGAATAAAAAATATTGAGATATGAAACCACGGTTGATCGTGATTTCGTTCGGATTAACAATATAAAGACAGCATAAGTTCAGAAGAAAAGAAGCTAGGACAACTGCACCTTGATTATCAGACTGATACAGGAAGCTCAAAGGGCCATCTCAACTCCCGTTTGGAATCAAAATTCCACCCCTGAAATATCAATATATTGCACAGTGATCCTGGAACTTGTGTTAATTTTGCAAATAAGTTAAAGCTCAAATTTGCAAAACTTCAGCGTTAAGCAGCTTTTGTAACCTTCAGCGCACCAAGCCCCCCAAACTTGGTAGGGTTCAACGTTCAAGAAGGGACTGGGCTCGTCTATTTGTCGCCAGATGTATGCTAGTGATAGCAAACCAGGCTTAATACACTAGTTACCCCAGATTCTAGCACGCCAGGGCCCAAAGGAGAGCGAATTTGTGGGGAAGCTTTGTGGATCCGGAATAGGCTTGCACGAAGCCATGTCACCATGTGGCATTTTGAAGCCTTCCTCCAAGAGCTGTGGCTTTGGCTCAAGAACTTTACTAAAGACCTCCCGGGAACCCCTTTTTTTACAATTTGGCTCCCTCGAGTGAAAAAGGAAATAGCTATATGACTTTTGGCCCGTGGGGGATTGGGAGGGGGCTTTCTTGTATTGCATATGTGCACGTACACTACGATGCTCACAAATCCTGGGATTGTAATGATGATCAGCACATCGAGGGGACAAAACAAATTCCTCATGCGTCTGTCTGTGTCATTCGCTCCTCGTTTCGGCTTTCACTGCCCATCATCACTGGACTGGCCACAGTTTCACCGAGATCCTAGCACTGCTCAGCAGCTGAAGGATGAAACGGGTATTTTACCTTTTACCTTTTTATGCAACCCATGGACGTAACTAGTTACGCAGTATACCAGAACCCTAATTTGGTTTGGGTCGACCATGCGAAAAAGGGGAAATCAATCCAGATTAACATTGACACAAGTATAAAAAGTCTTGAACAAAATCACATGTATGCCCGGAACAATTAAAAACTAAAAACACAAAAATAATATCCCAGAATTGACATTCTGATCCTGGAAACTCCGTGAAAAAGTGAGACCGTCTCAGTCCCGACTTTGAGGTATTTGCTCCGATACTAACATGCCAACGACGACGATGATGATCATGATGGTGGTGGGGAAAGACTTTTTGGAACTTACTTAAAACCATTATTGTATGTAGGTAGTTTTGTATTATGTTAATTTTTTATCCGATATAGGAGCTTCATGAAACAGGTCTCAATGTAATGTCGTCTGTTTGTTGAAATAGATAGATGGAATGGATGGATTGAGCTCCAGCTTATGGGATTTGGGGGAAATTTCTACCCTTTTTATTCAAATTGATCCCGAGCAATCAATCATATATGGTATAGACATCACACGGCGTAGCAGCTTCTTATATTCTTCCTAATTGACACTGTTTTGGCTCTTTAAATTCCACAATTATAGAGAGAGCAATAATAATAAGAGAAAATTTTAATTTTCAATTCGATAATGGCAGGATAGCTGCAGCGGTAGAGGCAGAAAACCGGCTGCAGGCATTGCACAGCATCTGTAATCTACGACATAAATTATCTCATCTGCGTAGCAATTACATGTGAAGCAATAGGAAAAAAAGATAAGACAAGAAAAGAAAAGAGATAAAACTTTATTTCCGGAAAATCCGCGGCAAGTTATCCCTAAATGGATTTGGGTACTATGTCGGAAAATGAATTCACTTTGGCCAAAAATATACCCATAGAAATCTCGGGTTAACTTAAATCTGGGACCACGGTCACACCGTTTTATTTCGCCCTTCCAGATGGTCCGTTTTTGCCTCCTTCTTGCCCCTGCATCCAAGGTTCCGAGCCGATGTATGACCGCATTGTTGAGTGCCTCCTGTTCTGCTCGAGATCTCAATCACGAATATAAATTAGAGAAAAAAAAAAAAAAAGAAGAGAGAGAAAGAGAGTCCACATGCAACTCCGTCCACCGCTTCCGGAAGTAAAATAAAATTCCTGTTCCCCCGGGTCCATTCAGCTGCTCTTTGCCAAAAAGAATTACCCACCTGATATGAGTTTAGTGCGGAATGCGAAAATCTATGGAGCTCTACGTCATTCCTGGTTTTCGGATGCTGGTTGGGGTGGGTAATTCGGTACCTAGTTCTGGGAAATAAAAATTTATGAGACAGAAAATATCAACAGATGTCCAGTTGAGCTTTATCGTTCCGATCCTGGCACAGCTCCATCCTTCTTCCTTTCCTGGGGTTATCGGCCATCTAAAAAAAAAAAAACCTAGGCAGTCATTCGCTTCCTTTAATTTGTATCAAAGAGTCAGCTTGTTCTCTCCACCAACCTTATCCCACGTTGTGTTTTTTTTTTTTTTTTTTTTTAATGTCCTCCACGCCTTTACCCCGTCAATGATCCTTACCTACCTAATAATGCAAAATAAAGGAGAGGATACCTGTTCTTTGTTTTGCTCCGGTCTCTCAAAACGAAACCAAACAGCTCCCGCCCAGCCAAGGCCCAGCCAAGGCCCAATATAGTGTCTCTCGCTCTCCCCGTCCTGGTCTCATTCCAATCAGTAATGATACTTCATTACGTCTTGGATCGTTTGACAAAAACGAACATCCCGTCTGTCCGACCGACCTCACCGAGTAGCATTGTTAGCTCCTCCTATAGAGAAGAATATCAATCGTTTCTCCAGAATTCTCCTCTTCTCGACTTGTCTCACTGTCCCTTTTATACCCTTCCTTCCCGCCTTCCTCGTCTTTTAGTTCTGGCCATCCTTCCTTCCTGTTCTTTACTTGTTCCTCGCCCCTGCGTTCCTCCCTATCCTTCTTTGTGTGCATAGAGCAGGTTCGTCCGACTTCTTTCTCTTTTTCTCTTCAACTTAACCTATCCTGCAGTCTCTCTTTTCTCTTTCACATTTCTTCTTTTTCTTCTCGTCCCTATTTAGATTCAGTAAATCTAACCATCCCCTCCCTCCAAGCCCTTATATCAGGGAGAAAAAGACCCCGTCGACTCGTGGTATACGCATAAACAGACAACAAGCGCGTGGGGAACAATGAGCGAACCAACAGAAAAAGATTTCGCCAACGTGTCTTCCAATGGAAGCCAACCGGGCCGCACCATGACCAATGAGGAATATCAAGTCGCCCAGGCCGCCGCTCGCTTCGGATATGGTCCTCTCGCTCAGATCCCAACGACCGGAGAACGACTCCCCGCCTTCGGAGGTGAATTCCAGCCCGGTCTGTATCGCCCCGTTGAGCAGCGCAAGTTCGCCAACCCGGCTCCGCTTGGCCTGTCTGCTTTCGCCCTCACCACATTTGTCCTCAGTTTGATCAACATGCACACGCGAGGGGTGGCCACGCCAAATATTGTGGTTGCATCTGCGTATGGTTACGGTGGCTTCGTTCAATTGCTTGCGGGCATGTGGTAAGTAAATAAAAGAAAAGAAAAGAAAAGAAAAGAAAAAGAAAAAAAAAAAAAAAAAAAAAGCGGAGTGTCCCACCCCCATTTCATCCTTAGAAAATGTGTGGATGACGAGAACTGACATATTATGGCATTGTTGTAGGGAAATGGCAATCGGAAATACATTCGGTGCAACAGCTCTCTCGTCATACGGTGGCTTCTGGATCTCTTACGCAATTATTTTCACCCCTGGTGGGTTTCAAATCACGGCAACTATGATCGAGAAAAACGGAGAAGCCGGGCTCCAGAACGCAGTGGGATTCTGGCTTTTCGTAAGTTTTTGATATGGAAAATCCGGTCTTGTTTCTCCCGCAGTAAGAGACGACCCTTATACTAATATGTCATGTCACCAATTTTAGGGATGGTGGATCTTCACAACCATCCTCCTCGTTTGTACTCTCAGATCCACAGTGGCATTCTGCCTCGTCTTCGTCACTCTCGACCTTGCATTCTTGATGCTTGCTCTTGGTCACTTCTTCCTCACACCCGAGTTTTCGCCGAACCCTACGCTCATCAAGGCGGGCGGTGGTTTTGGAATCATTTGTGCGTTTTTGGCGTGGTATAATGCTCTAGCGGGTATCGCAGATGCCAACAATAGCTTCTTCATCGTCCCCGTTAAGCACTTGCCATGGTCAGTCAAGGCACTCGAGGCGCGGCGGAAAGCCGATCGCGAGACTGTTTAAAAAATAAATAGGGGCCATGCGCGCAGGAAAGAATTTAAATATGTTTTCGTCATCGATATGATATCCTCACTTTAGTTTTGAGCCCTTCGTTGTATAGATTTTGTAGTTGTTACCGAGTTGAGCTGAAAGGCGAGGAGGTATTGATTAGGTTGGCTTGAGATGGATGAGAGATCAGGAATGCGGAGACAATATTTTTGAGCCAAACTTCCTAAGTCATGCATGAAAAGGTCACCAGATCTTCAGCAGAGCATGAGTGCTGTTTTTTATTTTTTTCCTGTTTTCCTTGTTGGCTTTTATCCCTGCTGCGGCTGAAATGTTATCTCAATACTCGTTTTTTTAAAACAATATATATCACGCCATCCATCTCTTTCATGTCCTGTAAATCGCGTGTTCCGATTTTCTTTTTCTTTTTTTCTTTTTTTGAGCAAATCTGGAGAGAGAGAGAGGTCAGAGGAATTTTCGAAAGTTTCTTCATCGACAGCATTGAGGAATTAATTTACCAGGCAAAAAGGGCATTTGGGCGAGGGCGAATAATGAACGACGATCAGAACTTCAGGTGGAAACCAGAGGATATTTATTATTTGGCGGTTGCTTGAAATGAAGGTTTTAAGTTTTGCTAGTTCGTTATAGTTTAGTTAGCGGAAACATAAATAAAGGAGACTTCCTTTCTCCCTCTCCGTCTCGCTCGCCTGGGCGTGACTCAATCAAAGCAGCCCCCCAACCACCGACTGTTGAAGGGTGGGTTATTCATCTTTTGCGAAATTCGGATTGAAGATGGTTGTTATACTATGTAGTGGATTTGAGGGGGGCAAGAGGAGAGGAAGATGGATATACCACAACCACCATTTGAAAGGAGGAAAGTGGGAGTGGGTTGAACCCGGCTTCTGGTTGAGTTGAGGGTTAGCTGTAGATAGAACATCGCTAAAGCAGAGAGGGAAAACCTTTATTTCTCTGGAGAGACGTGAAAGGGAGAGAAAAATCAAGGAAGAGGGGAAAAAAAAGGGGGGGGGGGATGAGGAATCAAGACATAGGTTCGGTCGTCCACCTTCTGCGTGCTTTTTCGCTTGTTTCAGAAGAGAGATTCTAGTGAAAGATTGGATATCCCAGACTTGACTACTGCTGATGTTATTAGACCGACTCTTTGGTTAGACCGTGAGCAATGCAAGCTGTGTTGCGTGTAGTTATTTATATGTTATAGACATAAACTGTTGGTCGTAGTGAGTGGCAGGAGATAGATTTCAGTTGAGGTGCTGGGTACAATTATATGAAAGTGTCTTGGTATGAGGATAGTACCTGAATTGCATTGAAGCAACCATCATCTCTGATAATAAAAAATATAACTTTCCTTGGGCCTAGGGCTGATCAAATTACTTTTTAAAACTCACCCTCTCTCTTCTTTGCGTCGCTCCGTGGATATATATATTATGCTATCTGGGAGTGGAAAAAGGACTTCAACAAAGACTTAATTGAGTCGTTCTCAGTTTTGATTCTCCAAAGGTGCTTGCTTCTCTATCTCTCTAATATACTCACTCACTCATATTTGCACGGAGTACCTTGGCGACAACACAACCCCCACCCCTTACATAAACCTATTCTTGACTCAAAGCCTACATGGACGTTAAAGCGGGACAAGGAGGATGAAAGAGGAAGAGAAGTTAGATGAGGGCCGGAGATGTTCCTCCCCACGAAAGCCCTCGCGGATTATCAAAACTGACTCTCCAATCCCTTAATGCTTCAACAAATTCACCTCCGCCTCAGGCTGTAAGCATGTATATTATGTATGTCCCGTACACGTCCAACAGTTTCGTGTGCGTGTGCCTGCCACAGAAATCAAAAGAATTGTATTAGCCTTATTTTAATTCTAGCTATATTTATCTATCTGTCTGTCTGTCTGTCTTTAATTTTTCAATAAAGACGCGGTGCAAAGAAGAAATGGAGAAAGGAAAAGAAGGAAAGAGAACAGATTTGAAAATTTAAAATTAGAAATTAGAAAATTGAAGATGATGATATATATAATACTATATCTAGGGGGAAAAATCACTTAAGGGAAGAAATGAAAACGAAAATGTAGCAAGGAGGGATGGGAAAGGGAAAAAGAAAAGAAAACCCAGCAAAGGAAAGGGGGTGAAAGGGAAGAAATATGACAATGAAACAAGGTACTGATTAATGAAAGTGGTGCTGGAGCTAGAAATGAAATGAAATGAAACAAACATGACAAATGAAGCTGAACAAGAGTGGTATAATTTTACCAGAGGAATGAATGATAATGGTAATGATAACAAAGATGCAAATGATAGCAAAATTTCACGCGTGCACACACACAAGCCAGCAAGCTGGCCGGGTGTCTTCTTGGCAGTACCCCGGTCACCAGGACTCTTTTCATCTTCTCCCCTATTCTCCTCTCCCCCCTCCCTCCTACCCCCCATCCGTCCCAAAACAACCCAAAGGGAGCAAACACATTACCAAGAAAAGGAAATAAAGAAAAAAGCTAAGCAATCTGCTGTCCCGGCCTTGGAAACACCGGCCTTGTCTCCAAATTCTCCAGTCCCCCCATCGTCCCCTGCTGGCCCATCTGCCACCCCTGCCCCGTATGCTGGTTTATAAACACGCTTTGGCGGAACGGGTTCGTGCTACCGGTCGGGTTGGGCCGGAGCGGCGCGAGCGTCTGCCCGGGCATTTGAGGCTGGGTTTGCGGTTGTGGTCGGAGGCCAGGTGCTGTTTGGGGGCGGGCGAACGGGTTTTTCCCTGTTCGTTGGGGTTGGAGGGTGGGTGCGGCGGGTTGTTGGTTTTGTTGTTCTTGGGATGGTAGTTCAGGGAGGGGGGCGGTGGGTGGTTGGGAGGTAAAAGGCGATGAGGATTGGGATTGGTAGCCATTTGTGAATTGAGGGGTTTGCACTGTGAGGCGTTTGGCGAAGGGGTTTGTAGATTGACGGGTTAGAGTGGTTGCGGGGTTTGTGGAGGAGGGCGTAGGGTTGGACGAAGCTGGGCTGAGCGGGGAGAAGTTGGAGGTGTCTGATGAGGCTGGCGGGAGAATGGATTGGCGGAAGGGGTTGTTCGCCCGTCCTCCGCCGGTAAGCGTGGGTTGCTGGAACGAAGCCATTCCATTTTGCGGGATGCTGGGGAGGGCCGTTTGGAAGGTGTTCCATTGTGGTTGCGGGGTGTAGCCGCCGAATCCGGCGCCAGTATGGGTTGGCTGGAGGGGTTGTAATTGTTGTTGAGGTTGAGTCGGCGGCAGCTGTTGCATTTGCCCAAAGGGGTTGGAATTCGATTGTCCGAATTGGCCGCCGAAACCCGTTTGCTGCTGCTGCTGGCCCAGGCCTGTCATCTGCTGCATGAATTGCTGAGGCTGTTGGAAGTTATTCTGCGGGCTAAACCCAGTTTGCTGTAGTTGGAAGCCCGTTTGTTGGAATTGTTGCGGTTGCATCTGTTGTGGCTGCTGGAACTGCAAAGTTAGAGGATTGAATTGCTGCTGTTGAGGAGTTTGCTGCAGCATGGACAGCTGCTTCTGTTGAGGTTGGTCGGTAGAGTCAAAGAAATCAATCAGATTAGGCCCTGAGCTCTTTACTTCTAGCTTCGGTGGTGCCGTTTGCGCTGAAACAGGCGCAGGCTTAGATTTCTGCGGCGCTGAGACTGATCTGCTTCTCGCAACTCCTTTTTCTTTCTCTTCGCTGCTCGTGCCAAACTTTTGCGCACGATATTCCCGCCGGCGCAGGTCGAAATCTGGATCGTTAAGGTCATCTTCAAGAAGCTTGGCTAGGTCGGTTGAGGCGTGCTTTAGATTCGGTATCGCCAGGCGCGTGGCGCTTTCGAACTGCCGCGCGATCCGTAGAAATTTCACTACGTCTTCCGTCTGCGCACTGAACCGTTTATATATCTTTAAAGCACGTTCGGTATCCGGTCGCGACATTTCAAAGTAATTTTCTATAACGCCCAACGTAAGCTATCATCCTAAAGTAGGATCCTGCGAACCAGGTATACATACCTAGAATATTAATAGTTCCCTCATTCATCACAGAATATAGCGTTAGGAGGTCTAACGTCAGCAACCGGAATGCTGTTAAACTAATCTCATTATCCGGTTCGTCCATTAAGAGCTGGAGAGGAAAAAAAAGAAAAGGACGTCAGCTTGTGTCCAATGGGGTGCCAAAAAACAGTATACGCAGTCGGCGCAACTCACATCACATTTCACCAGGGCATGTATCTGCTTCTGCACAATCTCCGTCTCCCTCAACAAGCCCTTACTAACAGTAAGTCGTTTTAACCGTCCCTCGCCGCCGCGTACGAAATCTGTCTTGGTCTCCGCAAAGGCATTCGCGCGCGAAATGAGATATTCAGAGTATCTCCATATATTCAGTCCTTGGGCCTGGACTAGACTTGAAGGTCAACAATTTTGCATACAATAGCATGAAAGCCACACATTTGACATATCTGCCACCACCACTTCCGTCGCTCTCAGAGAAAAGAGAAAAAAAAAAGTACCTTCAGATATACTCGTAACGATCAGAAGCCTAGGATGCTGCGCTAGATATTTCAGCGCAGCGCCGGCGGAACCTTCGCGGATCATCATGTGCACCACGATGAGGGCTTTGTACACAATGGTCCATGTTGAATCACGGATGCGATACTGGAGCGTGCGAAAGATTTCAGCGACACCGGCCTCGCTGTATGTTGCGGTCAGGATATGTTCGATATATTTGGATTTCGGGGCGGCATTCTAGTTTTGTTTTTAGGATTGTGTCAGTTTTTTGGCTGGGTTTAACTCTTTGGAACTGGATGGGATATGGTTATGAGGGATAATGAATGGCGTCGGTGATTGATTTAGGGATATATATATACTGACCTTAGTCTTTGTTGCCCCCTTGACGGATTTCTCGAAGCTTGCGCCAGGCATAGCTGGCTTTGTCCGGGAACGAGGGGTAGGCTATGTATGGCGCCGGATTGGAGGGAGTTTAATGACAAAATGGGGGAAAGCTTTCGGCGGGAATGAACAAGTGATAGGCGAGAGATGTTAGTTATTGTTGAATGTCCCCCGGTGTAGGCCTCCAAACCAATATTGTATATTTCGAAGCCGGTAGATATCAGGGGCTTTCGCTATGGATATCCGCGGGACGGTGTTGTTTTTTTCTTTTCTGTTTTGTTTGCTTCCTATGAAACAGAGCAGCGTACGGGGAAGTTCATAATGACGGCGCCATTGGGAGGGTGCAGTGATTGGTGTTGTTCAGACAGTTAAGGTGGTTCAAAAGTTTCCTTCAAAGAGGTTGTTTCAAACCCTTGCTCAATTGGCTGAAAAACACACACCACCTGGCAGATGTGGGGGGGGATGTAGTCAAGAAATTCCGACGGCAACAATCGCAGCTGTAACGGCAACGGACGATGGGCAGGTGGGTAGAGAGAAACAGGATTGCAGAGAGATAGAGCTGGATGCAAGGCGGGACTGGGAGGTGGAAGTTGGTGAGGTCGAGGTCGAGGTCGGTCGGAGGTTGAGGTCGGAGGTTGGAAGTTGCTTGGTGGTGGATAGGATAGGGTTAAGATTAACCCACTCAATCCTGGCTGGGCGAGGATAAGGCCGGCGATCCTGCTAGAGCTATAAAAGCATAAAGAAAATATCAAAAATAAAAAACCAAACCAGTTTGGAACTACATATTATTTAGTTATCTACATTTATTCATAACAACATGTCTAGTTAGCTCTGTTCTTCTTGACCGTTGAAAACCCGTTAAACCACACTCGACCCTTATGATAAATGGTTGCGCCACAGTTTGATGTTGGCTGTCTGTTGGATATATAGAATACGCCACATTGAGAAGAATCTATTAATACAATTTCTTCTTTCGAAGGGGATGTACATATTTCTATGCATCGGGTGCTATCCATGCTCTTATGCAACATCTCTTGAGCAATTTCAGTTCAAGAGAATTCAAAAACGGCGCCTCTTCTGTGCTTCAAATGTTCTTCGTACATCTACTTCTATGATTCCAGCTGACATCTACCGATATATAATGGCAAGGGAGACAAGAAGAACATACCCGCAAGCAGCAGGACCTCACATCCCAAATGAACGAACTTGCTCCGTTTCGAAGGGCTAAAAACATATCAGACATCCGACCCAAAAAAAGAACGCCGCACGCCCATATATATATACAGCAGTGACACAAAACCTCAATCAATAAGAAATAAGCAATTAAGAGACATAAACCCCCCAACCCAATAGGCACACACAAACTACATCCATCCGATACCACCAACCCATCGCCTATCCTGCTCGTGCAGTTGTTGCTGTTGTTGTTGTTGATGATAATGATGACGATGATGTGCATGTACTTGCCCCTGCCCCTGCTCTAGGGCCATCAACACATGCACCGGCACGAAGCCCTCCATACCCCCACAACCCCCATCCATATCCATGTCCATGTTGACGTCCAGACCCGTATTATTCATACCCATCCCCTCAACCGGCTGTGTAGGATTCGATATCGATACACCATTATTTGCTAAATGCTGTGTGGGTGTGGCAGCTGGAAGCACTACAGCCTTGAATCCATGGTTATAGTCCTGGTTCTGGGCATTTCGTGAACTGCGAACGGGCTGGAAGAATCTCTGCAGCGTCTGCTGATTGGGATCTAAGGGTGGTGGTGATGGCTGTTGTTCATTGGGGGGATCATCAGCGGTAGAAGCCGCCAGCGTGGATTCTAGGTTATTCTGCGATACGTTTGGTTTCCGCTGGGCGGAAAATAGCCATTGGAGGGTTTTATCTATTATAAGATTGAAATTTAGCTATAGAAACCCCCCTTACCCACCATTTCTATCGAATGAATGGTATTTTTTAATGACAGGCTTACCGTATATGCTCTGGTCGTCCGGGCGGTCGTTGCGGAACCGTTTGCGCGTGCGGCTATGGAGGTGTCGCGGGGGCTCGTCGACGGTGACTGTTGCGGTGCCTAGGAATGGCATTTGGATTGGGGAGGTCTGGTTGTTGTTGTGGTTGTGGTTATGGTAGGTTGGGGAGCTGTGGCTCCTTGGGGAGGTAATGGAGGTGAAGGACGCCTTGCGCTTGAGACCCATGGTGGATGAAGGACCTGTACGAGTAGCCGGGCTTTAACTGGGTACAATGGGGTATAAAGTGTGTAACTATACAGACACGGTTAGGAGCGATTGAGAGAGCTGACCACATATAAATGCGTGGATATGTAGGTCTGCAGATAGGTAAGTCATTCACCCAACCTCGTCGCGAGCTGTCTTTAGTCTCGCGAGTAGCTCTTTTTCTAGCTGGATGGGGTGTGTAGTGGTGTGGCATGGGATATCCAAAGGTGTTGATTGGTCTTTATGAAGGAATATCTTAACTCCGGTAAGTTAAAGCCTTTCAGTCTCGCCATCTATGAGCTTCCTCAATTCCATGGGCTCAACTCAAAAGCGATTCTTGATGAATCGGCAAAATGCAAAAATTTCTGCAAAGTATCTCGTGCCGCGTTTTGCTATAATCATCTCTGTCAAAGGACAGAGCTGTTCCAATGCTGCGCGCTGCTCCGAGACGCGTGATCACGTGGCAAATAGGCTTGTAACTTTCACTCCAACGCGACGAACCACTGTGCGCAGTCAACTTCCGCTCTTGTGGACTGTAAATGTACGGAGTACAAGAAAACCCGATCCCTTCATGAAGAATGCTACCGTGCGGCCAGGCCTGGAAATGCCTCCCTGAAAGCCGATACCGCGCTGTTCATCACAGCTTTACCCACTTTATACTTTACTAAGAAGTCAACATCATAAACAATTGAATCCAACACTTCTAGGTCTCCATCCTTTGCTGTATTTCGCTCCCGATATTCCACATCCCATTCTGACCCCGAGATAGAATGCGAGACTCTTTCGGTCAAGCACAATGGGTATAAGGTCGTTAAAGTTGGTGATGAGTTTGTGGTCAAATTCGTAAGGGCAGGCCAAGTTGGCCTCGTTGAAAAGGCGAATATGCTCTTCTCGTATAACAAGCAACAGAAGAAGTTAAGGTTCCGCGGGTCTACGCTCTTTACAATGACCACAACTCGCCGGCGAATTACATTTTTATGGGGTTCTTTGAGGGGGAACACTAGGTTCTCAGTAGATCACGCTTGAATTGCTGCTGACTGTACTTTGAGGAATTACGTGTTCTCTCCTCTCCAGGTTTCTATGGCAGTATCGGGACATCATCCGCTGGAATTTTACAGCCTTGGACGAGGAGTTTCCTTTGCTGAAGCTGCTGTATCTGGATTTATGGTCATGATTCTCGATTAGCATCAACGTATTTCTACCGTTTTACACATTGGGTAAAGATCGAGAAATAATGCATGGCGGGCCACACGTGGGAGGCCCGCTAGAAGCGACACGGGAAGACCTCGTACAATACGAGGTGACTACATATTAACTGCAAATGTAAACATGTAAAGGATGGAACTATGCCAATTCAGATGTGACCGACATTATTAGCTACATTTTTCCTAGAAGAGTGGAGGACAGTTCCCCCTCCCGGTATTTCAGAGCCCAATTGATTAGCTTATAGTTCAGGCTGATGCAGATCTGGGAGAATGATAAGCCCCTGTCAATTGAGGTTGGGGGTGCATGCTATTGTGTATGAATGGATGTTGAACACCTCACAGCAAAACATACTAATATTACGCTGATCCTAAAAGTTTATAAGATGCCCTATAAATAGCGAGGAAATTGTTCCTAGATTCTTAATCCCGGCTTCGGCATGCCGTGTCTAACTCTTGCGCCCTCCTCTCGGCATGCCGCAAAACTCTTCCCCGCCTTAGACTCAACACCAAAACCGTCATCCCACCAACGCTTTGGGCTACCCTCCTCACCCACACTCTTCCTGACATGAATATACCAATTAATACCATAGAACTTACGTACCTCATATAAAAATTGATTTATCCAGAATGTCCTCCTCTAGAGAAGCAACACACGCCGGGTCCTGGTACTCAGACCACGAACCAACCCTCTCAAGCCAGCTGAACAAATGGCTTTCCCAGGTCCCTAATGAGCTACCAGGCTTAGGCCGCCTCCCAGTCCCTGGAGCTAGAATCATCATTGCACCGTATGCTCTCTTGTTTATTCTAATCGGAGCTATTTCTCGTCCGAATTTTACATAGTAACTGACATTGATTGTATACAGTCACGCCGGCTACGCCTACTCGGGTCCCTGTGCTGCCTGGGCTTATAAGATGCTGGACCTGTCCAAAGCGTATGTCTGCCCCAGCACCTAACATACAGATAGATACACACGCACTAATAATGAATACTATACAGAAAACGCATCTTCCTCATCGGCCCCTCCCACCACCACTACCTCTCCACCATCGCCCTCCCCCAGCTAACCAGATACCTAACCCCTCTATCCCCCGACCCCCTCCTCCTGGACACAGACCTAATCACCCACCTTCTCTCCACCACCACCAACCCACGCTTCACAACAATGTCCCCCGCCGTCGATTCCGCCGAACACAGCCTAGAACTCCACCTCCCCTACATCCACCACCTTATACGCACCCTCTACCCCACCAAGCCCGCAACCGCCTACCCGCGCCTCGTCCCCATGATGGTCGGCAGCACCTCCGCCGCCACCGAAGCAGCCTTCGGCGCCCTGCTGGCCCCCTACCTCGCCGACGAGACGAACGCCTTCATCGTCTCCTCCGACTTCTGCCACTGGGGCCTCCGCTTCGGATACACATATTACGTCCCCGATGTGCACATGCCCGCACCGGCGCTGCCGCTCTCGTATCCGAAACTCCCCCTGCCCATGCCCATGCCCTCGGCGGCACGGGGCTCATCGAGCCCTGCCGCGATAGCTGGGACGCAGGCGGCCATTGACGCGGTGTCCGGCGGCGGGGCGTTCAAGGCACGCAGCCGTATGTTGAATGGTGGGGCGGGGGTCGCGTATATCCATGAGAGCATTTCTGCGTGTGACGTTGCGTGCATGAAGGCGATTGCGTCGGGGGAGACGGCGTTGTTTCTGGATGCGTTGCGCAAGACGGGGAATACGGTTTGTGGGAGGCATCCGATTGGGGTTGTTATGGCTGGGTTGGAGGCGGTGAGGAAGGGTAGCGGGGAGGGGGAGGGGGAAGAGGATAATGAGAGTGGGGGGAATGGGGATAGGGAGTTGGAGAAGGGGAAGTTTTATTTTGTGAGGTATGAGAGGAGTTCGGATGTTGTTGCGGTTGCGGATAGTTCGGTTAGTTATGTTTCTGCGTTTGCGGTGTTGTAAATGGGGGGACGTGAGAAAGTCTAGATCTGAGGGGATGGGTTACATGGTATTTTCCCGTCCTATTCTTATTTTTTTCTTTCTTAACACCATCCATCTTAATTTACATAGTTATGTTTTCTTGCTTGTGTTTGCCCAATGGAGAAAAAGATGGTATGTAGAAGAGAGGAATGGCGGGTAGATTAAGTAGATATATCTTCAATAGCAACATCTTTATTTCGTCTTCTGAAACTCACTCAACAACGCGCTTCCTCCCATTTTTCTTCTTCTAGAATATCTGTTGAGTATGTGCTTCCTCTCTTTCCATCGATAGAACATGCCCAGAAATGCAATGGTAAACAAACAAAAACTTAGCAATGAACCTCAATATGATGTGTCTATGTAGATTTAAAGTGATATATTAAACATTGGGGACCGAATAAATCAATCATTGTCCCCCCCCCCCCGTCCATCCATTTCTCTCTTCACGTGAATCATGATACAGCCCTAGAAGCCCTAGTTAGGAGGGGGAAAAGGAGGTGATGATTGAAGAAGGGATAGTGTAGATGGATGAGGTGAGGTATATATATAGTTAGGAGAAGGTTGCTCCCATGTACATGTTGAATCAGGGTACCTGCACGCAGGCATAACAGATCAAAGCTGAGATTCCACCACTACTCATGGGATATCTCGAGGGAGAAGAGGAAAAGTACTTTCCATGGACCCATGGACACCCCCTCACATCCCGTCCTGCTGATCTCATCGCCTTATTCAAGATCTACACACACACGTACACACACACACACACACACACACACACACTCCTCTCTCTCTCTCTCTCTCTCTCTCTCTCTCTCTCTCTATTAGGTTATATCTCCCTTTCCTCCTTCTGTATTATTCCCCCCTTGCTCCCACCGACAGGGCATACGTAAACCGCATACGTAAGAACACGGGGGTTGTCCTGTCCTGTCGTCTTGGAACAAAGGAAACAGAACACTAAAATACGCGTATCGAATCTGCAAGGCAGCAGAGGGATGTGGAATTATGTATGTCAGCATGTGTATGCGCGTTTTGTTTTTTGCAGTTTTGCAGTTTTGCAGTTTTCGAACATGCGGGACGCGCATACCATATACCATACTTCCATGCACACATGCAACGCAGGGGAGGTACGGATATGACATCCCGTCCCGTTCATCCATTCATCCCATCCCCCCTGCCCGCGTCATCCATTGTTCATCCTCCCCCCCGGGCGGGAGGTAGTACATGGTTGACAATGGATGACGAGGATGAGGGAAGACGAGACAATGTGAGATGTGAGGGGGTTGCGCGTCCAAGCAACACTAGGTAGAGAAGCCAAAGTCCTTTTTGTTGACTTTGGCTGGCTATCTGCGGGTATTATTAACAGGGCGACTTTGGGGTCCTATTCCAAGTTGAAGAAAGGAGGGGAACGGGGGAAGGGGCCGCTTTGGCTTTGGCTTTGGCTTTGGCCTCTTTTTTTTGTCATGCTACTATCTATAGTTATGCCTCCTTGTTTCTGTAAATATGGCGAGATGACCAGTGCCAGGATCAGTGACAATACGCTCCACAATCCCCCCCCAGCACACCACTTTTTCAGCGTTGAAAGATACCGTTGACGCGCCGGAATCAGGATAAGCGGGGTCGGGTATATATTGTGAAAATGAAAGCATACTGTACATAGGGGCCGCGGAAGGGGGAACAGGAGGGGAGGGAGGCACAATGTAATTTCAGTCTGTTTGCCACAGGGAATCCTGACGTTTCTTCCTTGAAAGCTTTTCCGTTTTTCTCTCCGCGAGACGACGGAGATGAGGCGAGGGGTGAAAAGAAAGGAGGCAAGAGGAAGTGCTGCAGATCAGCATGTGAGAACAAAATTTGATTGCGTAACGCATTCATATAGTTACGGTTGATTCAAAGAAAGAGTGGAAAATTGTTGATTCAAATCAGTTAACTGCTGCATCAGATTGTTGAGAGAATAATTTGTTCATTCATTTGCTTATATGTAGATGTATAGACGTACGCATCCAAGGCAGCAGCAGAGATCAGATTCTCGAGAGCATAACTGATGGTTACGCAAGCGGTTCATTTTATATATAAGAAGAATGCTTTGGCCCCACTAATTGATGGTATCATGCTTTTGTTGAGATCAAAATATTTTCCCTCTCAATATGTATTGTGAATATGAATAGTAAATGAAGAAATAATATGTATTTTAAAAAAGAATACTATAGAAAGAGTTAAACTTCATTCTCTTTAAAAGATAAAAGAAGAGATGAGACAAGTAAATTGTAATGATTTTATTATTAAAGCATGTTTAATCAGATCAGGTAAAATCAAGCTTGAGTTCTAAAATTATAAAGCATATGTAGTTAGCATTATATAGGTCTTATTAATATCAGTAAAGATAATCAACTCACTGTTAATTTCTTCTGCAGATCTGAGTTTTTCTTTATTATCAGAAGTGTGTATATATAAGGCAGAAATAGACTGATCAGTAGAACTATGAATTTCATATTTAATCTCATTTAATCTGATTTCATACATTTCTTGATATGAATTCTGCTGGGATTAATCATTAAAAAAACATGCAAAGTAACTATTAATCAGATCTTAAAATAAGACTATAACTTAGAAAAATTAAGAAAATAATCTTATTTATATAAAAGATGTAAAACTTGTATAATTGAAAGATTACTAGCTTATAAAAGGTTATATAATAAAAGAATTAGTAAGTCAGATTATATAATCTGATATTCTTACTTATCAGAGTAATTATACACTATGCTATATATAAAGTTCACCTTCAAATCAAGTACAGGTATAAAAAGTGACTGGAAAATATATAGCAATGAAAAATCAGTTATAAGATATATTATTTTTTATACCTTTATCTCTTCATCTTTATATTCTTCTTTCAATGTGTATATTTCAATGATTTAAGTAATTTAGTAAACTCATTCACTGTGTTCTCAGTAGATGAAATATATCAGATAAATATCTCATTCTTACAGATAAGATCTTGAAGAATGTGAAAATAAATCTCTATATACTTAAAGCAGTGCAGAATTGCTTTGAAAGAGAATAGCTTTATAGTAAACTTATTATTAATATGAATTATATAAGTGTGTAGCAGACTGCGTCTGATCAATTATATAGACTATTTCATTATACTTCACAGATTTCTACAAAGACTCTAATTCTCAGTTATCAATTCTCTACTGAAAGCTCTGATTCTTAGTCATCAATTCATGACTGAAAACTTATGAAATTTCTATTCTTTCACTCTGAAGCTTCACTGTATATATATATAAATATTCACTTCAATTACTGATCTCTGTACTTTCTCTTTCTTTTTCTTTTCTAACATTTTTTACTTTTTTATATAAGATCTATATATTATATCAATCTATTCAGCATAGACTTCTTACACTTGAAAAATATTCATTATCATTTTATTAGAAATGATTATTTATCAAGAAGATATCTAAACACATAATAATATATAGACTGACCGCCGGAATTATGAATTTCACATTTAATTTCATTTGATCTGATCTCATACATTTCTTGGCGTGAATCCTGCTGGGACTGGCTATCAAAAAAACATGCAAAGTGACTATATATCAGATTTTAAAATGAAATCATGACTTGAAAAAAATGAGAAAGTGATCTCATTTGATCTCATTTAGTTTTATTCTTGATATAAAGTTACTATTTTTAGACATTTTAAGATTTTTTTTAGACTATTTTTAATTTTTTAAAAAGTAACACTTTTTGATAATACTTAAATGAGATTTAAAGTCATTTAAAGCGATAAAAATAATTTAAATTGAGAAGTGAAAATCATAATCTCATTTGAAAAATATGACAAGAGTAGACAGTAAGTTTCACTGAAACAGTATAGAACTACTATCTAATGTTGCTCTGATAACTGAATGATTAATGTGGTCATCTGATAGTGTCTTAACGTGAGAAACCAAGGTGTGTGGGTTTGAAACCTGCAGAGAATACATTAAATCCGGAACTCAAGCACCTCAGGTTTCTAATAAATACAGAGGTGTACAAATCACTTCAATAAAATCACTCTATGTTCCTGAGCTGAGAAGTTATTATCACATGTATCTAATTGTCACTTCTTTGTATTTCCTATGTTCTTGTTATCTTGGCATGGTCTCAACACCTGTATTTCCTCCTGTATAATCAACACTTGACCTGTATTTAACATCACGCAAGGACTCATCATAAGCTCCGCTTGCATATGAGTATAATGGAAGAATAATAATAATAATAATAACTATCTAATGTTAAAACTGTGTAATAGAATCAGTCAAATTGATAATGAAACTATCAAAAAATCTGATTCTGATTTCAGACACGGTCACACGGTCAGTCTAATAATATATAAGAAATAGAAAAATGATTTATCAGTTAAGTAGATACTGAGTTCTCAGATAAAAGCTTACTCATCAGTCACTCTCACTTTATAACAAGATCTTATAAATAGAATAAGATTTTATAAAGAGAATATTAGTGAAAGACCTGAGAGTTCTGACACTCTAG
Source organism: Blastomyces dermatitidis ER-3 (assembly GCF_000003525.1). Taxonomy (NCBI): domain Eukaryota; kingdom Fungi; phylum Ascomycota; class Eurotiomycetes; order Onygenales; family Ajellomycetaceae; genus Blastomyces; species Blastomyces dermatitidis. The sequence goes on along the minus strand of NW_025544781.1, from coordinate 2,261,864 downwards.
ATATATAAGATATTTATACAATTACACTTCTTCAGATTTCACAGATATTACATATTTAATAAATGATATAATCATGTCTAATAATAATATGAGAGAACTCTTGAATATGAGTATAAATATAATATCACAGTGACTCTGAGTAATATTGAAATTATAATAACAATAAATAGTTGATATACATGTGAATCAACAATACTAATACAAGAAAATTCAATAATTAACTCAACAAGGAATAGACTGGCCGCTGAAACTATGAATTTCACATTTGATCTCATTTGATCTGGTCTCATACATTTCTTGGCGTGAATCCCGCTGGGACTGGCTATCAAAAAAACATATAAAGTGACTATATATCAGATCTTAAAATGAAATCATGACTTGAAAAAAATGAGAAAGTGGTTTCATTTAGTCTCATTTAGTTCCAATTTTGACATAAAGTTACTATTTTTAGACATTTTAAGGTTTTTTTTAGACTATTTTTAATTTTTTAAAATGTAACACTTTTTGATAATGCTCAAATGAGATTTAAAGTCATTTAAAGCAATAAAAATAATTTAAATTGAGAAGTGAAAATCATGATCTCATTTGAAAAATGTGATAAGAGTAGACAGTAAGTCTCACTGAGACAGTATGAGACCACTATCTAATGTTAAAACCGTGTAATGGGATCAGTCGAATTGGTAATAAAACTATCAAAAAATCTGGTCCTGGTCTCAGACACGGTCACACGGTCAGTCTAACAAGGAATTCCTGCAATTTCAACACTGATAAAATTGAATATGAACACAATACAAGCACTGAAGAAATGCTTAGATACTCTCATATATTTCAATGCTTTCAATCTCACTCTATACTTATTATGAAGGCTGGAAATGCTCATGAAACTAAGTTTAGATGAAGATGTCATCAGTTCACTAATCAATCAAGATTGATATATCAATGAATGATTAAAGAATCACATAAAACAGAAGTTTTATTCATGAATAAAAGCATGTGAATCAGTATTGCAAATGTCTGATAATATTATCAAATATCTTGATATTCTGTTCTGAGATACTGCTATGCAACAGAAAGCATTAGATTGATTATAGAGTGTCTGATAGAGAAATACTTCTCTTATAATATTCATCTCTGACTTCAATATCAAGATTCTAAAAGCAGGTGATCAATCTTGAGAGAATTAAATGAAGATTAGTATGCTTAAGAAGACATTAACTTTCAAACTCTTACAGGCTCTTGTAAGTGTAGATGAAGATCAGACTTATGAAGATTTCTGTATATAACTTCAGATATTGAATGATTATCTTATCAAGCTCAAAAGTATACAGAACAGAGATAGAAGATATTATATCTCAGTCACTTATATATAGACTGACCGTGTGACCGTGTCTGAGACCAGGATCAGATTTTTTAATAGTCTCATTATCAATTCAACTGATCTCATTACACAGTTTTAACATTAGATAGTAGTCTCATACTGTCTCAGTGAGACTTACTGTCTACTCTTATCACATTTTTCAAATGAGACCATGATTTTCACTTCTCAATTTAAATTATTTTTATTGCTTTAAATGACTTTAAATCTCATTTAAGTGTTATCAAAAAGTGTTACTTTTTAAAAAATTAAAAATAGTCTAAAAAAAACCTTAAAATGTCTAAAAATAGTAACTTTATGTCAAGAATGAGACTAAATGAGATTAAATGAGATCACTTTCTCATTTTTTTCAAGTCATGATTTCATTTTAAGATCTGATATATAGTCACTTTATCTGTTTTTTTAATAGCCAGTCCCAGCGGGATTCACGCCAAGAAATGTATGAGATCAGATTAAATGAGATTAAATGTGAAATTTATAATCTCAGTGATCAGTCTACTTATATATCTGTACTGAGAAATAATAACAATGATACAGATGCTATGAACTGAGTAGACTTAAATATCTATATATAAGTAAGAGTCTTTACTATCTGAACAGACTTCTGAGTTTCTGAGATCACTTCTGAAGAAGTCACTGACTGATATTAATATGAGATGTACATCAATTATAACTGATCAGAATATATTACTTTCAACTGTTAATCAATCTATGTATCTTCTCACTTAAGAGAAAGATCAGTGTCTTCTCACTCAAAGAATGAATTAGCATCTGTCTGTATTAATTACATTACATTGAAGAAAGATTCAGAAGATAACTACAAGAACATCTCAATGAAGCAGAAAAAAGATTAGCTTCTGTTCAAATTCATAAACTGAAGCTTGAAGAGATCAGATAATAATGATTTAAAGAAAAGATAGTAATGAATACAATTCTTGTATCTACTGTGATGAATAACATGTATAATATGAAGGTCATGATAGATAGTGATCTATATTACTATGCAATGATTAAATCTTCAGTTGTAAGATATTATAATTGTAAGGGGCCTACGCCGAATAGATCGGTATAATAGATAGGTCTTATATAACAAAGATAAAAACGTTAGAGAAGGAAAGAAAGAGAAAGTACGAGAATCAGCGATCGAGGTGGATATTTATACGCGTATGTGGTGGTGTATGTGGTGGAGCTTCGGAGCGGAAGAATATACGCGCGTTCATAGTGGCCGAGGATCGGCGATCGGGAATGGCTGAGAATCGGAGTGTATGCTACGCACGTCTGTAGCGGCCGAGGATCGGTGATCAGGAATGGCCGAGAATCGGAGCGTACGCTACGCGCGTTCGTAGCGGCCGCGGATCGGCGATCGGGAATGGAAGAATCTATGGAGTGTAATGGAATAGTCTATATGATTGATCGGGCGCAGCCCGCCACAATAATCTTCAGTGTATTCTCTTATTAAAACCTCAACTTCTCACAGAATTTGATGATTCAAAAGACATTTACATCTGTTACATAGTGAAACTAAACATAGATATTGAAGAATATCAATATGAAGATGTCTACACATATGAATTTGATAATCTCAATTATAATCTTATATTAGAACTTGTCTGACTATCTGAATAAGACATCTTATTAAACACTTAAAACAGAAGCTTAATATTCTCTAACAATGATTGAGTTCATAAAGATAATATTTACAAGACTATAAATCTGACACAGATCTCTGTCATCACCTATAAAATACTCTGAAAAAGAAGTCACTGAAAAGATTATTAACAGTAAAATTATATAATAATGTATTCTGTCAGTCTGACTGATATTAAAAAAGCTCTAGAAAAGTTATTCTGTACTATAATAACAGATTCTCATACTAAACTCTCTCAATAATATCACAAATATCTAGATATCTTCTGACAAAATAACATTATAAATATACCTCTCTTATGAGACTCAGAAGTGAATCACAGTATTAAGTTAGAAAAGAAGAATAATAAAGACTCTGAATTATCATGAGACTCTCTTTATAACATATCTCAAGATGAACTTCTTCTTCTTCAAAAGACACTCAATAATCTGTTGAATAAAGAATTTATACATATTAGCTTCTCTGAAGTAAGAGTAGCAGGTTTGAAAATGAGAGTTCATGAATACAAAGACTCAAGAATGAATCTCAAAGCTCAAACACAGTGTTCAAACTGTCAAAGATATGAACACTTTGCAATCTCCTGTTTCAGAGACTCAAAATGTGCATTCTATGCCAGAGATTACAAAACTAGTGAGCATAAATGTGAAACATGCTCAAAAAGAGGTGAAATATGTCAACACACTCTGCTTAAATGCTCTAATTGCAAAGAGAAACATGTATCTAGCTCAAAAGAATGTATGTTTACTCCAAGAACTCAAAAGAACTGAAGAAAAGATGAAGCTCAAAGTAAATCTAGAACTGAAGAGAATAGTCAAGCCAGTAAACTCACAACTGCAAGCTCAAAAAGAAGAAACTCTCAACTATCTAAATCTTCAAACTTCAATTCTTCAGCTAAATTTAAACAGAATTTGAATCCTCAAACTCCTGTTAAGATTAGAGAATTGAGAAATGACTCTAGTGATAAACTAGATATAATGCAAGCAGTTGAGATTTCTACTTTTCAGAACAGTTATAATTTACTATCTGATGATAGTGATTAGATTCTACTCTAGTAACTCTACTCTCTTTTAGTATGAATATACAACAAAAACAACAAAAAAAGTTTAAAAACTCTTCAAAAATCACATTTATTTAAAATAATATGAATAGAAACTCAAATTGCATTTATTCTTATCTTCAAATTGCATTTGAATAAAAAGTTGATTTTATACTGCTTCAGGAGCTGAATTTTGATGCTGAGCAAAAATATGTCATTTCTCATTCAAGCTACTACTGCTTTTTACCTCAAAAGTCTGAGATAAAGTCAAGAGTAGTGATCTATAGAAGAAAGAGATTAAGATATCAATTTAATCTAAGATTTGATATCATGTCTGACCCTGATATTCTGATGAGTGATATTATAGATAAAGAGAATGAGTTTGACACTATACAGCTCATAAATATCTATAATGAAAAGTCATTGAAGAAAAATAATAATATCTGAACAATTAATAGAGGATTTCTGAACATAACTTTATCAAGAAACTCTATAATTGCAGAAGATTTCAATGCACATCATCTCTGATGAAATTCAGAATGCAAAAGAGCAGTAAGAGCTGATAATCTAATTGAATGAATCTTTGAGCATTTAATAGATTTAGTTAACAAGTCTGATCAACAAACATTCTTTAGAAAAGACATGAAACAGAAATCTATTATAGATCTAATCTTCATGTCACAAAATCTAATAGAAAAAAGACTTGTAAACTGGTTTATTGATTCAAATGAGACATCAGAATCAGGTCATGAGATTATTCGATTTAATATTGACCTGAGTGAGGAATAAATGAGTGAAAATCCTCTTCTCTCTAATCAGTTTAACTTTGAAAAAGCTGATTGAAAGGCAGTTGAAGAAAGTATAAAACTGTTAAAATCTGAAAGACAGATTGAGCTGTATTAAAACCCTGGTCAAGATATCTCAAATGAAATACTTGAGAATAGAGTGAAGCTCATTACATCTATTATTCTAGTAAGTGTTAAAGATAATATTTTAAAGAGAAAGTCTTCTGAGTATTCAAAACCTTGATGAAATGAGAATATCACATCTAAAAGGAAACAATTGACTACTGCTAGAAGAGATTGAAAGAATGATATAATTTCTGATAAAGAATTTAAAGCTGTCAGAAATGAATATTTTTCAGATATTAAAAAAGTTAAACAGACTGCTGGAATAAATTTCTTGAAGAAGCATAAGAAAAAGAAGTTTTTAAAGCTTTTAACTATACTAAAACAAGAAGTGTAGCAAAACTTTCAATCTTAGAATATGAGTTTCAGAATGAATCATATACAGCAAAGTCTTTTGAGGAAAAATGTCAAGCTTTTATAAGAACTCTCTTTCAAAACTCATCAGATTCAGATTCAGAGAAAGAGAATATATTATATCTCAACTATATTGATGAAAATGACTGGGAATGGCCTGATCTTACTTAAGATGAACTAGAGTCAGCTATCTTCTCAAGTTCAGTTAAGACTGCTGCAGGGCCTGATTCAATTAATCACTTGATTATTCAAAATACATACTTCTACTTAAAGAATGAATATTTTGAGCTCTTTTTCAATCTCTTGAAAAATGAATATTATTCTGAATGCTGAAGAGAAGTCACTGAAGTGATTCTTATAAAACCTAATAGAAAAACTTCAATTTCTAAGTCATATAGAGTAATATCTCTATTGAACTGCCTAGAAAAGGTTTTAGAAAAGATAATAGCTACTCAACTATCTTTTATAAGCTCTATAAGTGATTCTCTTTTATTCAGTGAATAAATGAGAGATAGAAAACAGTGTTCTGCAATTGACACTGTTCTCTCAGTTGTTCATGATATTCAAATAGCAAAGCATGAGAATCTGATCTCAACTGCAGTTTTTATTGATATAAAAGAAGCATTTAATCATGTTTCAAAGTCAAAGTTAATTCAGATATTTAAGATATTAAAACTGTCACTTTCTCTAATAAAATGAGTTAACTGTTTTATATCTAAAAGAATTATACAACTCTTCATTGATGAAATGAAACAAGATAAGACTGAGATAAAAATAGAAGTATTACAAGAATCTTCAATCTCACTCATTTTATTTGCAATATACACTGCATATCTATTCAAAAATAGAAATATGAGTATAGTGTGATCTCTGAGTTATGTGGATGATATTGATCTAGTCTACAGCTTAAAAACTATCAAAGAGAATTTGAAAGTAATTGAAGAAGCTGCAAAGAAAATCTTTGTTAGAGCAGATATAAATCAAATTCAATTTAATATGCATAAAACTGAGTTAATTCATTTCTTTTCTAGATTCAATGAGAAAGAACTATCTCTAACTCTTTTAAATAGAGAGATTAAATCCAGTGTAAATGTCAAATAGTTAGAAGTATGATTAAACTCCAAGTTAAATTTTAAATATCACATTCAACAAAGAACTGTCAAGACAGAAAGACTATTAAACAACATAATCAGACTATTAAATACAGAGAGAGGTCTATCCTTCCAGGCTATGAGACAGTTATATATAGCCTGTATTACATCAGTAGCTGATTATGAAGTTCAAGTTTGATGAAATAATCAAGGGAATTTCACTGAACTCTTTCAAAGTCTGTAAAACAGAGCCTTGAGAAGAATTCTGAAAGCATTCAAATCATCTTCTATTAAAGTAATGAAAATTGAAGCTTCAATTCCTTCTTCTGCTATTAGATTTGAAAAGGTCTGTATGAACTATACTCTGAGAGTTGTAAAGATGAGCTCAAATCATATAATCAGAGAAAGAGTCTCTTCTTCATTTTCATCAATTAACTCTGAAAATGAACTGAATTGAAATAGATTTTTTGATTGAAATTAAAATAATTCTTTAAAGAAAATATCTTCTTAACTTTACAGACTATGCTCTCTGATTAAAAATCAATTTTCTTCTTTAAATATTGAAAAAGTTGATCATGAGAAGTTATCTCTCTGAAGACAAAAGCTTGAATCTCTTATAGACTTATAAATAAGTGAACTATCAAAAGAGAAAGAATATGAACAGCATTTGAAGCGAATTTCTACAATTAATATAAAAGACTCTATTCTGATTTATTCAGATGACTCAAAAAATGAGAATTTGAATAGATTAGACACAGGCATTGCTTATACTGAAGAGAATATCAATTTTATCTCAGATTTCTGAAATCTAGACTGTGAATCTGAAGTCTTTGATGCTGAAATATTTGTAATAGTAAAAGCTTTCAAACTCATTGAAATAAAATCTCATAAAAGAGAAAATTGTTTGAAAGAGACATGAATATTCTCTGATAGTCAAGCTGCTTTAAAAAGACTTAGAAATAGTCAGATTCATAATAATCAAATGAATCTTGAACTGATCTTAAACTCTGTTTTGAAAATTCAAAAGAGAAGAATATTAAAGCAGATAATTTATCTGCACTGAGTTTCTGCTCATATGAATATTCATGGCAATGAATTGACTAGACTGGCCGCCGGGACTATGAATTTCACATTTGGTCTCATTTGATCTGGTCCCATACATTTCTTGGCGTGAATCCCGCTGGGACTGGCTATCAAAAAAACATGCAAAGTGACTATATATAAGATTTTAAAATGGGAGCATGACTTGAAAAAAATGAGAAAGTGGTCTCATTTAATCCCATTTAGTCTCATTCTTAGCATAAAGTTACTATTTTTAGACATTTTAAGGTTTTTTTTAGACTATTTTTAATTTTTTAAAAAGTAACGCTTTTTGATAATACTCAAATGAGATTTAAAGTCATTTAAAGCAATAAAAATAATTTAAATTGAGAAGTGAAAATCATGGTCTCATTTGAAAAATGTGACAAGAGTAGACAGTAAGTTCCACTGAGACAGTATGAGACTACTATCTAATGTTAAAACTGTGTAATGGGATCAGTTGAATTGATAATGAGACTATCAAAAAATCTGGTCCTGGTCTCAGACACGGTCACACGGTCAGTCTAGAATTGACTGATTCAGCTGTAAAAAAGAGTGCAGAATTAAGCAGATCTATTCAAAAAATTATGTTCTGATCTTTTATAAAGAGAAAAATAAAAGAATCTTGTTTAGACAAGTGAAATGAAAGCTGGCAGAAACAAAAGAAGAGTATACATTATTCAAGATTTGAAATAAAACCCAAGTGACAATCTTGTTCAATTAAATGTAAAAAGAAAATATTCTCATCTATAATACAGCTGAAACTAGGACATGACTATTTCAAATCTTATATACAAAGATTTGATGATAGATTTGACTTAATAGAATGCTCATTCTGCAATACAAATGAGAATCCTGAGTATATTATAATGCACTGTGCATTATATAATAGACTCAGAGTCAGATTGAAAGAGAAGTATAATCTAAATTAATTAAATATGAGATTCTTATTCTCAACTGAGACAGAAATTAAATACTTAATAGACTTTCTATCAGAAACTCAAGCAGCTATAAGAAAATGACTAAATTCAGAATTATCTGAATATGAAGAGAAGAAAATCAATCAGATATAGTCTGTTAAAACAGCTATATACTATCTTTTAATAATTTGTTTTATTATAGTCTTTCTTTACTTTATCTTTTTCTTTCAATTTCTTTCTATCTATCTATTTAATGTGTCTATCTTTAAGACTGTGTTCTCTTTTTCTTTGTCATGATATTGTCAAATGATTTCAAAGTATCAGAAGATGTTAAAACACTGTAATTTGTAAACAGTTTTTGTATTCTGAGCTGGAATTTTCTGATTTTGCATATCTGAAATTGATGAATGTATAATAGTTAACTTTACAGCTATAGGAAAAACCCTGAGAACTAAAAGTTCTCAGGTAGATATCATAGTCTCTAACTGCATACATCTATAATTGAAGAATAATAATAATAATAATAAAGAACAGACTTATATCTGTTAAAACAGTATCTTAATTATTGATAGCAATCTCTGCATGTAGAAGAAGATTATATTAATTATTATATTATTATTATTATTCTTTCATTATACTTATATGCAAGCGGAGCTTATGATGAGTCCTTGCGTGATGTTAAATACATGTCAAGTGTTGATTATACAGGAGGAAATACAGGTGTTGAGACCACGCCAAGATAACAAGAACATAGGAAAATACAAAGAAGTGACAATTAGATACATGCTATAATAACTTCCCAGCTCAGAAATATAGAGCAATTCATTGAAGCGATTTGTACACCTCTGTATTTATTAGAAACCTGAGGTGCTTGAGTTCCGGATTTAATGTATTCCCTGCGGGTTTCGAACCCACGCGCCTTGGTTTCCCACGCCAAGCTGCTACCGGGTGGCCGTATTAACCATTCAGCCACTGAGGCAGATTATATCAATCATTCTATGAATAATTATAGAACTTATAAAGATAGTTCTTTACAGTCTAAATTATTCATTCTGATACACTATTGATCTCAGAGTGATAGATAGTTAATAAATAATATATAATCTTAAGAACTTGATAGATTCTTATTCAGAGAGCACTCATGAATTAATAGTCTTAATTTAATACTATAGATCTTAGTAATTTATATATCTAATAGAATAGACTCTATAGAAAGACTTCAGTAACTTGTTCAGTATTTATCTTATTATAAGATTTTAATATTATATCTTTACTCAATTAGTTAATAATAATCAGAATATTCTTATAACTCTTACTCTTAAAGAGATTAACAGTGAAGTTAATTACTATATCTTATCAGATTCTATCAGAGAGATTGAGTGATTTCAGTAGATCTTTTTTACAGTTCTTTTACAAGATAATAGAAGAACAATAGTTACAGTTTCAGATAAAATATCTGATACTGTTTAATATCTCAGATCAGTAGAACTCTTAAGAGATTATTTAATACAGTTATTTATAATCTGAATGATCAGTTATATGAGAATCATACATCTCTTATATTATTCAGATGTATAAGTGTTCAGAGTGAGAGACTCAGTGTTATTCACAGAATTTCAGAGTGTTATTATTATCAATTAAGCATTCTGAGATATCAGTTCTTATATGTAGTTCTGAGAGAAATTGAAATACTTCTTAATATACTGCTTCAGTAATTACTTAGAGAAGTTCATCAGTTTAAGCTGTTATATGCTATAATTTATTCAATGTAGATTTGAAAGATATTCTGATCAGTGAAGTATGTATTATATTATAAGTAATCTCATTGTCATTAACTAATATCTTAAGGTTTAAGATCTGATGTTCTTAGTTTGTTCAGTATGTGTCTATTATATTAGATAATATATTCTGTTGTCATTGTAAGAGAGTATTGATCATTGAGTTCTGGCTGCTGAGACAGTAGTGTATAGTGAAGTGAAAACAGCTTAATAGCTCAGATTATCACATCTAGTGTTCAGTAAGCTTGTGAGTAATTGTCACGCTTCCGGCCGTGTCAAGGCCCTGTTGCGGTTCCACACAGCTCATCACTTCTCTGTGAATGATTTCATTCTGTCTGAACTGGTTTTCAACCACTCTATGACATCATTCGGATATATCATATAAAGATCTCATTGATGAATATGAGAATCTCACTTCTATACAAGGTCAGCAGATTACTCTTTCTTGACAGTGAGACACTGCTGAGATATTACTCTGACTATTCTTACTTATAAAATGAGAGAAGAGTATCTGCTCATTGTCTATATAAAATAGCTAGATACTGACTTCTCATTAAAGAAGTCAGTGATTCATTTTTCTTCTACTGAAATATATACAAGAGTTACTGTGTTTCTTATATAATCTTCTTAGTATACTAAGTATTATATCTGTGATATTTTCATAATAACTCTGTAGTCTATAAGCTCACTATTTAAGTAAGATAGTCAAGCTCACTTATACAGCTTCTTAATAACTATCTCTATATAATACTGCTGACTAGTCACTGCTTCAGTTCTGTTATATTATAATTTAAATCTCTTAATCTGATTACAAGTTTGAATCAGTTGAGCTCTATTAACAGACTGATATAATCTTACACACTTATACTAAAACTGATCTAATGTCACTCTCTGAGAGAAACTTCATATCATTCTCTAGAGTGTGTACATCTCTACTCTAATAGAAATCTGAGATTTCTGAACCTGCTGTATATTTTAACATGAGCTCTTCAACTGCTCTGTCACTTCTGCAGCCTCTACACATCTACATCTATTAAAAAGATAGAGAGATTAAGATCAGAAATTCTCTGAGATATAAGAGAAATATATTATCTGAATTTCACAGCTTTATCTGTATTCTTGAACAGAAATTTCACCTTAATCTGAGTCAGTATAATACTCATGAGATATGAGTAATATACATTATCAATCTTCTTGAAAACATCTCTGTGACTACTTGAGCTATTAAGAAGAGAGAGCTTGAGTGTACTGATACTGTAATAACTTAAGAAGAATTCAAGAACTTTCTACTAAATCAAATCAAAGATCACTGTAACTATGACTTCACAGTGATACAGCAGTTCAACTTATTATATTAATAAGATAATGAGAATTCTTTCAATTTCAATGTAAGATTTGAAGAATATTGAGAGAAATTAACTGATAATTTAAATCAATTAAAGATACAGCTTTATCTCACAAAGCTAACTTATAAAATGTGAATAATGATATCACAGTATCAGAGTCTATTAATTAATCACACTGAGCTTGTCAACCTGACTTTCTGAATCTATTTAAATAATCAATTCTTTGAGAAAAAGACTAATAAGATCTCTTCTAAGTAATTAATAATAGAATCTAAATAATGCTGTGACAGCTTTAGTGTGAAGAAAGTAAAGAAGAATTTCAAGTATTCTGATTCTTCACTCACTGTGAAGAAATATTAAAAAAGATTTAATAAAGATCTCTATTTTAACTGCAGAGCTGATGATTACTATACTAGTAATTATAAAAAGCTGAAGAAGATAAGAAACTAAGAAGGTATCTTCTCAAAGTTAACTTCTCTTCTGACAAATGTATCTGTGAAAGATAAAGAAGAGAAAGAAATGAAGAATTAATAATTCTCATATCTCTGAGTTCATATTATGATTATAATACATACTCTGAATAAGAAGATATCAGTGAGATGCCTACTTGACTCTGAGATAGATATTAACTTCATAATGTACTTCTTTTTTGTAATGAAGAGTTGAAAGAAGATAGATCTGTCAAATCAAGTGAAATTTACTAATGAAATGAAATGTCACTGTTTTGACATAATTCAAGTGAAGTATGTGATCACAGACTTAGAAGAAATCTTTAAGAAGAGCAGTCTGCTTCTTCACACTATCAATATTATAGATGAGAATGTTATTCTAAGTCTTTTATAATTGAGAGAAAACAATTCTCTCATTGACTAAGTTACTCAGATATGACAGTATCATCTCACTGATGAAGAGACAGTGATAAAGAAATCTGAAGAGTTTTATTAAAAGAATCTTGAGAAAAAGATAGAGTTAATATACTATGTAGTAGATGACTGAGACTTGAGAATAGATGAAGAAGCTATCACTCTCACTACAAGATTAGCAGCAGTATCTATCATTGAAGACAGATGTATATAATGTCTCTTTACAGATTATAAGAATGTCTTTTCAGAAAGAGAAGCAGTGAAGTTTTCTGATATCAAGATATAATATAAGATTTGTCTTGAAGACAGTGTAATGATACTGTACAGATCTCTTTACAACTTATCTGTAAAGAAATTGAATGTTCTGCACAAATATCTTGAGAAAGTACAATCAAAGAACTGAATATACTTATTAAAGAGTTCAGTAGAGACATCTATACTCTTTATATCTAAGAAGAATAATAGACTGTATCTATATATAGACTACAGAGACCTTAATAAGATAATGATTAAGAATCACTATTCATTACTGTTAATTAATAAGATGATTGATTGATTATCTGAAGCAAAGATATTCTCAAAGATTAATATACAGAATATCTATCATAGAATCAGAGTTAATGAAGATGATATTTGAAAAACAGCTTTTCATACTAAGTATGACAATTTTGAATATCTTGTTTTATCTTTTGATCTTTATAATACTTCAGTCATCTTTCAGATCTATATAAATGAGATACTGCAGGGCCTTGTTAATGTCTTCTATATAGTATACTTAAATAATATTTTAATCTTCTTGAAAATGAAGAAAGAATATGATACTCATATTCAAGAAGTGTTGAGTCACTTGAGACAGTATTAACTCTATATAAACACTGAAAAATGTTCATTCTACATGCAGGAGATTGATTTCTTAGATTATATTATTAAGATAAACAGTATTTCAATGAACAGAAGCCAGATCTCTGTCATTGAGAATTGACTGATATCATGAATGTACTGTGACATGCAGGTATTTCTAGAATTTGTGAATTTCTATAGATGATTCATCTATGCATATTCACAGATTACTGCTTCTCTTACAGATCTGTTAAAGAGAAGTGTGAAAGACAGAAAAATAAGACTGTTTATTCTTACTTAAGACATTATACAGATATTTGCAGAATTGAAATAAGTTTTTATAAAGATCACAATGCTGAATCACTTTAATTCTGACTTACTCAGTCAGTATGAGACTGATACATTTAGAAATGAGATATATGAAATCTTTTCACAGTTGATATTGAATACCGTTCAATATTGAAAGAATCAGAGAATAATTATCTCTGAGAATACAGACAATGAAATGCCTGTAAGAGAAGGCTTTTTCACAGAGTCTATAAGATATTATATATAAAGATCAGTGATCTTCTTCTTCAAGAAGTTATCACTCACACAGAGAATATATGATACTTACAATTAAAAGATATTAGTAATTATCAAATTCTTTAAGATCTGATAATATTATCTTCAGAGTAGTAAGTACTCAGTACAAGTTCTCACTGATCATGCAAATCTACATTACTTCTTGACAACAAAGAGCTTAACAGAATATTAAGTCAGATGAATAAAGCTGCTTTCAGAGTATAATTTCTATATCTGATACTGTTCAGATCAGCTTAACTCTGTTAACACACTGTCTAGACAGTCTAATTATAATATTATTTATACAGAGAAGAATTGTATAAAAGAATCTCTGTCATCACTGCAGAAGAAGCTGGCTGCAGAGAGTTAGAGTTCTCTGAAGCTTGAAAACAGCACTGATAAGACAGCTGCATGACTCAGTATAGAAGATGAAAGAAATCTCAAATTCTTACAGAAGACTGAGACTGAAGATCATGAGCTTCTTATATTATATCTTACTATTATTAAATTAGTAAAGAATGAAATGATCTACAATCTTTCAACTCAGCTACTTTTAGAATTTATTAATAAGCTATAGAAGAGAAATGCCTCTACTACAGCTTGAATTCAGAAGTTAAAGAAGAAAGAATCTGATTTGAACTTGAAAGAGACAGACTCTGAGTGAGGTTATATCACTAAGAAATCAAGTCACTGATAACTAGAAGAATGTGAACTTCTACTGCTGAATGATTTAATCTTCATTTCTTATAGTAGAGCAGTGCATCAGAAGTTATTGAGAATTCATCATAATAATTCTTATACAGAACACTTCAGATTAGAGAAGACTGAGAAGCTTCTAAAATATAAATATATTTGAGACAAGCTTCAAACAGATGTCAAAGAGTATATTAAGACTTATAATATCTATTAAATAATAAAGATTCTACAGTATAAGTAATATAGTAAGTTAATATCACTGCCTGTTTTAAAAAGCTCATGATAGAATCTATTAATGAATTTCATAGTTGATCTGCTGAAGTTGACAAGAGTCAAAGAATATGACTTAATTTTAGTCATTATCAATGATTTCACAAAGATGATAAAATATATTTTTATTTATAAAAAGATTAAAGCTGCTGAATTGACTGATCTGTTTTTAGATATTATTATTCATGATCATAGTGCTCTGAAATCATTAATAACAGATTAAGAATCCCTCTTCATCAGTAAATACTGATCAGCTTTTTACTATTATCTTATTATAAGATGTCTTCTCAGTACTGCATTTCATCTGCAGACAGATAATCAGACTGAATATCAGAATCAGATATTAAAACAGTATTTTCAAGTGTTTTATTTATATTATTAGAATGATTGACTCAAACATCTTCTAATGACTGAATTTATATATAACAATGCAAAGAATACAATCTTAAAAGTATCTTCTTTCTATACTTATTATGAATATAATTCTTTGTTACTCAGTGACATTGTGAACAATGTTTCAAAGAGAGAAATAGACAGTCAGAATATTAAATAGATACAGAGAACAGAGTATCTCTCAGTATTAAAAGTAAAAGTGAGATTGAAACTTTTGAATAAAATTCATAAGAAGATGATGAAATGTATTCATCATGTTCAGAAGCAGTAGATGAAATACTATAATTGAAAACATCTTTCAATGAAGTTCTTGATAGAGAATTAGTACTACTTTTAGCAAAGAATATCAAGATAATAAGACTGTGTAAGAAGCTCAGTGAGTAAGAACTAGAATCTTTTCTGATATTAAGAGTGATAAGTAAGCAGACATATAAGTTAAAATTACTCACAGAATTGCAATCAATTCATTCTATTTTTCACATTTTCTATTTGAAGCTCTATAAGCAACATCTCAGAGTGAAGTCATCTCAGTTAAATAATATCAAGATTAAGAGTGATACTGAATATGTTATAAAGAAAATATTGAATAAGTGAATACATTACAGTAAGCTTCAATATCTTGTTAAATAAGAAGATTATTTATTATCAGAGAATTCATGAGAACTGCTTGAGTATTTGAAAAATACTGAGAAAGAGATTGTAAACTATGAGACAGCTAGTAGAGACTGTCTCATTATATATCAGAGACATTGAGTAAGAAATGCTGCTTAAAACTTCTTATTTTTTCTCAAAGAGTTTTTTTAGAGATGATCTTATAATTATTATCATTATTATTCTTCAATTATAGATGTATGCAGTCAGAGACTATGACATCTACCTGAGAACTTTTAGTTCTCAGAGTTTTTCCTATATCTGTAAAGTTAACTATTATACATTCATCAATTTCAGATATGCAAAATCAGAAAATTTCAGCTCAGAATATAAAAACTGTTTACAAATTACAGTATTTTAACATCTTCTGATACTTTGAAATCATTTGACAATATCATGACAAAGGAAAAGAGAACACAGTCTTAAAGATAGACATATTAAATAGATAGATAGAAAGGAATTGAAAGAAAAATATAAAGTAAAGAAAGACTGTAATAAAACAAATTATTAAAAGATAGTATATAGCTGTTTTAACAGACTATATCTGATTAATTTCCTTCTCTTCATATTCAGATAATTCTGAATTTAGTCATTTTCTTATAGCTGCTTGAGTTTCTGATAGAAAGTCTATTAAGTATTTAATTTCTATCTCAGTTGAGAATAAGAATCTTATATTTAATTAATTTAGATTATACTTCTCTTTCAATCTGGCTCTGAGACTATTATATAATGTACAGTGTATTATAATATACTCAGAATTCTCATTTATATTACAGAATGAGCATTCTATTGAGTTAAATCTATCATTAAATCTTTGTATATAAGATTTAAAATAGTTATGTTCTAGTTTCAGCTGTATTATAGATGAGAATATTTTCTTTTTATATTTAATTGAATAAGATTTTCACTTGAGTTTTATTTTAAATCTTAAATAATGTATACTCTTCTTTTGTTTCTGCTAGCTTTTATTTCACTTATGTAAACAAGATTCTTTTATTTTTCTCTTTATAAAAGACTAGAATATAATTTTTTGAATAGATCTGCTTAATTCTGCACTCTTTTTTACAGCTGAATCAGCCAATTCATTGTCATAAATATTCATATAAGTAGAAACTTAGTGTAGATAAATTATCAGCTTTGATATTCTTCTCTTTTGAATTTTTAAAACAGAGTTTAAGATTAGTTCAAGATTTATATGATTATTATGAATCTGACTATTTCTAAGTCTTTTTAAAGCAGCTTGACTATCAGAGAATATTCATATCTCTTTCAAATAATTTTCTCTTTTATAAGACTACAGATACTAGTCATCTACAGAATACATCTTCAGCTAATTATATTTAATTCTCTATAATTAACTGATCACTGCATCTATTCTCTCAGATCAGTCTCTAATTTCCAGAGATGTTAGTTAGTGACTGTCATCACTCACTTGATAATGTACACACCAAGCTTTCAATTGCTGATCTCAGTCTCATTAGATACTCATAGATCTATCAATCAGCTGTCATGATCTCATCTCATATTAGAGTTTAATTATAGACTTAATGACTGCAGTTCTCTCTATCAGTATTAGAACTTGATAATGAGCTTGCAGATTCTAGTCTATCAGAGTACTCTATCTAGAGTCTAGATACATATCTAGATCTGCTAGTCAGATGATTTTTAAAATCATTCTCTGTATTTGAGAGAAAGCTAGACTCTGATAACAGCTCTAGTTAGAGACTCACTTAAGTAGTGTATAATTACTACATTAGACTTGACTCTATATCATTAGAATCTTGACAGATGTACAGTAGAATAGTGAGACATTGATATTTCATATCAGCTCTGATAAGTGTTCACAGAATCTCACTTAACTAGTGACTTAACTTACAGTAGAGAGTTCTACTCTGTATCAAGCCTTACTAATTAGACTCAGTCTCTATTACATGAAGGCTTTCTTGAGTAAGAAGTGGCAGATGTCAGTGATGGGATTCGAACCCACGCATCTCTAATGTGTGCGGCCTTGATTACCAGTCTTATCAACTGAGTCACACTGGTATAATCTTATAATAATGAGCTGATATCTTATAAACTCTGTAGCACTCTTCTTCTATTTTCTTCTAAAGAGTTTTTTAGAAGTTTAATAAGACTACACAAGTATAAAATTTCTGAAGTGATTAGAGAAAAGGAATATTTGAAATCAATAAAAAAGATTGATATTATTGATTCATAGACTGCTTCTATTTTAATAAGGCTGCAGCTCACTGAAAAAGTAAAAAGAAAGAATCTCAGAATTTACTTATTAATAATCACATTCTTATCAAACTCATTCTCTACTGTTAAAGTCTTCAGTATCAGCATCTTTATCTGTTAAGAAGTTAGCACTGCAGCACTGCAGAGAAGCATACTACAGAAGAGTATAAGAGATACTGAAAGTATTAACTTATTAACTTATAAAATATCTCAGTTATCTACTTCAATTAAAGTAAGATTCTCTTCAATCAGTAATTAATCTTTATAATACTTTTAATAGCAGTATCAGCTGATCTTTTCTTAAGATCAGTCATTCTGAGATGTTTTTTTATCTTAAAGATTCACACTTTCATCTTCTTTTGCAGATGAGTAAGAGAGACTCTCTCAGTCTTAACAGAATTTATCAATACTTAAAGCTTCAAGATTCTCACTCTGTACTGCTTAAGCATCTGAACTTCTTGTCAGAACTGATATAACATCTTCTTATAGAGTAGATAATACTTACAGAGAGATAGAAGTTATTGTTACAGATGTAATAAAAATAATGAGAGTGAGAGAAGAAGCAGATACATAAGATCTTCTCTTTCTTCAGCTGCTTAGCACAGCACAGACATGTAATAATACTGATCAGAGACTGCATCAGAGTCTTCTCACAGAGAGAAGATAAAGAAATTACAAGACTCTGCAGACTCAATTTAGCAGCATTCTGAGCAGGGCTCAGGCATGTTATAAGAGAGAAACTATAGATTAAGCTTCTCAGAGCTGCTATTCTCAGAATCAAGCTCTCTTCAAGATTCTCTCTGAATGATTACACAGAGTCATATATCACTGTATTGACTGAGAGAGAAGACAGTGTCACAACAGCAGTAAGAGAGGCAGAGAAAGAACTGAACACAGATAAACTAATCAGTAGAAGAGATGACATCTCACTGCAAGACACAGCTACTACTGCCACAGCTGTAAGAGATACAGAAGAAGAAGATGTGACAATGAGAGCAGTACTCTCACAGCTCATTGACATCATTATCTTTATCTTCAACCTGGCTTTCTTGACAGTCACAGAGACTGCAGCTGCATCACAAAGATATTTGATTACTAGAAAATGTCAGAATAAGTTCTTTATTATCTTTCAAGAACAATACTCTCATACACTCACTATTACAATTGAGAGAAGAGAGAAAGAAAAATGTATCATAGAGAGAGAGAATCTTTTCAGAAAAATTTTATTATTATTATTATTATTATTATTATTATTATTATTCTTCCATTATACTCATATGCAAGCGGAGCTTATGATAAGTCCTTGTGTGATGTTAAATACAGGCCAAGTGTTGATTATACAGGAGGAAATATAGGTGTTGAGACCATGCCAAGATAACAAGAACATAGGAAATACAAAGGAGTGACAATTAGATACATGCGATAATAACTTTCCAGCCCAGAAACATAGAGCGATTTTATTGAAGCGATTTGTACACCTCTGTATTTATTAGAAACCTGAGGTGCTTGAGTTCCGGATTTAATGTATCCCCTGCGGGTTTCGAACCCACACGCCTTGGTTTCCCACGCCCAGGCGCTACCGGGTGGCCGCATTAACCATTCGGCCACCGGGGCAGAAAAATTCTATTACTACTGTTAGCATTGTCTCTAAAACACATCACTTTTGCAGAAAATTTCATATATAGAATAAAATATGATAGAAGATCTGTAAGTCACTTATTAACTATATTTTTCACATTCTAAATTGATATATAAGAAACTCACTTATCACATATTTAGTTTGAATAGAGATGAGAAAGAAAGATTTATACAGTCAGCAGAAAAACTCATCTATTTCTTTATATTATACAGAGCATATACACTATCAATCAGTTAGCAACTATTACTATATAACAAAGATAACTTCTAATCTGATAATCTTGAGAGCATCAGAACTATGCTCTGAAAGAGAAGAATATTATCATACTCTCAGTCATGTTAAGACTCTGTTGTGATTTCACACAGCTTATCACTTCTCTATGAATAATTTCATCTCATCTGAACTGGTTTTCAATCACTCTATAACATTATTCAGATATATTATATAAAGATCTGATTGATAAATATGAGAACTCTGCTTCTATACAAGATCAGCAGATTACTCTTTCTTAATAGTAAGATGCTGCTGAGGTATCACTTCAGCTATTCTTACTTATGAAATTAGAGAAGAGTATCTGCTCATTATCTATATAGAATAGCTAGATGCTAACTTCTTATCAAAGAAGTCAGTGATTCATTTTTCTTCTACTGAAATATATACAAGAGTTACTGCATTTCTCATACAATCTTCTTAGTATACTAAGTATCATATCTGTGATATTCTTGCAATAACTCTGTAGTCTACAAGCTCACTATTCAAGCAAGATAGTCAAGCTCACTCATACGGCTTCTCAACAACTACCTCTATGTGACATCACTGACTAGTCACCACTTCGGTTCCGTCATGTTACAGTAATTGTAAAATGTTTAAGATTCTTATAATCTGTGATTATCTCAAATTTGAAGACACTTTGAAGTTCAGAGTCTCATTCTTCTAGACAGTGTACAATTATGAGAAGTTTCTTATCATAGATCTCATAGATGTATTCAACAGAACTCAGTTTCTAAGATATGAAGATATATAATTATAAGACATTTTCATTATTATATTGCAATATAGCTTCTTCTGTGATATAGTCAGAGAAATTAGCTTCAATAACTATCTCATTTTCAGAATTGAATATTATTAACAGAGAGATATTAATGAATATCTTCTTCATCTGTATAAATGCAGCTTCAATGTTCACTGATCATTGAAATACTGAGTTTTTCTTAGTGAGTTCTGTAAGTGATCTCATAATATCTGAGAAGTTTTATATAAATCACTGATAGAAGTTAGTGAATCTGATAAAGCTTTATACTTCTTTCACAGTGCATAGGGCCTCTTATTCAAGAATAGCAGAGATCTTCTCAGAATTCATTCAGATCTTCTTACCAGCTTCTATGATAAAGCCTAGATATTTTGAACTTTTAATCTTAAAATCATACTTGTCTATGTCTATCAGTAGTTCTGCTTCTTGTAGTTATTGTAATATGTTTTATACATGTTCTTGATCTTCTTTTCTGAACTTATCAGTGAAGATGAGAATGTCATTGAGATATACAAATATGAATTTATTAAGGAAATCTCAGAGTACTCAGTTGATATACTTCTGAAATGTACTGAGAGTGTTAGTCATTCTGAAGAGTGTGACTACTAGACTGGTCACTGAGATCATGAATTTCATGTTTGATCTCATTTGATCTGATCTCATACATTTCTTGGTGTGAATCCCGCTGGGACTAGCCATCAAAAAAACATGCAAAGTGACTATATATCAGATCTTAAAATAAAATCATGACTTGAAAAAAATGAGAAAGTGATCTCATTTGGTTCCATTTAGTTTCATTCTTGGCATAAAGTTACTATTTTTAGACATTTTAAGGTTTTTTTAGACTATTTTTAATTTTTTAAAAAGTAACACTTTTTGATAACACTTAAATGAGATTTAAAGTTATTTAAAGCAATAAAAATAATTTAAATTGAGAAGTGAATATCATGATCTCATTTGAAAAATGTGACAAGAGTAGACAGTAAGTCTCACTGAGATAGCATGAAACTACTATCTAATGTTAAAACTGTGTAATGGGATCAGTTGAATTAGTAATGAGACTATTAAAAAATCTGGTCCTGGTCTCAGACACGGTCACACGGTCAGTCTAGTGACTACTCATTCAAAGAGATTATATTATGGTCAGAATGCTGTAAGCTACTCATGTCTTTCAGTGATATGAATCATATGAAATGTGATGATAATATCTAGCTTTATAAATCATTGAGCTTGTCTGATATGAGATAGAGTGTTATTGATAAGAGATAAAGAATAGTGATCTTTCTTTGTTAATCTGTTCAGTTCTCAATAGTTTACACAGAATTGAAGTTCTTCATCTGATTTCTTTGCAAAGAGAATAGAGACTGATCCTCCGCGAAAAACCCTCTCTGTCTTTGATGTATCAAGATATCAACACCAAGTCCCACTCTTGTACCGCCCCTTCCGCTCTGGCCCATCCCAAGCAGAAAAATACAAAGAGATACCTCGACAACTGTACTCAATACATAATCGGCAGACACAACAACTATAAAATCAGTATATCTCAAGGTCTGACTGAGCCTTTGATCCCTGCACAGTGAGATATATTAAATCTAGTTTTAATATCTCAATATTCAATAGATTCTGCAAGAGATTGAGAACAGCAATACTAGGTTTCTATTGAATTTAAGAATCAACTCTATATTGATATAATCATTGACAAACTGTTCTATTTTAAGATATAAATAACCAGTTCCTCTACATCCCACTGACAATATTTATATTATTATATAGAAACAGGCTTATATTCTCTATAATATCAAGACTCTAAAGAGGGAAAGTCTTGATAGAGAGTATATAGTAGTGCATATCTTAGCAGTTTCTATCTCATTCTTCTGCAGCAGTTAATGCAAAAAAAAGATCTTAGAAATAGTTTTTTACTTCTCTTGAAAAAGTAAGGTGTTTTTCTCTGAGTTTTATACAATATTCTTGCAAAGAATTAAAAACAGAGTTGTTTTCTGTCATAATTTCATATTCTTTTAAGTATGAATTACTTTTTCAGTGGCTGAAGAGCTTTCATTAATACTTAATTCTTTTTTACGCTCTTTATTAACTGATTCAAGTTGCACACTTGATTAAAACTATTCAATTTTATTCTAAATCATTCAAAATTTCTCTGCAAAAAATTGATTTATTTTTTGTTAGTTTTTCTCTCAAAAACTGTCATATCATCTGATTTATTATTAATTGATATCATACTTTTCCTCACTGTATTTCAAGAAAGAGATTATAAAGATTTTATTGATTTATCTTAAAAATCAATTCTAGTTTATTAGATTCTCTTCAAAAATCTAACCTAGTTACTGAACTAGTGTGAAAAAAATCAGGTATTTTATACACAAAAGTCTTTTATTCTTCTTTTGAAACAGTCTGACCAACTTTTCAATTGAAAACAGACTTAGAAACCTCTTAATTAAAACAGTCTAATTAACTTTTCAAAAGAGTTCAATACATATCTCAATTGAAACAGTCTGATCAACTTTTTATTGAGTGAGAATAATGAGTTCAAAAATACACTCAGTTGATGTGGAAAAAGATGCTTTCTCAAATGCTATTTCTGAGATTGAAATTCAGAAAAGAAGAAAGAAAGAAGAAATAGAGAAACAACAAGTTCTTGAAATACAGAAACTTGAAAAAGTAAGCAAGATTCTTGAAAAGCAGTGTCTGAGTGAGATGAATGAAGAAGTTCTGTTAATGCTTCATACTTAGACTAGACAACTACAGAAGATGATGAAGTTCAAACTTGAAATTTCAAACACAGTTCAAAAAACATTGAAAATTCCTAGTATAATCACTGACTTCTCATCTTGCTCTTCTTTCTCTTTTTCTACTTCTTCTTCTTCTTTGAATCAGAAGAAAATATATGCTCAAGCAGCTGAATCTGCTGTCTCTAAACCTGCTATCTCAAAACCTGCTTAAAATACTGAGAAAACTGAGAAGAATAATGCTCATACTTCTATTCATAGAAAAGTGAAGAAAAAAATGTAAAAGAAGAAAAACTTTCAAATCTTCAGAAATAGAAGACTTATTCTCAAAGTCTCAAATCAGGATATCTTGCAAAGGAACAAGTTAAACTCAAATCTCATTTTTAGAATTAGAAATGAAATTAATCAGCAGTTCTTTTCTCAGTTAATGACTGATATTGAAGTTCAAAAACTAGTTATAGGTTCAATTGAGTCATTCTTCTTTGAAAACTTCATCATTCTGACTACAATGCCTGAATTCAGTGCAGAATTCCTTATTCAGAATAAGAATCTCTGAAAATCAGCAGTAGAATCTTTGATAAACATAATAATTCTATCTGAGAGAGATGAAAAGTGAGATAAATTCATTCTTTATAATATTTCAGTTGAAATTTTTGACTGTGAAGAAGAAATGCTACTTCTCAAAAATGAATTAGAAGAATACAACTCTATTCAACTGAGAAAAGAGCCTGTGTGACTAAATTCAATTAAGTTCAGACAAAGCAGAAGAAATGCCTCTGTTCTAGTATATATAAAGACACTTGAACAGTCAATAATCTCTGAAGTAAGAGTAGCAGATTTGAAAATGAGAGTTCATGAATACAAAGACTCAAGAATGAATCTCAAAGCTCAAACACAGTATTCAAACTGTCAAAGATATGAACACTTTGTAATCTTCTGTTTTAGAGACTCAAAATGTGCATTCTGTGCCAGAGATCATAAAACTAGTGAGTATAAATATGAAACATGCTCAAAAAGAGATGAAATATATCAACACACTATGCTTAAATGCTCTAATTGTAAAGAAAAACATGGATCTAGCTCAAAAGAATGTATATTTACTTCAAGAACTCAAAAGAACTGAAGAAAAGATAAAGTTCAAAACAAATCTAGAACTGAAGAGAATAGTTAAGTCAGTAAACTCACAACTGTAAGCTTAAAAGAAAGAAAGACTCAACTATCTAAATCTTCAAACTTCAATTCTTCAGCTAAATATAAGTAGAATTTGAATCCTCAAACTTCTGTTAAGATTAGAGAATTGAGAAATGACTCTGATGATAAACTAGATATAATATAAGCACTTGAGATTTCTACTTTTCAGAATAGTTATAATCTACTATCTAATGATAATGATTAGATTCTACTCTACTCTCTTTTAGTATGAATATACAACAAAAACAATAAAAAAAGTTTAAAAACTCTTCAAAAATCACATTTATTCAAAATAATGTGAATAGAAACTCAAATTATATTTATTCTTGTCTTCAAATTGCATTTGAATAAAAAGTTGATTTTATACTGCTTCAGGAGCTGAATTTTGATGCTGAGTAAAAATATGTTATTTCTCATTCAAGCTACTACTGCTTTCTATCTCAAAAGTCTGAAATAAAGTCAAGAGTAGTGATCTATGAAAGAAAGAGATCAAGATATTAATTTAATCTAAGATTTGATATCATGTCTGATTCTGATATTCTAGTGAATGAGTTTGATACTATACAGCTTATAAATATCTATAATGAAAAGTCATTGAAGAAAAATAACAATATCTGAATAATTGATAGAGAATTTCTGAACATCACTTTATTAAAAAGCTCTATAATTGCAGAAGATTTCAATGCACATTATTTCTGATGAAATTCAGAATGTAAGAGAGCAGTAAGAGCTGATAATCTGATTGAATAAACCTTTAAGCATTCAATAGATTTAGTTAATAAGTCTGATCAACAAACATTCTTTAGAAAAGATATGAAACAGAAATCTATTATAGATCTAATCTTCATATCATAAAATCTAATATAAAAAAGACTTGTAAACTGATTTATTAATTCAAATGAGATATTGAGATCAGGTTATTAGATTATTCAATTTAACATTGAACTGAGTGAAAAATAAATGCGTGAAAATTCTCTTCTCTCTAATCAGTTTAACTTTGAAAAAGCTGATTGAAAAGCAGTTAAAGAAAGTATAAAACTGTTAAAATCTGAAAGACAGAGTGAGCTATATTGAAATTCTGGTCAAGATATCTCAAATGAAATACTTAAGAATAGAGTGAAGCTTATTACATCTATTATTCTAACAAGTCTTAGAGATAATATTTCAAAGAGAAAATCTTCTGAGTATTCAAAATCTTGATAAAATGAGAATATCTCATCTAAAAGAAAAGAATTAGCTACTGTTAGAAGACATTGAAAGAATGATGTAATATCTGATAAAGAGTTCAAAGCTGTCAGAAATGAATATTTTTCAGATATTAAAAGAGTTAAAACAGACTGCTGGAATAAATTTCTTGAAGAAGTATAAGAAAAGAAAGTTTTTAAAGCTTTTAACTATACTAAAACAAGAAGTATAGCAAAACTTCCAGTCTTAGAATATGAGTTTCAGAATGAATTATATACAGTAAACTCTTTTGAGAAAAAATATCAAGCTTTTATAAGAATTCTCTTTCAAAACTCATCAGATTCAGATTCAGAGAAAGAGAATATATCACTTCTCAACTACATTAATGAAAATGACTGGAAATGGCCTAATCTTACACAAGATGAATTAGAGTCAGCTATCTTCTCAAGTTCTGTTAAAACTGCTGCAGGGCCTGATTCAATTAATCACTTGATTATTCAAAATACATATTCCTACTTAAAGAATGAGTATTTTGAGCTCTTTTTCAATCTCTTGAAAAATGGATATCATTCTGAATGATGAAGAGAAGTCACTGAAGTGATTCTTATAAAATCTAATAGAAAAACTTTAATTTCTAAGTTATATAGAGTAATATCTCTATTAAACTGTCTAGAAAAGGTTTTGAAAAAGATAATAGTTACTCAACTATCTTTTATAAGCTCTATTAGTAACTCTCTTTTATTCAGTGAATAAATAAGAGATAGAAAACAATGTTCTATAATTGATACTATTCTCTCAGTTATTTATAATATTTAAATAGTGTTATAACACACGAAAATCTGGTCTCAACTACAGTTTTTATTGATATAAAAGAAGCATTTGATTATGTTTCAAAGTCAAAGTTAATTCAGACTTTGAAGATGTTAAAACTGTCACTTTCTCTAATAAAATGAGTTAACTATTTTATGTCTAAAAGAATCATATAACTTTTCTTTGATGAAATGAAATAAGATAAGACTGAGATAAAAATAGAAGTACTGCAAGAATCTTCAATCTCACTCATTTTATTTACAATATACACTGCATATCTATTAAAAGATAGAACTATGAAAATAGTGCAATCTTCAAGTTATATAGATAATATTGATCTAGTCTACAGCTTAAAAACTATCAAAGAGAATTTGAAAGTGATTGAAAAAGCTGTAAAGAAAATCTTTGTCAGAGCAGATATTAATCAAATTCAATTTAATATGAATAAAACTGAGTTAATTCATTTCTTTTCTAGATTCAATGAGAAAGAACTATCTCTAACTCTTTTAAATAGAGAGATTAAACCCAGTTTAAATATCAAATAATTAGAAGTATGATTATACTTCAAGTTGAATTTTAAATATCATATTCAACAAAGAACTGTCAAGGCAGAAAGACTATTGAACAATATAATCAGACTATTAAATACAGAGAGAGGTCTATTCTTCCAGGCTATGAGACAGTTATATATAGTCTGTATTACATCAGTAGCTGATTGTGAAGTTCAAGTTTGATGAAATAATTAAGGAAATTTCACTGAACTCTTTCAAAGTTGATAAAACAGGGCTTTGAGAAGAATTCTGAAAGTATTCAAATCATCTTCTATTAAAGCAATGAAAATTGAAGCTTCAATTTCTTCTTCTGTTATTAGATTTGAAAAGATCTGTATAAACTATACTCTGAGAGTTATAAAGATGAGCTTTAATCATATAATTAGAGAAAGAGTCTCTTCTTCATTTTCATCAATTAACTCTGGAAATGAACTGAATTGAAATAGATTTCTTGATTGAAATGAAAATAATTCTTTAAAGAAAATGTCTTCTCAACTGTACAGACTATACTCACTAATTAAAAATCAATTTTCTTCTCTAAATATTCAAAAAGTTGATTATGAGAAGTTATCTCTCTGAAGAGAAAAGCTTGAATCTCTTATAGACTTGTAAATAAGTGAACTATCTAAAGAGAAAGAATATGAACAGCATTTGAAGAGAATTTCTACAATTAATATAAAAAAGTCTATTCTGATTTATTCAGATGACTCAAAAAACAAGAATTTGAATAGATTAGATATAGACATTGCTTATACTGAAGATAATATTAATTTTATCTCAGATTTCTGAAATCTAGACTGTGAATCTGAAGTCTTTGATGCTGAACTATTTATAATAGTGAAAGGTTTCAAACTTATTAAAATAAAATCTCATAAAATAGAAAATAGTTTGAAAGAGACATGAATATTCTCTGATAGTTGAGCTGCTTTAAAAAGACTTAGAAATAGTCAGATTTATAATGATCAAATGAATCTTGAACTGATCTTAAACTCTGTTTTAAAAATTCAAAAGAGAAGAATATCAAAGCTGATAATTCATCTGTACTAAGTTCCTGCTTATATAAATATTCATGATAATGAATTGACTGATTCAGCTGCAGAAAAAGGTTCAGAACTAAGCAGATCTATTCAAAAAATTATATTCTGATCTTTTATAAAGAGAAAAATAAAAGAATCTTGTTTAGATAAGTGCAATGAAAGCTGATGAAAATAAAAGAAGAGTATACATTATTCAAGATTTGAAACAAAACCCAAGTGAAAATCTTGTTCAATTAAATATAAAAAGAATATATTCTCATCTATAATACAGCTAAAACTAGAACATGACTATTTTAAATCTTATATACAAAGATTTAATGATATATTTGATTCAATAGAATGCTCATTCTATAATGTAAATGAATTCTGAGTATATTGTAATTCACTGTGCATTATACAATAGTCTCAGAGTCAGATTGAAAGAGAAGTATAATCTAAATTAATTAAATATAAGATTCTTATTCTTAACTGAGATAGAAATTAAATACTTAATAGACTTTCTATCAGAAACTCAAGCAGCTATAAGAAAATTACTGAATTCAGAAATATCTGAATATGAAGAGGAGGAAATTGATCAGATATAGTCTCTTAAAACAGCTATATACTATCTTTTGATAACTTGTTTCATTACAGTCTCTCTTTATTTTACTTTACTTTTTTCTTTCTATTCTTTTCTATCTATCTATTTAATGTGTCTATCTTTAAGACTATGTTCTCTTTTCTTTTGTCATGATATTGTCAAATGATTTCAAACTATCAGAAGATGTTAAAACACTGTAATTTGTAAACAGTTTTTGTATTCTGAGCTGAAATTTTCTGATTTTGCATATCTGAAGTTGGTGAATATATGATAGTTATCTTTATAGATATAGGAAAAACCCTGAGAACTTATAATTCTCAGGTAGATGTTATAGTCTCTGACTGCAGACATCTATAATTGAAGAAGAATAAGAATAATAAGAATAGAGACTGTGATGAAAGTGTTGCTAATGTGTATATTTATTATTATTATTCTTCAATTATAGATGTATGCAGTCAGAGACTATGACATCTACCTGAGAACTTTTAGTTCTCAGGGTTTTTCCTATATCTGTAAAGTTAACTATTATACATTCATCAATTTCAGATATGCAAAATCAGAAAATTCCAGCTCAGAATACAAACACTGTTTATAAATTACAGTGTCTTAATATCTTCTGATACTTTGAAATTATTTGACAATATCATGACAAAGAAAAAGAAAACACAGTCTTAAAGATAGACACATCAAATAGATAGATTGAAAGAAATTGAATGAAAAGCATAAAGTAAAGAGAGACTGTAATAAAATAAATTATCAAAAGATAGTATATAGCTATTTTAACAGACTATATCTGATTGATTTTCTTCTCTTCATATTCAGATATTTCTGAACTTAGTTATTTTCTTATAGCTGCTTAAGTTTCTGATAGAAAGTCTATTAAGTATTTAATTCCTGTCTCAGTTGAGAATAAGAATCTTATATTTAATTGATTTAGATTATACTTCTCTTTCAATCTGACTCTGAGACTATTGTATAATGCACAGTGTATTATAATATACTCAGAATTCTCATTTACATTGCAGAATGAGCATTCTATTGAGTCAAATCTATTATCAAATCTTTATATATAAGATTTAAAATAGTCATATTCTAGTTTCAGCTGTATTATAGATAAGAATATTTTCTTTTTATATTTAATTAAACAAGATTTTCACTTAGATTTTATTTCAAATCTTGAATAATATATACTCTTCTTTTATTTCTGTCAGCTTTCATTTCACTTATCTAAATAAGATTCTTTTATTTTTCTCTTTATAAAAGATCAGAATATAATTTTTTAAATAGATCTGCTTAATTCTGTACTCTTTTTTACAGCTGAATCAGTTAATTCATTATCATGAATATTTATATGAGCAGAAACTTAGTATAGATTAATTATCAGCTTTTATATTCTTCTCTTTTGAATTTTCAAAACAGAGTTTAAGATCAGTTCAAGATTCATTTAATTATTATATATCTGACTATTTCTAAGTCTTTTCAAAGTAGCTTGACTATCAGAGAATATTCATATCTCTTTTAAACTATTTTCTCTTTTATAAGATTTTATTTCAATGAGTTTGAAAGCTTTCACTATTACAAATAGTTCAGCATCAAAGACTTTAAATTCACAGACTAAATTTCAGAAATCTGAGATAAAATTAATATTATCTTCAGTATAAGCAATGTCTGCATCTAATCTATTTAAATTCTCATTTTTAAAGTCATCTGAATAAATCAGAATAGAGTCTGCTATATTGATTGTGAAAATTCTCTTCAAATACTGTTCATATTCTTTCTTCTTAGATAGTTCACTTATTTATAAGTCTATAAGAGATTCAAGCTTTTCTCTTCAGAGAGATATCTTCTCATAATCAACTTCTTCAATATTTAAAGAAGAAAATTAATTTTTAATCAGAGAGTATAGTCTATACAGTTGAGAAGATATTTTCTTTGAATAATTATTTTTATTTTAATCAAGAAATCTATTTCAATTCAGTTCATTTTCAGAGTTAATTAATGAAAATGAAGAAGAGACTCTTTCTCTGATTATATAATTTAAGCTTATCTTTATAACTCTCAGAGCATAGTTCATACAGGTGTTTTCAAATCTAATAGCAGAAGAAGGAATTGAAGCTTCAATTTTCATTACTTTAATAGAAGATGATTTGAATACTTTCAGAATTCTTCTCAAAGCTCTGTTTTGCAGACTTTGAAAGAGTTCAGTGAAATTTTCTTGATTATTTCATCAAACTTGAACTTCATAATCAGCTACTGAGGTAATACAGGCTATATATAACTGTCTTATAGCCTTGAAGAATAAACCTCTCTCTGTATTTAATAGTCTGATTATGTCGTTCAATAGTTCTTCTGTGTGGCGGGCTGCGCCCGATCAATCATATAGACTATTCCATTACACTCCATAGATTCTTCCATTCCCGATCACCGATCCGCGGCCGCTACGAACGCGCGTAGCGTACACTCCGATTCTCAGCCATTTCCAATCACTGATCCGCGGCCGCTACGAACGCGTGTAGTGTACACTCTGATTCTCAGCCATTCCTGATTGCTGATCCTCGGCTGCTATGAACGCGCGCATATTCTTCCGCCCCGAAGCTCCACCGCATACACCACCACATACATGTATAAATATCCATCTCAATTGCTGATTCTTGCACTTTCTCTTTCTTTCCTTCTTTAACATTTTTATCTTTGTTATATAAGACCTATCAATATAATATCAATCTATTCAGTGTAGGCCTCTTATACTATAAAAATGTTTATTATCTTCTTACTAAGAAACAATTATTCATGCATTGTATTCTCATCAGAAATGATTATTCATTGAGAGATATCTGAACATGTAACAATGTGTAAGAAAGAGAAAACACAGTTAAGTGAACACTGAGTTCTCAGATAAAAGCTTGCTCATCAGTCACTCTGACTCTGTAATAAAGATCTTATAAGAGAATATCAGTGAAAGATCTGAGAGTTCTGACACTCAGATGTATGAGAATATAATTACACATCTGACAATTGATATAATCATGTCTAATGATAATATGAAACTCTCAAACATAAGTATAGATGTGATATCACAGTGGCTCTGAGTAATGTTGAAATTACAACAGTAATAGATAGCAGATATGCATGCAACTTAACAACTTCAGTATGAAGAGATTCAATAATTAACTCATGTGATTTCAACACCTACAGAATTGAATACAAAAGTGCTGAAAGAATGCTTAGATGCTTCTGCATATTTCAATACTTCTGATCTCACTCTCTACTCATCATAAAGAATGAAAATGCTTGTGAAACTGAGTGTAGATGAAGATTTCATTAGTTTATTAATCAATCAAGATTGATATATCAATGAATGATTGAAGAATCATGTGAAACAGAAGTTTCATTTATAAATGAAAGCATATAAATCAGTGTTGCAAATATCTGATAACATTATAAAACATCTTGATATTCTGTTCTGAGACACTGCCATGTAATAGAAAGTATTGAATTGATTACAGAGTATCTGACAGAGAAATACTTCTCTTATAACATTCATCTCTCACTTCAATATCAAGATTCTAGAAGCAGATGATCAATCTTGAGAGAATCAAATGAAGATTAGCATGCTTAAGAAGATATTAACTTTCAAACTCTTACAGACTCTTATAAGCACAGATGAAGACCAGACTTATAAAAACTTCTGCACACAGCTCTGAACAATGAATGATTATCTTATCAAGCTCAAGAATATACAGAACAGTGATAGAAGATGTTACATCTCAGTTACTCATACACCTGTGCTGAGAAATAACAATAATGCAGATATCATGAATTGAGTAAACTCAAATATTTATACATAAGCAAGAGTCTTCATTATCTGAACAGACTTCTGAGTTTCTGAGATCACTTCTGCAGAAGTTGCTGACTAATGTCAATGTGAAGTGTGCATCAACTGTAACTGATCAGAACACATTACTTTCAACTGCTGATCAATATATATATCTTCACACTTGAGAGAAAGATCAGTGCCTGTCCGCATCAATCACATTATATTAGAGAAAGATTCAGAGAATAACTATGAGAATGCTCTGATAAAACAGGGAAGAGATTAGCTTCTATTCAAATTTACAAACGGAAGCTTGAAGAGGTCAAATGACAATGATTTGAAGAGAAAATGACAATGAATGTGATTCTTGTATCTACTGTGATTAATAATATATATAATATGAAGGCCATGATAGTCAGTGATCTATATCACTATGCAATGATAAAATCTTCAGTTGTAAGATATTATAATCTTCACTGTATTTCTTTATCTAAACTCTGACTTCTTGCAGAATTTGATGATCTGAAAGATGTTTATACTCATTATATAATAAAGCTGATCATAGATGTGAAAGAACATCAATGTGAAGATGTCTATATATATAAAGTTGATAATCTTGATTACAATCTTATATTAGAACTTATCTGACTATCTGAACAAAGCATCTTATTGAATACTTAAAATAGAAGCTTGATATTCTCTAACAATGATAGAGTTCATGAAGATGATATTCACAAGATCATGAATCTAACACAGATCTCTGTCAATATGTATCAAATACTCTGAGAAAGAAGTCATTATCAAAATCACTGACAGAGTCACTGATAAATTCACTGATAGCAGAATCATATATCAATCTATTTCATCAGTCTGACTGATATCAAAAAGACTCTAGAAAAGTTATCTCATGTTATAATAACAGATTCTTGTACAAAACTTTCTCAATAATATCATGAATATCTAGATGTCTTTCAATAAGATAATATTATAAACATACTTCTCTTACAAGGTTCTGAAGTGAATCACAGTATCAAGTTAGAGAAAAAGAATGATAAGAACTCTGAATCATCATGAAACTCTCTTTATAACATATTCTGAGATAAACTTCTTCTTCTTCAAAAGACACTTAATAATCTGTTGAATAAAGAATTTATACATATTAGTAACTCTTTCACTGCAGCCTCTATTCTCTTTGTAAAGAAACTAGATAAGAGACTCTGATTCTGTGTGAACTACTGAGGCCTGAACAGATTGACAAAGAAAGATTGATATCTCTTATCTCTTATCAATGAAACTCTACCACAGATCAGATGAGCTTAATAGTTTATAAAACTAAATATTATCATCATGTTTCATAAGATTTGTATTACTGAAGAAGATGAATGACTTACAGTATTCTGAACATGTTATGATCTCTTTGAATGAATAGTCATACTCTTTGAACTGACTAACACTCTCAGTACATTTCAGAAGTATATTAACTGAGCACTCTGAGATTTTCTTAATAAGTTTGTATCTGCTTATCTAGATGACATTCTCATCTTCACTGATGAATTCAGAAAAGAATATCAAGAATATGTGTGAAAGATATTACAATAACTATGAGAAGCAGAACTACTGATAGATGTTAATAAGTATGATTTTGAAGTTAAGAGTATCAAGTATCTGAGTTTTATTATAGAAGCTGATAAGAGAATTTAAATGAATTCTGAGAAAGTCTTCACTATTCTTGAATGAGAAGCTCTGTATACTGTGAAGAGTGTATAAAGCTTCATTGAATTTACTAACTTCTATCAGTGATTTATATGAAACTTCTCAGATATTATAAGATTACTTACAGATCTCACTAAGAAAGACTCAGTATTTCAATAATTAACAGACATTGAAGCTGTATTTATATAGATGAAGAAGATGTTTATTAATATCTCTCTACTAATGTGGTTCGGAAGAACGTACGACCGTCGGATAATAACGCGGCCGCTTCCGAACTACTAGCGTACGAATGTAAAGGGGGCCCTAGCGGCCACTAATTAATTTAGCATATGAGATTCAATATTTAAGAAGCTGATGTACACCTGTAATCATACACTGGCTTAAGCAACCTTTGAATCACATCTGATAGCATGTCTAAAAATCAGTGAGAAGTGCAGGCTTCTCCAGAATGTGATAATTCCATCTATGAAGTGATTCATAGTTATCATGCCAGTGTGGTCCTAGAAATGCCTCAAAAGATAGTGTACAAAGAGTGATGAGCAGAAGAGCATCTGATTGATGCTGCTTTGCTTGTTGAGGGAAAACTCCACACCCAGGCGAATGCCACATATGAGACGCGAATGAATGAGATGTGAGAAAGGGAATGGAAGCGGTGAACCAGATTCAAAAGAGTCCGCTCCCTACTCAAAAGAAGGATAAAAGAGAGGGTGACCATCACCGGAGTCGTATGATGATAACAGAAATCATATAATGATATAGTGATAGAGCAATATAGTGATATAATAATACAAGTGATATAACAATAGACATCATACAATCAATTAGAAATCACTGAAATGAATATCTCTTCTAGCTAATACAAACAACACTCTTCTCTGCTATCTGAACTGAAAGATATGTAGAACCTCTCAGAGGGTTTACTTAAAGCAGTAAGAAAAGTGACTGAGACTGCTGAACTGAAATTGAAGCTCTGTACATGTATGAGAATTCTAAATGAGATTGAGGCCTTGTGTATACAGTGACAGACTGAGGTGAAAGTTAAACAATAATTGACATTCACTGTAGATCAAGCATTCACTATGAAGAGCTTTGCTGATGCAATTGTCATCATCAATAAGAATAGAGAAAACCAGATCTTAGATCTACAGCAGAAGATTAAATGTTTACACAGACAGATAACTACACTGAATCTGAAGATTTCACTATAATTGTTCATAATCTCTTCAGAAGTGTACACATCATTGAAGATCACTGTGCAGAATGAGAATCTGAGTATGAGATATATCAAGCTGAGAGATCTGCTGAAGTTATTAAGTTTTAATAGCAACTGAAAAAATGATGCTGCAATCAGCTAGCTAAGTCAGATATAATTATATTATCAGATTGAACATGAACTCACAGACAGACAGTCAATGAAATTTCAACAAGTCTTAAGATCTGCTGTATTTCTATACAGAAAAGTGAAGTCATTATAAATAACTGATGAAAAGATGAATCTCACAGACTCAGAGTAATATTCATTCTCATAAATATGAAATGAGTTTTTCAAATGAATCTTATACAACTTTGAGAAAGTGAATATGTAAGATAAGCATTACAAATACTTCACTGAGTGTAGATAAGTAAGTGATCTTATATTATACTTCACATACTTCAGCTTACACTATCTCATATTGAATAAAGAGCTTTCAACATCTTTCTGTTTACAGATCTTCATTTATAATCTTACATCTGAGTTGAGAGTGAAATGAAAATACTTAACCTTGTAATCAGACACAGTGAAAGAAGTATATAACATTCTTATTATACAGGAACAAGTGAGTCAATTATGATAGAAAATACTGTAATTAAGTATGTCTCAGCAGAGAACAGATAATCAGACTTCTATAATATAAGTCACACACTCAGATGTGATGAATCTAGATCTGAATATTATCACTAAATCACTGAATCCTCTAAAAAAGAAATTCCCTGAGTGAAAATCTTGATATTATAAGTATTAAGCTTGCTTCAACTGTGAATATTAAAATCATGATACAAAAGATTGCACTCAGTATGTGCAGTCAAGAGAAGCAAGAGAGTTAAAAAACTAGCAGAATCAGTGAGCTCAGAGACACTCACTGATATTCTATGAAAAGTCTTCAAAGTGAAAGAGATGTCTGTGTTAGATAACTCTCTGAATTCTGTGAATATCAAGAGAAAGCAGGCTTCTGACTGAGGTGTGAGTGAGGATGAAGTGAACACTCATCTCAATGCCTTGAGACCTGAAATGTTAATGTATAAGAGACACTTAAGTAAGAATGGAGAGATGACTGTAAAAGTATTAGCAGACACAGAAGCTTCTACACAATATATTGATAATTATATAATTTGAAGATTGAAAGAGGTCTGCTGAGTGAAGAATCTCTGATATATAAGATTATCTGATAACTAATATCTGATATCATCTGTAAAAGTAAGAGTTTTCTTGCACTTCAGAGAATGATCTTGCTATATTTAAGTGTGAGAGCTGCAGAATGTGAAATATAATCTTATTCTTAAACTCAATTGATTTCAAAGATTCAATCTGCAGATTCAATGATATACATGTTATATACAGTTGACTGATAGAAAGAAAATGATTCATACAATTCTATCAACTGATATGAGAAGGACATTTCACACCTCTGATATAGAAGGGTTAAATCTGCTTATATATTAATAAGCAAAGAGAATGATTCACAAGATCTCATCTGAAAGCATTCTGTATATCATACAGAATCTGAAAGCAGAGGAAATCAAGATAAAGAATATACAGAAGAACAAGTGTATGAAGAAGCTTCTGAAGAAGTATGAAAAGATCTTCTGAACAGATCTCTCATCAGAATTGCTGCCAGAATAAGAATTTATACATGAGATTGACACAGAGGATGCAAAACCAGTCAATCAGAATGCATATTCTCTGTCACAAACATATCTTGAAGAACAGAAGTGTCAGATCACTGACCTTCTAGAATATAATCTCATACAATTCTCATCAAGCATGTGAGGCTTTTCAGTTCTATTCATGAAAAAGACGAGTGAGAAGTGATGAATATGTATCAATTATTGAGCACTTAATAAGCTTACAATCAAGAATGAATATTCACTGTCATGAATTCAATAACAGTTGAATACAGTTGAAAATGCCTGATATCTATCAAAGATTAATCTTCTCTCAGAATACTGACAGATCTGTATAGATGAACTGTCAGTCCTGTAAACCATGTTTAATATACAATGAGAGAAGTTCAAATTTCTAGCAATGTCATTTAGTCTGATAAATATGCTTATCATCTTTCAAATAATGATGAATATGATTCTTCATAAACAGAATGAAATCTCATATCTCATATATCTCAATGATATTCTAGTCTTTTCAAACTCATATAATGAACATCTAAAGCATCTCAATGAAGTGCTTACAACTCTGACAGAGTATAAGCTCTATATCAAATCAATCAAGTGTGTGTTTAAAACAGAAGAGTTGAAGTTTGTAGAACATGTAGTGAGTGATGACTGTATATACCTTATTTCAGAGAAATTGAATGTCATAGTGAATTAGTCATGACTGAGAAATGTATATTATATACAACAGTTTCTTGAGTTGATCTCATACTATCACAGATTCATCAAGGATTTTGTATGAATATCTGCATCACTCTCAGATCTCTTAAGAGAAACAGATACAAATCTGCAAAAGAAGAAGTTTCATTCAATCATCTGAAATACTGCATGTGAAGAGGCTTTTCTCACACTGAGAAAACATATAATAACATTCTCAGTACTTATTCAATCAGATTGTGATAAATCTTTCTATATCAAGACAGACATATCTGAATGAGCTATCAGAGGCGCTCTTCTACAGATGAGTAAGAATAGCAAGCCACATCTAGTGACATACAATGGTAGAAAACTATCAGACACTGAGCTCAATTACTCAGTGTATGAAAAGGAATTACTAGTGATCAAGCACATACTGATGTTATAAGATAGATATATTGATAATAAGCATACAATAACAGTGATCACAGATTATAAAAGCCTTGTCTATCTATAATTAATAATAAAATCTTTCAAATGCTTAGTATGTTGAATCTCAGAGTTTCAAGTGTATAATCTTTATATTAAATACTGAAAGGAATTGAATGCAGTGATGTCTGACACAATCAGTTACAGACCTGATTTCATGAATGAGAGTTCTGTGAACCAGGCACAAGAGACATTTGTATTAAATGCACTGAGAGAATGCAAGGAATCAGAATGAGTGAATATCATGATCTCTCACTTGAAGAATGACAAGATATCAGATGACAAGTATCTTGTGAAAGTAGTAGAAGAGATACTTCTGAACTTCAAGCTGAGAAAATTGAAAAACAACATTGTGCTTTACTGTGATCTAGAATACACAGAAGCTCTCTATCTAGAATCTTTATTTAGATGTGACTTGATAGCTCACATGCACAAGGAATTCAGTCACTTAGAAAGCTCTGAACTCATGAGTATACTCAAATCAAGAGTATACTGGTCAAGCATGACTGAGGACATTCAGATGTATACTTACAAGTGCCTGAATTATCAGGTTGTGAAAGAATCTAAGAAAGGGTTAGAACATAAGAAAGTGCAATATCAGATGAAGTGTATAATATAACTGTTTAAATGATGAGAGATAAACCTCATAGACATATTGCTGCAGATGTCAAATGAAAATTGATGAATAATCACTGCTATTGATTACACTACTGACTGGCCAGTTATGAAAGCAGTTTCAGAGATGACAGAGAAGATGATGATAAAGTTTCTATATAATGAGATCTATATCAACTATGAAATGCTGTGTGAGATTCTAACTGATAATGATGCAAACCTTGTAGAAGAAGCAGTGAGGCATTTCATAAGTCAGTTACAGACAAGATATTATAGAACAATGTCATATCATTCATGAACAAATGAAAAGATGAAACACTTGAATAGAATCTTGAGCAACATGCTGATGAAATATCTAGTGAGCAAGTCTACAAGACTATGAAATGAATATCTCAGGCAGGCACTACTGACCACGCGGATTTGACAGCATGCAGTCTTCAAGTGTTCATCATTCTATCTGTTGTATGAATTGCATCCGCGCATCCCAGAGAATGCTTTGGAAAAGGTGAGGGAGAAAACAGCAGTTACAGATGCAGCAGTAGCAGTTGCAGACACAACAGTCACAGATGTGGAACCAAGATTGAAAGAGATCAGTCATGCACATGTAAAAGCTAACAAGTTACTTCTGAACTGAGCAATTCAATTGAAAAGAATATGAGACTCACTAGTTAAGAAATCAAGTCTTAAGATGAGAATGTGAGTTCTTGTACACAATGAGAGTTCTGAGAAGTTTCAACCTAGATGATTTGAGTCATATAAAATACTCAAATCACATTCTCTGGGAATGTATGCATTGAAGGAATCAGAGAAATGAGTCTTATACAACTTAATCAATGATTCATGACTTATAAAAGTAAAGATGCAAGATCTGAGTAAATTATGATTATCTACAGCATTATTATTAGTGTTGAAAAAGAAGAGACTTATAATTGAAAAGTCTCATGAAGTAAGAGAAATCATAGACACTTATGAATCAGATGATCTCACTTATTCTGATCTTTTCACAATTATAAGAAAAGAATGAGAAGTAATGAAGAAATCAGATAAACATCACACTTCAATAAGTGATGAGACTGTAGCCAGTCATATGATAACACACTACAGACAGCAGATGCAATGCAGTAAAGAGCAGTCTCAGAGCAGCAGACTTATATGTAAGTCAGGTCACAGAAGAAAAAGAAATTCAGAGTTGAATTTAACTGTTTATATCAGTTCAATCACAGAGATCACAGAGAACAAACTATCTGAAACATCTGTAAATGTATGAGACCAAGTCATCTCAATCTCTGAGAACACTCAGAGATTGAGTGAGATTAGTTTTAATGAGCTGTTCACTGTAGTGATCTGAGCAGGTGAAGAGAGACAGTATAATGCACAAGACAGAATCACAAAGATGA
Source organism: Blastomyces dermatitidis ER-3 (assembly GCF_000003525.1). NCBI lineage: Eukaryota > Fungi > Ascomycota > Eurotiomycetes > Onygenales > Ajellomycetaceae > Blastomyces > Blastomyces dermatitidis. The sequence goes on along the minus strand of NW_025544781.1, from coordinate 2,221,457 downwards.
AAGCTGCTGAACCTAGTCACTGAACACTGTATTATATAGAGATTGTGTAAGAGTAGTAGCTAGCAGATAAAGGAAAAGTGTAAGAAAAAGAAAAGAGATAATGAATTGATCATCAACTGTAAGAGTTAGCTGTAAAAAGACAAATATTATCATACACATCTCATTCATTTTCATACATCACATGTTTAATCTATTTTCAACATCACATCATCTGAAAAACATCAAAAACAAAGAAAATCTCAAAACTTGAGATCTGCAAGGAATTCAAGAACTGCAAGCCACTCTTATAATAATATTATGCATGTCTCTGATTTCTCTATCACTCTGTGTACAACATTAATGTCATTTATCATAAGATTGGCTGGAATGTCAATATAGAAATACGCATGCATATGTGTAGAGAAATTGAAGAAGAGCGCGGGATCTGCAGAACCAGGAGTCAGAGCAGAGAGAATGAAGGTGAAAGAAACAGAAGAAGAAGAAGATGCAGGACTGAACAAACAATGGCAGAAGTCACTCAGAACTGAATGATTATGATCTGATATATACACAACCTTCTCTGCAGAGAAGGAAGAGAAAGCAATGAGAGAAGCTTGAAAGTGAGAGAGAGTAGTCTCTGCAGTGTGATTATCTTCAATTAGAATGACCTCTGATGCTGAAGCAACTAAGAACTATTATTAGTGTATGAAAATCAAAAAATCAGAGATGAAAACAGTTACTGAATGAACACTCACTGATCTTAGAGTTGTATACATAATTACAACACACACAAGGCTTCTCAGAAAGAGAGAGAGGGACATGAGAGAATGCAGGAAGCAGAATGCAGTGTGTGAACAGCTCATTCTCATAATGACATCTCAGACAAGGTGTACAAGTCTCACACCTGTGAGTGTAAAAGAGTATGACATTCATGTTCCTGTTTCTGAAAACACACATATCTTTCACCTGCACTATGAAGTCAGATGACAGACATCAGAGAATAGACTGATACAGATTGATCATCTTAAAGAAATTTGTCAGAGTGAATATCTCTGTGATGTTGAACTTTACAGTCATAAAAAGTTTCTTGATGTCTGTGAATATCATGACTTTGTGCACAGCAAAACCCATAATGATTTTCCCTAAGAACAGGAAAATCAGTGTTAGAAAGAAAAGATGAAAAAGAAAAAGACTTACAATTTTAACACTGTTAAAAGAGAGAATGATTCTCTGAAATGAACAGACAATTATCTCATCATGAATATTTAAAATGAATGTAATAATCAGTATCTGCAACTGAGCTTCAGATAGTTGTGTTATACACAGTCTTTGTACAATAAATTATTCTGAGAGTTAGTAAGAAGAGCAGAAGTGTACATGCTAAGAGATGTGATTCATTAAGTCTATACAATATCTTCTTGAAATGAGAAGAGCTGGTAATGAAGACAGAGATGGCAAAACCAGGGGTAGCAGAAGCGGGAGAACCAGACACAGAGACAGGTGTAGAAGATTGAAGAAGAGCAGCAGAGAAAGAAACAGAGAGAGCAGAGAGAGATACAGAAGACTCAGTCACACATGACACAGACAATTCCTTCATTATCACATTCTTCAAGTTCTCAATTAATGATTCAACATTGAGTTCACTATTATTAGTGAACACAGATCTGTCAACATGTGAAGATTCTATATGAATAAAAACAAACATATCAGCATCTGCATTCATGCAAAATTGTGCCAGAAAACATGATCAGAAACCTACTGAGAAGAGAAACAGTCAAGAGTGTATAAGAAGGTGAAGAGAGTGTATAAGAAGATGAAGAAGATTTGTCATTCATAATAGTATGTTCTGACAATTGTTAGAAGATAAACAAGTTCTGGCCATGTATGTTTCACAACATATTACACTTACTACTAATGAACTGCCTGGTATGAGCACTACAATGATGCTTGTTATGAGAACAGAGAGTCATTGTCAGAAACATATACAATGTGATAGATAAACAGATGAAAAGAGTTGAACAGAAGAAGAGATAGAAATCTTGAATGAGATAGTGATATTCAATAATGATGATGATGAAGAAGATGATTGAAGAATGAGAAAAGTTAGTGAATGAGTGATATAATATAGTGAAAGTTTCTTTGTGAGAACATACACAGAACACTAGCTAAATCAGAGATAGATTATACAATCATGAAACACTAGTGACAAGCTAATCCGCATGAAGCTAGGGTGTATGATATGATCATGTGAGCATGACTGAATCTGATGAGAGAGAATGTGATTCAGAATAGACTGACCGTGTGACCGTGTCTGAGACCAGGACCAGAATTTTTGATAGTCTCATTGTCAATTCGACAGATCTCATTACACGGTTCTAACATTAGATATTAGTTTCATACTGTCCCAGTGAGACTTACTGTCTACTCTTATCACATTTTTCAAATGAGACCATGATTTCCACTTCTCAATTTAAATTATTTTTATTGGTTTAAATGGCTTTAAATCTCATTTGAGTGTTACCAAAAAGTGTTACTTTTTAAAAAATTAAAAATAGTCTAAAGAAAACCTTAAAATGTCTAAAAATAGTAACTTTATCTCAAGAATGGGACTAAATGGAATCAAATGAGACCACTTTCTCATTTTTTTCAAGTCATGGTTCCATTTTGAGATTTGATATATAGTCACTTTACATGTTTATTTAATGATTAGTCCCAGCGGGATTCACGCCAAGAAATGTATGGGACCAGACCAAATGAGACCAAATGTGAAATTCATGGTCCCAGCGGCCAGTCTAGTTCGGAAGAACATACAACCATCAGATAATAATGCGGCCGCTTCCGAACTACTAGTGTATAAATGTAAAGAGGGCCCTAGCAGCCACTAATTAATTTAGTGTACGAGATTCAATATTTAAGAAGCCGGCGTACGCCTGTAATCGTACGCTGGCTTAAGCAACCTTTGAATCACACTAATAATATTTGATTCTGATTGTGAGACAGTTATTGAAGCAGATTTCTCTGACTATGTAATAGAAGAAGTGATATTATAATATAATAATGAAGATGTTCTATAATTATATGTCTTTATATCTAAGAAACTGAGTCTTACTAAATGCAATTATAAAATCTATAATAAGAAACTTCTTATAATTGTATACTATTTAGAAGAATAAGACTTTGAACTCTGAAGTATCTCTGAATTTGAAATAGTCATAGATTATAAGAACTTTAAATACTTTATAACTATCTATAAACTTACTGAATGACAGATGCAATAATCTGAGTTTCTAAGTCACTTTCATTTTATAATACACTACTGTTCTGACAGTTAGAACTTGATGACAGATGCTCTCTCACAATGAGAGTAAGATATATTATTTAATATAACAGATACTCACTGAATGAACTAAGAGCACTGACTCTTGAATCTGAAGATATTAGTTAATCAAGATAAAACAGCTCATGACATTATATATACTTCTCTGATTAGAACTGATATATATCTTCACTTTCTCTACACTGAATGAACTGTAGTATACAGCAGCTCAGGCTAATGAACTTCTTCAGATTCTCACTGAAACAGTATATCAAGAAGCACTCTGATTTCTCTCAGAACTATATATAAGAACTGATATCTCAGAATGTTCAATTAATAATAATAATACTCTATGATTCTATGAATAATGCTGAGTCTCTCACTCTGAACTCTTACACACTTAGATAATACAAGAGATGTATAATTCATGTATAATCAGTCATTCAGACTATAAACAACTGTATAGAATGATCTTCTGAGAATTCTACTGATCTGAGATATTAAACAGTATTAGACACTTTATCTGAAACTGCAATCACTGTTCTTCTATTATCTTATGAAAGAACTGTAGAAAAGATCTACTGAAATCACTTAATATTTCTGATAGAATCTAGTAAGATGTAGTAATTAACTTTACTATTAATCTATCTGAAAGTAAGAGTTATAGAAATATTCTAATCATTGTTAACTGACTAAGTAAGAGTGTAATATTGAAATCTTGTAATAAGATAAACACTGAACAAGTCACTGAAGTCTTCTTATAAAGTTCATTCTATCAGATATATAAGTTATCAAGATTAATAATATTGAATTGAGACTGTTAATTTGTGAGCACTCTCTGAACAAGAATCTGTCAAGTTCTCAAGATTATATACTATCTGTTAACTGTCTATCACTCTGAGATCAATAATACATCAGAACAGATAATTCAGACTGTAAAGAATTATCTTTATAAGTTCTATAATTACTTATAAGATGATTAATATGATTTTCTTCTATATACAGAGATAACTATTAATGATCAAGATATTATTTCAACAGATATAAGCCTGTTCTTTCTCACACACAGATATTATATAGAAGTGTTGAATCTTCTAGAGATTACACAGTTTATATCAAATCTTTACAGTTCAATTCAGATCACTGATAATATAGTAATAAAGCTCTGAGACATCTGTGACTGAGTAGAGGTCTTCATAATAACTGTGAAACAAGATTAAGAAGATTAAATCAATATCTGATAAGATCTCACAGAGCAGTATAAGATAGAAGACCTTGTATAATTGAATCTTAAAAATATACAAATCACATATTCATCTTGTACACTAGACTATCATCATATCAGATATAAAGTGATAGAAGTTCTATATAGTTACAACTATTATCTTGACACATCATCAGAGATTTATAATATATTTCATACAAGCTTGCTTCACTGCATTATCACTGATCTGTTCCCTTCTCAGCTGACTTCTGACTGACAGTCATCAGGCATTATAGAAGAAGATAATGAGCTTGAGTGAGAGATTGAAGATATTCTTGATAAGAGATTCTGCAGCCACAGCTGATAATATCTTGTGAAATGAGTTAACTATGATTAACTGACCTGAACTCTGAGTTTCATATTATCTGAAACAGTGATTCTTGACTGATGAGAACTGCTTCTGAAAAGAGAGAACTAATGTGATGAGCTGCGCCTGATCAATTATATAGACTATTTCATTACACTTCATAGATTCTTCCATTCCTGATCACTGATCCGCGGCTGCTATGAACACATGTAGTGTATGCTCTGATTCTCGGCCATTTCCAATCACCGATCCGCGGCTGCTACAAACGCGTGTAGTGTACACTCCAATTCTTGGCCATTCCTGATTGCCAATCCTCGGCCGCTATGAACGCGCGCATATTCTTCCACCCCGAAGCTCCACTGCGTACGCTACCATGTACATGTATAAATATCCATCTTGATCACTGATTCTTGCACTTTCTCTTTCTTTCTTTCTTTAACATTTTTATCTTTCTTATATAAGACCTATCAATATAATACTGATCTATTCGGCGTAAGCCTCTTACATTCTGCCTTGATAGTTCTTTGTTGAATATGATATTTAAAATTCAACTTGAAGTTTAATCATACTTCTAATTATTTAATATTTAAACTGGATTTAATCTCTCTATTTAAAAGAGTTAGAGATAGTTTGTTCTTATTGAATCTAGAAAAGAAATGAATTAACTCAGTTTTATTCATATTAAATTAAATTAGATTGATATCTACTCTAACAAAGATTTTCTTTATCACTTCTTCAATTACTTTCAAATTCTCTCTGATTATTTTTGACCTCTAGACTAGATTAATAGTATTCACATATCTCAGAGATTACACTATTTTCATATCTCTACTTTTGAATAGATATACAGTGTATATCACAAATAAAATAAGTGAGATTGAAGATTCTTGTAGTACTTCTATTTTTATCTCAGTCTTGTCTTATTTCATTTCATCAAAGAATAGTTGTATGATTCTTTTTAATATAAAACAGTTAACTCATTTTATTAGAGAAAGTGACAGTTTTAACATCTTCAAAGTCTGAATTAACTTTGACTTTGAAACATGATTAAATGCTTCTTTTATATCAATAAAAACTGCAGTTGAGATCAGATCTTCATACTTTGCTATTTGAATATCATGAATAACTGAGAGAACAGTGTCAATTGCAGAACATTGTTTTCTCTCTCTCATTTATTCACTGAATAAAAGAGAGTTATTAATAGAGCTTATAAAAAATAGTTAAGTAGCTATTATCTTTTTCAAAACCTTTTCTAGACAGTTTAATAAAGATATTACTCTATATAACTTAGCAATTGAAGTTTTTTCATTAGATATTATAAGAATCACTTCAGTGACTTCTCTCCAGCATTCAGAATAATATTCATTTTTCAAGAGATTGAAAAAGAGCTCAAAATATTCATTTCTTAAGTAGAAGTATGTATTTTGAATAATCAGATGATTGATTGAATCAGGCCCTGCAGCAGTTTTAACTGAACTTGAGAAGATAGCTGACTCTAATTCATCTTGTATAAGCTTAGATTATTCTCAGTCATTTTCATAAATATAGTTATTAAGTGATATATTCTCTTTCTCTGAATCTGAATCTGATGAGTTTTGAAAGAGAGTTTCTATAAAAGCTTGACATTTTTTCTCAAAAGAGTTTGCTGTATATAATTCATTCTGAAACTCATATTCTAAGGCTGGAAGTTTCGCTACACTTCTTGTTTTAGTATAGTTAAAAGCTTTAAAAACTTTCTTTTCTTATACTTCTTTAAGAAATATATTTCAGTAGTCTGTTTTAGCTCTTTTAATATCTAAAAAATATTCATTTCTGACAGTTTTGAACTGTTTATGAGAAAATACATCATTCTTTCAATCTCTTCTAGCAGTAGCTAATTATTTTCTTTTAGATATGATATTCTCATTTCATCAAGATTTGAAATACCCAGAAGACTTTCTCTTTGAAATATTATCTTAAACACTTGTTAGAATAATAGATGTAATGAGTTTCACTCTATTCTCAAGCATTTCATTTGAGATATCTTGATCAGAATTTCAATATAGCTCACTTTACTTTTCAGATTTTAACAGTTTTATACTTTCTTCAACTGCTTTTCAATCAGCTTTTTCAAAGTTAAACTGATTAGAGAGAAGAGGGTTTTCACTCATTTATTTTTCACTCAGTTCAATATTAAATTGAATAATCTCATGATCTGATCCTGATGTCTCATTTGAATTAATAAACCAGTTTACAAGTTTTTTTTCTATTAGATTTTGTGACATGAAGATTAGATCTATAATAGATTTCTGTTTCATACCTTTTCTAAAGAATATTTGTTGATTAGACTTGTTAACTAAATCTATTGAATGCTCAAAGATTCATTCAATCAGATTATCTGCTCTTACTGCTCTTTTGCATTCTGAATTTCATCAGAGATGATGTGCGTTGAAATCTCCTGCAATTATATTAATACTGAATTAATAGAACTGTAGAATAAATTCTACTGTGTATATAATTAATTTCTTATTATTATTCATGAAACTGACATTCTTCTTTATAGAAGTCAATGTAGAATAATCATCATTTATTAAGAACTTCTTCAGAAGATTTCTTACAAAGAGAGATTGAGATAATATTAATGAAGTTGAATCTCTATCAATCTTTATTGTCAGATAGTAGTTGAAATCCTCTACATTCTTGATCTTGTAATTAGCAGTGATTTCAGCTTTGACTCAGTTCAGATCATTGATTTTCAGACTGCAGAGACAGATATTATTTATATAGATAGTTATATAGATCTCTCTTACATTATAAATAAATAGTTCAGTATTATAGAGACTGATACAGAAGTCTGAATATAACAGTATTTTTCACAGCTTCTTATATCATAAGAGTACTGCTTGCTTAAGACTGTAGAGTCTCTATATTAACTTATATACAAGATTACTACAGTCTTCACAGACTTCTGTAAGTTGATTCATATATATCTGTTCATCAGCAGACAGTTGAGTATTTAAAAAAGCAGTCACTATATTAATCTGCAGAATATATTATCCCCGGGATGCTGAGATTGTCATAAGAGCTTGAGAGATAAATACAGAGATAATAGATGCAAAGATTGAAGAGTAATTGACTCACTTCTCTTAATTATTTTCACAGACAATTCAGCAGGTCTTATAGCAGATAATCTCACTCATATTATGGTTCGGAAGAACGTACGACCGCCGGATAATAACGCGGCCGCTTCCGAACATGCTTACGAATGTAAAGAGGCCATAGCAGCCACTAATTAATTTAGTATAACATATATAAGAAGCCAGCGTACATCTGTAATCATACACTGACTCAAGCAATCTTTGAATCACATCTGATAGCATGTCTAAAAACTGGTGAGAAGTGCAGACTTCTTCAGAGTGTGATAATTTCATCTATGAAGTAGTTTATAGTTATCATATCAGTATGATTCTAAAATATCTTAAAAAGATAGTATATAACAAAGTGATAAGTGAAAGAGCATCTGATTGATACTACTCTGCTTGTTAAAGAAAAACTTCATACTCAGATGAATATCATGTATGTGAACAGATGAGATATGAGAAAGAGAATATAAGTAATGAATCAGATTCAAAGAAGATCACTCTATATTTAAAAGAATAAAAGAGAAGTAACTATCACTGAAGTTGTATAATGATAACAGGAAATGAAAATCAGAAATTATATAACAATATAACAATATAATGATAGACATTGTATAATTAACAAGAAATCACTGAATGGTTAATGCGGCCACCTGGTAGCACCTTGGCGTGGGAAACCAAGGTGTGTGAGTTTGAAACCCGCAGGGAATACATTAAATCCGGAACTCAAGCACCTCAGGTTTCTAATAAATACAGAGGTGTACAAATCACTTCAATAAAATCACTCTATGTTCCTGAGCTGGGAAGTTATTATCGCATGTATCTAATTGTCACTCCTTTGTATTTCCTATGTTCTTGTTATCTTGGTGTGGTCTCAACACCTGTATTTCCTTCTGTATAACCAACACTTGGCCTGTATTTAACATCACGCAAGGACTCATCATAAGCTCCGCTTGCATATAAGTATAATGAAAGAATAATAATAATAATAATAACAAGAAATCACTGAAAGAAATATCTCTTCTAGTTAATATAAACAATATTCTTCTCTGTTATCTGAACTGAAAGATATGCAGAATCTTCTGAAGAGTGTACTTAAAGCAGTAAGAAAAGTAACTGAGACTGCTGAACTGAAAGTGAAACTTCATACATGTACAAGAATTCTTAATGAGATTAAGGCCTTGTATACACAATGACAGGTTGAGGCAGAAGCTAAGTAATAATTGATATTCACTGTGAATCAAGTATTCACTATGAAGAGCTTCACTAATACAATTGTCACTAGTCAGCGTGGCTCAGTTGGTAAGACTGGTAATCAAGGCCGCATACATTAGAGATGTGTGGGTTTGAATCCCATCACTGACATCTGTCACTTCTTACTCATGAAAGCTCTCATATAATAGAGGCTGAGTCTAATTAGTAAGGCTTGATGTGAGGTAGAACTCTCTACTGTAAGTCAAGTCACTAGTTAAGTGAGATTCTGTGAACACTTATCAGAGCTGATATAAGATATCAATATCTCACTATTCTACTATGCACCTGTCAAGGTTCTAACAATATAGAGTTAAGTCTAATATAGTGATTATACATTACTTAAGTAAGTCTCTAACTAGAGCTGTCATTGAAGCCTAGCTCTCTCTCAAATATAGAGAATGATTTTGAAAATTATCTGACTAGCAGGTCTAAATACATATCTAGACTCTAGACAGAACACTCTGATAGACTAGAGTCTGTAAACTCACTATCAAGTTCTAATACTGACAGAGAGAACTGTAGTTATCAAGTCTATAATTAGTCTCTAATATGAAGTGAGATTATGATGACTGATTAGTAGATCTATAAGCATCTAATAAGACTGAGATCAGCAATCAGAACCTTGATATGTATATTATCAAGTAAGCAGTGACAGTTACTAACTAATATCTCTGAAAATTAGTGACTGATCTGAGAGAATGCACACAGTGATCAGTTAATTATAGAGAGTTAAATATAATTAGCTTAAGATACATTCTGTGAATGACTAGCATCTGTAGTCTTATAAAAGAGAAAATAGTTTAAAAGAGATATGAATATTCTCTAATAGTCAAGCTGCTTTAAAAAGACTTAGAAATAGTCAGATTCATAATAATTAAATGAATCTTAAACTGATTTTAAACTCTGTTTTGAAAATTCAAAAGAGAAGAATATTAAAACTGATAATTTATCTACATTGAGTTTCTACTTATATGAATATTCATGATAATGAATTGACTGATTCAGCTGTAAAAAAGAGTTCAGAATTAGGCAGATCTATTTAAAAAACAGTGTTCTAGTCTTTTATAAAGAGAAAGATAAAAGAATCTTATTTAAATAAGTGAAATAAAAGCTGACAGAAATAAAAGAAGAGTATATATTATTCAAGATTTAAGATAAAATCAAAGTGAAAATCTTGTTTAATTAAATATAAAAAGAAAATATTCTCATCTATAATTCAGCTGAAACTAGAATATGATTATTTCAAATTCTATATACAAAGATTTGATGATAGATTTAATTTAACAAAGTGCTTATTCTGCAATACAAATGAAAATCCTGAGTATATTGTAATACATTGTACATTATACAATAGTCTCAGAGTCAGATTAAAGAAGAAGTATAATTTAAATCAATTAAATATAAGGTTCTTATTCTCAACTGAGATAGGAATTAAATACTTAATAGACTTTCTATCAGAAACTCAAGCAGCTATAAGAAAATGGCTGAATTCAGAAGTATCTGAATATGAAGAGATGGAAATTGATTAGATATAGTCTGTTAAAACAGTTATATATTATCTTTTAATAATTTCATTTTATTATAGTCTCTCTTTACTGTACTTGTTTCCTTCTGTTCTTTTCTCTATCTATTTAATGTGTCTATCTTTAAGACTATGTTCTCTTTTCTTTTATCATAATATTTTCAAATGATTTCAAAGTATCAGAAGGTGTTGAAATACTGTTATTTGTAAACACTTTTTGTATTCTGAGCTGGAATTTTCTGATTTTGCATATTTGAAATTGATAAATGTATAATAGTTGACTCTATAGATACAGAAACAACTCTGAGAACTAAAGATTCTCAGGTAGATGTCATAGTCTCTGACTGCATATATCTATAATTGAATAATAATAATAATAATAATAATAATAGATTAACAGTGAAGTCAATTACTACATCTTATCAGATTCTATCAGAAATATTGAGTGATTTCAGTAGATCTTTTTTACAGTTCTTGCATAAGATAATGAAAGAACAGCAGTTGCAGTTTCAGACAAAGCATCTGATACTGTTTGATATCTCAGGTTAATAAAACTCTTGAGAGATCATTCTATACAGTTGTTCACAGTCTGAATGATCAGTCATGTGTGAATCATGTATCTCTTATTAGACTGGCCGCTGGGACCATGAATTTCACGTTTGGTCCCATTTGGTCTGGTCCCATACATTTCTTGGCGTGAATCCCGCTGGGACTGGCTATCAAAAAAACAGGTAAAGTGACTATATATCAGATCTTAAAATGGAACCATGACTTGAAAAAAATGATAAAGTGGTCCCATTTGGTCCCATTTAGTCTCATTCTTGGCATAAAGTTACTATTTTTAGACATTTTAAGGTGTTTTTTAGACTATTTTTAATTTTTTAAAAAGTAACGCTTTTTGATAATGCTCAAATGAGATTTAAAGTCATTTAAAGCAATAAAAATAATTTAAATTGAGAAGTGAAAATCATGGTCTCATTTGGAAAATGTGACAAGAGTAGACAGTAAGTTCCACTGGGACAGTATGGAACTACTATCTAATGTTAAAACCGTGTAATGGGATCAGTCGAATTGGTAATAGGACTATCAAAAAATCTGGTCCTGGTCTCAGACACGGTCACACGGTCAGTCTATCTCTTATATTATCTGAGTGTGTAAGAATTTGAAGTGAGGGACTCAGTGTTGTTCATGAAATTATAGAGTGTTATTATCATTGATTAAACATTCTGAGATATCAGTTCTTACATGTAATTCTGAAACAAATCAGAATGCTTCTTATCATACTACTTCAGTGAGTGCTTGAAGAAGTTCATTGATTTAAGCTACTGTATATCATAGCTCATCTAATGTAGATTCAGAAGAAGTTAAGATATCAGTAATAGTTTTAATTGAAGAAGTATATATAGTGCTGTAAGCTGTTTCATCTTGATCAACTAGTATCTTCAGATTCAAGAGCCAGTGCTCTCAGTTCATTCAGTGAGTATCTGTTACATTGAATGACATATCTTACTCTTATTATAAGAGGGCATCTGCCATCAAGTTCTGACTGTCAGAACAGTAGTGTATTGTAAAATAAAAGTAACTTAAGAACTCAGATCATTATATCTATCATTCAGTAAGTTTATAGATAGTTGTGAAGTATTTGAGATTCTTATAATCTATGATTATCTCAAATTCAGAGACACTTCAGAGTTCAGAGTCTCATTCTTCTAAACAGTGTATAATCATGAGAAGTTTCTTATCATAGATCTCATAATTGCATTCAGTAAAACTCAGTTTCTTAGACATAAAGACACATGATTATAGAACATCTTTATTATCATATTACAATATCACTTCTTCTATTATATAGTTAGAGAAATCAGCTTCAACAACTGTCTTACAATCAGAATTGAATATTATCAGCAGAGAGATATTAATGAACATCTTCTTTATTTATATAAATGCAGCTTCAGTGTCTGCTGATTATTGAAATACTAAGTCTTTCTTAGTGAGTTCTGTAAGTGATCTTGTAATATCTGAGAAGTTTTATATAAATTGCTGATAGAAGTTAGCAAATCTGATGAAGCTTCATACATCTTTCACAGTGCACAGGGCCTCTCATTCAAGAATAGCAGAGATCTTCTCAGAATTCATTCAGATCTCTTTGTCAGCTTCTATGATAAAATCTAAGTATTTAGTACTCTTGACTTCAAAATCACACTTATCAATATTAATTAATAGTCTCACTTCTTATAGTCATTGTAATACTCTTTGCATATACTCTTGATATTTCTTTCTGAATCTATCAGTGAAGATGAGAATGTCATCTAAATAAGCAGATGCAAATTCATTAAGAAAGTCTCAGAGTGCTCAGTTAATATACTTCTGAAATGTACTGAAAGCATTGATCAGTTCAAAGAGTGTGACTACTCATTCAAAGAGATCATATCATGTTCAGAATGCTGTAGATCACTCATCTTCTTCAGCAATGCAGATCTTATGAAACACAGTGATGACATCTAACTTTATAAATCATTGAACTTATTCAATGTGAGCTAGAGTTTTATTAATAAGAGATAAAAAATAACAGTCTTTCTTTGTTAATCTGTTCAATTCTTGATAATTCACACAGAATCAGAGTTCTTCATCTGGTTTCTTTGCAAAGAGAATAGAGGCTGTAGCAGAAGAGTTGTTAATATGTATAAATTCTTTATTCTACAGATCATTGATTGTCTTTCAAAGAAGAAGAAGTTCATCTCAAAACATGTTATAAAGAGAGTCTCATGATGATTCAGAGTTCTTATCATTCTTTTTCTCTAACTTGATACTGTGATTCACTTCAGAACCTTGTAAGAGAGATATATTTATAATATTATCTTGTCAGAAGACATCTAGATATTCATGATATTATTGAGAGAGTTTCATACAAGAATCTGTTGTTATAACACAGGATAACTTTTCTAGAATCTTTTTGATATTAGCCAGACTGACAGAATAGATTGACACATGATTCTGCTATTAGTGAACTTATCAGCAACTCTGTCAGTGATTTTGATGATGACTTCTTTTTCAGAGTATTTCATAAGTGTTGGCAGAGATCTGTGTAAGATTCATAGTCTTGTGAATATCATCTTTATGAATTCTATCATCATTAAAGAATATCAAGCTTCTGTTTCAAGTATTCAGCAAGATATCTTGTTCAGATGATCAGACAAGTGCTAATATAAGATTATAATTGAGATTATCAACTTCATATGCATAGACATCTTCACATTGTTATCCTCTTATATCTATGTTTAGTTTCATCATGTAATAGATATAAACATCTTTCAGATTATCAAATTCTGTGAGAAGTCAGGGTTTTGATAAAGAGATATGCTGAAGGTTATGATGTCTTATGACTGAAGATTTTATTATTGCATAGTGGCATAGACCGCTGTCTATCATGGCTTTCATATTATACATGTTATCAATCACAGTCGATACAAGAATTGCATTCATTGTCATTTTCTCTTCAAATCATTGTCATCTGACCTCTTCAAGCTCCTGTTTGCAAATTTGAACAGGAGCTAATCTTTTCCCTGTTTCATTGAGGCATTCTTATAGTTATCTTCTGAATCTTTCTTCACTGCAATGTGGTTGACACAGACAGATGCTGATTCATCTTTTGAATAAGAAGACACTGATCTTTCTCTTGATTGAGAAGATGTCAGTCTTTCTCTTGAGTGTGAAGACATATAGATTGATTGACAGTTAAAAGCAATGTGTTCTAATTGATTACAGTTGATGTATACTTCACATTGATGTCAATCAGTGACTTTCTTGAGAGTGATCTCAGAAACTCAGAAGCCTGTTTAAACAGTAAAAACTCTTGTTTATATGTAGACATTTGAATCTATTCAGTTCATAGCATCTGCATCATTACTGTTCTTCAGTGTGAGTGTATGAATCACTGAAGTGTAATGTCTTTTGCCACTGTTCTGTATACTCTTGAGCTTGATAAGATAGTCATTCAATGTTCAGAGCTGTGTGGAGAAGCCTTTATATGTCTGGTCTTTATCTATGCTTATAAGAGTCTGTAAGAGTTTGAAAGTTAATGTCTTCTTAAGTATACTAATCTTTATTTGATTCTCTCAAGATTGATCATCTGCTTCTAGAATCTTGATATTGAAGTCAGAGATGAATCTTGTAAGAGAAGTGTTTCTCTGTTAAGTGCTCTGTAATTAATCTAATACTTTCTGTTGTATAGCAGTGTCTTGAAACAGAACATCAAGATATTTGATGATATTATCAGGTGTTTGCAACACTGGTTCACATGCTTGCATTTATAAATGAAACTTCTGTTTCATGTGATTCTTCAATTATTCATTAATATATTAATCTTGATTGATTAATAAACTGATGATATCTTTATCTATACTCAGGTTCACAAGTATTTCCATTCTTCATGATGAGTACAGAGTGAGATTGAAAGCATTAAAATATGCAGAAGCATCTAAGTATTCTTTCAGTACTTTTATATTTGATTCTGTAGATGTTAAAATTGCATGAGTTAATTATTGAATCTCTTTGTATTAAAGTTATTAAGTTGCATGCATATCTGCTATCTATTATTATTGTAATTTCAACATTGCTCAGAGTCACTGTGATATTGTTTCTATACTCATACTTGAGAGTTCTTCTGTATTATCATTAGACATGATTATATTGTTTTATTAAATGTATAATATCTGTGAAATCTGAAGAAGTGTAATTGTATTCTCATATGTCTGAGTGTCAGAACTCTCAGGTCTTTCACTGATATTTTCTTATAAAATCTTACTCTCTTTATAAGATCTTGTTATAAGGTCAGAGTGACTGATTAGCAAGCTTCTATTCTGAAGACTCAGTGTCTGCTTAACTGTTTGACTGTTTCTCTATTTCTTATACATTGTTATACATTCAGATATCTCAGTGAGTAATCATTTCTAATGAGAAGACAATGTGTGAATAATCATTTTCTAATAAGAAGATAATAAATGTTTTTCTAATATAAGAGGCCTACACTGAATAGATCAGTATAATATTGATAGGTCTTATATAACAAGGAGAAAAATGTTAGAGAAGGAAAGAAAGAGAAAGTGTAGAAATCAGTGATTGAAGTGAATATTTATACATGTATGTGATGATATACACAGTGAAGCTTCGGGGCGGAATAATCTATACGCGTTTGTGGCGGCCGAGGATCGGCGATCGAGAATGGCTGAGAATCAGAGTGTACATATTCAACAGTGAAGCGGAAGAATCTATGAAGTGTAATAGAATAGTCTATATAATTGATCAGGCGCAGCCCGTTATATGAATAATATTATCATGCTATTCTGATAAGAAAATTCAGATGAAAGAGATCAACTAGTCAAACATTTTAAAAATATTTATAAGATTCATCAGATCAGAGATTTGAAGTGATTTCTTAATATATATATATTACACAATCACTTTAACTTAAAGCTCTGACTCTGTTAGAATATCTATATTAATAAAATAGTTGATATATATTATTTTATTCTTATTATTATTATTATTATTCTTCAATTATAGATGTATGCAGTCAGAGACTATGACATCTACCTGAGAGCTTTTAGTTCTCAGGGTTTTTCCTATATCTGTAAAGTTAACTATTATACATTCATCAATTTCAGATATGTAAAATCAGAAAATTCCAGCTCAGAATACAAAAACTGTTTACAAATTGCAGTGTCTTAACATCATCTCATACTTTGAAATCATTTGACAATATCATGACAAAGGAAAAGAGAACACAGTCTTAAAGATAGACACATTAAATAGATAGACAGAAAGAAATTGAAAGAAAAAGATAAAATAAAGAAAGACTGTAACAAAACAAATTATTAAAAGATAGTATATAGCTGTTTTAACAGACTATATCTGGTTGATTTCCTCCTCTTCATATTCAGATAATTCTGAATTTAGTCATTTTCTTATAGCTGCTTGAGTTTCTGATAGAAAGTCTATTAAGTATTTAATTCCTGTCTCAGTTGAGAATAAGAATCTCATATTTAATTGATTTAGATCATACTTCTCTTTTAATCTGACTCTGAGACTATTGTATAATGCACAGTGCATTACAATATACTCAGAATTCTCATTTGTATTACAGAATGAGCATTCTATTGAGTCAAATCTATCATCAAATCTTTGTATATAAGATTTGAAATAGCCATGTCCTAGTTTCAGCTGTATTATAGATGAGAATATTTTCTTTTTACATTTAATTGAACAAGATTTCCACTTGGGCTTTGTTTCAAATCTTGAATAATGTATACTCTTCTTTTATTTCTGCCAGCTTTCATTTCACTTGTCTAAACAAGATTCTTTTATTTTTCTCTTTATAAAAGACCAGGACATAATTTTTTGAATAGATCTGCTTAAATCTGCACTCTTTTTTACAGCTGAATCAGCCAATTCATTGTCATGAATATTCATATGAGCAGGAACTCAGTGCAGATGAATAATCAGCTTTAATATTCTTCTCTTTTGAATTTTTAAAACAGAGTTTAAGATCAGTTCAAGATTCATTTGATCATTATGAATCTGACTATTTCTAAGTCTTTTTAAAGCAGCTTGACTATCAGAGAATATTCATGCCTCTTTCAAACAATTTCCTCTTCTATGAGATTTTATTTCAATGAGTTTGAAAGCTTTTGCTATTGTAAATAGTTCAGCATCAAAGACTTCACATTCAGAGTCTAGATTCCAGAAATCTGAGATAAAATTGATATTATCTTCAGTATAAGCAATGCCTGCATCTAATCTATTCAAGTTCTCATTTTTTGAGTCATCTGAATAAATCAGAATAGAGTCTTTTATATTGATTGTAGAAATCCTCTTTGAATGCTGTTCATATTCTTTCTCTTTTGATAGTTCACTTATTTATAAATCTATAAGAGATTCAAGCTTTTCTCTCCAGAGAGATAACTTCTCATGATCAACTTTTTCAACATTTAAAGAAGAAAATTGATTTTTAATCAGAGAGTATAGTCTGTACAGTTGAGAAGACATTTTGTTTGAAGAATTATTTTCATTTCAATCAAGAAATCTATTTCAATTCAGTTCATTTCCAGAGTTAATTAGTGAAAATGAAGAAGAGACTCTTTCTTTGATTATATGATTTGAGCTCATCTTTACAACTCTCAGAGCATAGTTCATACAGGCCTTTTCAAATCTAATAGCAGGAGAAGAAATTGAAGCTTCAATTTCCATTGCTTTAATAGAAGATGATTTGAATGCTCTCAGAATTCTTCTCAAGGCTCTGTTTTGCAGACTTTGAAAGAGTTCAGTGAAATTCTCTTGATTATTTCATCAAACTTGAACTCTATAATCAGCTACTGATGTAATACAGGCTATATATAACTATCTCATAGTCTGAAAGAATAGACCTCTCTCTGTATTTGATAGTCTGATTATGTTGTTCAATAGTCTTTCTGCGTTGACAGTTCTTTGTTGAATGTGATATTTAAAATTCAACTTAGAGTTTAACCATACTTCTAATCATTTGACATTTACACTGGGTTTAATTGCTCTATTTAAAAGAGTTAGAGATAGTTCTTTCTCATTGAATTTAGAAAAAAAATGAATTAACTCAGTTTTATTCATATCAAATTGAATTTGATTAATATCTGCTCTAATAAAGATTTCCTTTACAGCTTCTTCAATTACTTTCAAATTCTCTTTAATAGTTTTTGAGCTGTAGACTAGACCAATATTATCCACATAACTCAGAGATCACACTATTCTCATATTTCTATTTTTAAATAGATATGCAGTGTATATTGCAAATAAAATGAGCGAGATTGGAGATCCCTGTGATACTTCTATTTTTATCTCAGTCTTGTCTTGTTTCATTCCATCAAAGAAGAATTGTATACTTCTTTTAGACATAAAACAGTTAACTCATTTTATTAGAGAAAGTGACAGTTTTAATATCTTCAATGTCTGAATTAACTGTGACTTTGAAACATAATCAAATGCTTCTTTTATATCAATAAAAACTGCAGTTGAGACCAGACTCTCATGCTTTGCTATTTGAGTATCATGAACAACTGAGAGAACAGTGTCAATTGCAGAACACTGTTTTCTATCTCTCATTTATTCACTGAATAAAAGAGAATCATCTATAGAGCTTATAAAAGATAGTTAAGTAGCTATTATCTTTTCTAAAACCTTTTCTAGACAGTTCAATAGAGATATTACTCTATATGACTTAGAAATTGAAGTTTTTCTATTAGGTTTTACAAGAATCACTTCAGTGGCTTCTCTCCAGCATTCAGAATGATATTCATTTTTCAAGAGATTGAAAAAGAGCTTAAAATATTCATTCTTTAAGTAGGAATATGTATTCTGAATAATCAAGTGATTAATTGAATCAGGACCTGTAGCGTTTTTGTTGTATATTCATACTAAAAGAGAGTAGAGTAGAATCTAATCACTATCATCAGATATTAGATTATAACTGTTGTAAAAAGTAGGAATCTCAACTGCTTGTATTATATCTAGTTTATCATCAGAGTCATTTCTCAATTCTCTAATCTTAACAGAAGTTTGAGGATTCAAATTCTGTTTACATTTCACTGAAGAATTGAAGTTTGAAGACTTAGATAATTGAGAGTTTCTTCTTTTTGAGCTTGCAGTTGTGAGTTTACTGACTTAACTATTCTCTTCAGTTCTAGGTTTACTCTGAGCTTCATCTTTTCTCCAGTTCTTTTGAGTTCTTAGAGTAAACATATATTCTTTTGAGCTAGATGCATGTTTTTCTTTACAATTAGAGCATTTAAGCAGAGTGTACTAACATATTTCACCTCTTTTTAAGCATGTTTCACATTTATGCTCACTAGTTTTATGATCTCTGACACAGAATGCACATTTTGAGTCTCTGAAACAGAAGATTGCAAAGTATTCATATCTTTGACAGTTTAAACACTGTGTTTAAGCTTTGAGATTCATTCTTGAGTCTTTGTATTCATGAACTCTCATTTTCAAACCTGCTACTCTTACTTCAGAGATCTTTGACTGTTTCATTATCTTTGTATATACTAGAACAGAGGCATTTCTTCTGCTTTGTCTGAACTTAATTGAATTTAGTTATACAGACTTCTTTCTCAGTTGAATAGAGTTATATTCTTCTAATTCATTTTTGAGAAGCAGCATTTCTTCTTCACAGTCAAAAATTTCAACTGAAATATCATGAAGAATGAATTTGTCTCACTTTTCATCTCTCTCAGATAGAATTATTGTGTTTAACAAAGATTTCACTGCTGATTTTCAGAGATTCTTATTCTGAATAAGAAATTCAGCACTGAATTCAGACATTGTAGTCAGAATAATGAAGTTTTCAAAGAAGAATAGCTCAATTGAAGCTATGACTGATTTTTGAACTTCAATATCAGTCATTAACTGAGAAAAGAACTGCTGATTGATTTCATTTCTAATTCTGAAAATAAGGTTTGAGTTTAGCTTATTTCTCTGCAATATATTCTGATTTGAGACTTTGAGAATAAGTCTTCTATCTCTGGAGATTTGAAGATTTTTCTCTTTTTGCATTTTTTTCTTCACTCTTCTATCACTAGAAGTATGAGCAGTATTCTTCTCAGTTTTCTCAGAATTTTGAGCAGGTTTTGAGATAGCAGATTTAGAGATAGCAGATTTAGAGACAGCAGATTCAGCTGCTTAAGCATATATTTTCTTCTAATTTAAAGAAGAAGAAGAAGAAGAAGTAGAAAAGAAAGAAGAGCAAACTGAAGAGTCAGTGATTGTATTAGAAATTTTCAAAGTTTTTTGAACTGTGTTTGAAATTCTAAGTTTGAACTTGATCACTTTCTGTAGTTGTCTAGCCTGAGTATGAAGAATTAACAGAACTTCTTCATTCATCTCACTCAGACACTGCTTTTCAAGAATTTTACTTGCTTTTTCAAGTTCCTGTATTTCAAGAACTTGTTATTTCTCTATTTCTTCTTTCTTTCTTCTCTTCAGAATTTCAATCTCAGGAATAGCATTTGAGAAAGCATCTTTTTCCACATCAACTGAGTGTACTTTTGAACTCATTGTTCTTACTCAATGAAAAGTTGATCAGACTAATTCAATTAAGATATTTATTAAACTCTTTTAAATTGAAAAGTTGGTCAGACTGTTTCAATTAAGAGGTTTCTAAGTCTGTTTTCAATTGAAAAGTTAATCAGAGTATTTCAAAAGAAGAATAGCAGACTTTTGTGTATAAAACATCTGATTTTTTTCACACTAGTTCAGTAACTAGGTTAGATTTTTAAAGAGAATCTAATAAACTAAAATTGATTTTTAAGATAAATTAATAAAATCT
The DNA here is from genome assembly GCF_000003525.1 of Blastomyces dermatitidis ER-3. Lineage (NCBI taxonomy): Eukaryota > Fungi > Ascomycota > Eurotiomycetes > Onygenales > Ajellomycetaceae > Blastomyces > Blastomyces dermatitidis. The sequence goes on along the minus strand of NW_025544781.1, from coordinate 2,200,342 downwards.
TTATAATCTCTTTCTTGAGATACAGTGAGGAAAAGTATGATATCAATTGATAATAAATCAGATAATATGACAGTTTTTGAGAGAATAACTGATAAAAAATAAATCAATTTTTTGCAGAGAAATTGATTAAAACTATTCAATTTTATTCTAAATTATTCAATTCTTCTCACACAACAAGTGTGCAACTCAAATCAGTTAATAAAGAGTGTAAAAAAGAATTAAGTATTAATAAAAGCTCTTCAGCCACTGAAAAAGTAATTCTTACTTAAAAGAATATGAAATTATAATAGAAAATAACTCTGTTTTTAATTCTTTGTAAGAATATTGTATAAAACTCAGAGAAAAACATCTTACTTTTTCAAGAGAAGTAAAAAACTATTTCTAAGATCTTTTTTTTTTTTGCATTAACTGCTGCAGAAGAATAAGATAGAAACTGCTAAGATATGCACTACTGTATACTCTCTATCAAGACTTTCTCTCTTTAGAGTCTTGATATTATAGAGAATATAAGTCTGTTTCTATATAATAATGTAAATATTGTCAGCAGGATGTAGAGAAACTGATTATTTATATCTTAAAATAGAAGACTTTATCAATGATTATATCAATATAGAGTTAATTCTTAAATTCAATAGAAATCTAGTATTGCTGTTCTCAATCTCTTGCAGAATCTATTGAATATTGAGATATTAAAACTAGATTTAATATATCTCACTGTACAGAGATCAAAGACTCAGTCAGATCTTGAGATATACTGATTTTATAGTTGTTGATATGCTGTTGACTCATTGTCTGTTGATTATGTGCTTGATATTATCATCAAGGTATCTTTTTGTATTTTTCTGCCGGGGATGGGCCAGATTGGGAAGGGCGGTACAAGGGTGGGACTTGGCGTTGATGTTTTGGAACATCAAAGATGGACAGGGTTTTCGCGAAGGTCGCTTCTCAGATATCTCCACAACTACAGATCGGGGATCTTCCAAAATCGAGAAGATTGGTGCATACGGCTAGGTCTCTTCACCTTACAATTTGTATGGTGATTTGGCCCGGGGTTGTGGTGTGGTAGGGGAGAATGGGGGATAATCCCACGCAGGAGTTCCGAACGACGTCTGGTTCACGTTTGGCTGGATAACTCCACCACCACACGGGGTATGCGGTCGGCGATGGGGTCAAAATGCTCGTATGATCGAGGGCTTTTCGATGGATCTATCGGCGGGTTCTTATTCGAAAATTCGAGCGAGTTCGTGGTGGAGCGGTTGAATATTATTATTTTATTCATACTTATACAATTTATATCTTTTTAATCAGTGCTCTCTTAAAGTCTTTTAATAAGTTAGTCATATTTGTAAAAATTTATCATTATCAATAATATATTAGCTTCTGTATTTACTCAGCAGTGGTCTTAGTGACTGACTGGTTAATGCGGCCACTCAGTAGCAGCTTGGCATGGGAAACCAAGGTGTGTGGGTTCAAAACCCGCAGGGAATGCATTAAATCCGGAACTCAAGCACCTCAGGTTTCTAATAAATACAGAGGTGTACAAATTGCTTCAATAAGTCACTCTATATTTCTGTGCTGAGAAGTTATTATTGCATGTATCTAATTGTCACTTCTTTGTATTTTCTATGTTCTTGTTATCTTGATGTGGTCTCAACACCTGTATTTCCTCCTGTATAACCAACACTTGGCCTGTATTTAACATCACTCAAGGACTCATCATAAGCTCCGCTTGTATATAAGTATAATGATAGAATAATAATAATAATAATAATACTCAGCAGTGATGACTCACTGTGATATTATATACACTCTGAGTAAGCTAGTTATATTTATAATAAATTCTTCAAAGTATTACTTATCAGAGATAAATAGAATGATATTTTATTTATACAATATAAAAACTCTTACTATTTAATATAATGACAATGTTAACAGAGTTTTAAAATTAGATTTCAAACCTGACATTGTTGAAGCTGTCAGTAATATCTTATTTATAAATAACTCAGACTTCTCCTCTATACAAGAATATATTTTCAAGCTATTCAGTGAGACTGTCAATTGAAAATCTAATAAACAGATAATTATAACTATCTTTATTACTAAAGCTGAGCTTGTTACCATCTCACAGACATAAGAAGTCTATCTAATAAGACAGATTATTCTGTCATATTCAATTTGAATCTGGTCACAAGATCTGTATTTGTAACGGGCTGCGCCTGATTCATTATATAGACTATTTCATTACACTTTATAGATTTCTGCTGAAAGCTCTGATTCTCAGTCACTGATTCTTAGCTGAAAAACTCACATAATTTCTATTCTTCAGCTCTGAAGCTTCACTGCATATATGTATAAATATTCATGAAATTTCTATTCTTCTGCTCTGAAGCTTCATCTTGTATATATATAAATATTCACTCTAATTATCAATTCTTACACTTTCTCTTTTTTTCTTCTCTAATGTTTTTTACTTTTGTTATATAAGACTTATATATTAATACTGATCTATTCAGTGTAGGTCTCTTATACTTGAAAAATATTTATCATTTCCTCATTAGAAATGATTACTTATTGAGAAGATATTCAAACATGTAACAACATGTAAGAAATAGAGAAATGAACAATTAGTTAAGCAGACACTGAGTCTTTAGATAGAAGCTTACTCATCAGTCACTCTGGCCTTATAACAAGATCTTATAAAGAGAATGTCAGTGAAAGATCTGAGAGTTCTGACATCTTAGATATATGAGATATTCATACAATTACACTTCTTCTGATTTTAATGAATGATATAGCTATGTCTACTGATGATATAAGAGAACTCTCAAACACAAGCATAGACACAGTATCACAGTGACTTTAAGTAATGTTGAAATTACAACAGCAATAGATAGCTGATATGCATGTGACTTAACAACATCAATATAAAGAAATTCAATGATTATTCCAACTAGAAATCCCTGCACAGATAATTTCAACACTGACTGAATCAGATATAAATATGATATGAGTGCTGAAGAAATGTCTAGACACTTCTACATATTTCAATACTTCTGATCTCACTCTCTATTCATTATGAAGATTGAAAATACTCGCGAAACTAAGTGTAGATGAGAATGTCATTGAATTGTTAACTAATTAAGATTGATATATTAATGATCAATTGAAAGATTGTGTGAAAAAGAAGTTTCATTTATAAATGAAAGCATGCGAACTAGTATTACAAAACATCTGATAATATTATTAGATATCTTGATGTTCTGTTCAGAGATACTGCTATGTAGTAGAAACTATCAGATTGATTACAGAGTGTCTGACAGAGAAATACTTCTCTTACAACATTTATCTCTGATTTTGACATCAAGATTCTAGAAGCAGATAATTAATCTTGAGAGAATTAAATGAAGATTAACATGCTTAAGAAGATAATAACTTTCAAACTCTTACGAGCTCTCATAAGTGTAGATAAAGACTTAACTTATGAAGACTGTTACATACAACTTTGAATATTGAATGACTGTCTTATCAAGCTTTAGAGTATACAGAACAATAGCTGAAGATATTACATCTCAATCATTTATACATATGTATCAAAGAATAATAATAATACAGATGTTATAAATTGAGTAGACTCAAATGTCTATATATAAACAAGAGTCTCTGTTATCTGAACAAGCTTCTGAGTTCCTGGAATCACTTCTGAAGAAGTCACTGATTGATGTCAATGAGAGATGTGTATTAATTGTAACTGATCAGAATATATTGCTTTCAACTACTAATCAATCTATGTATCTTCTTATTTAAAAGAAAGATTAATACTGGCAGTCTGCATCAATCATATTATATTAGAGAAAAATTCAGAAGATAACTATGAGAACATCTCAATGAAATAAAGAAAAGATTAACTTCTGTTCAAACTTGCAAGCAGAAGCTCGAAAAGGTCAGATAATAATAATTTAAAGAAAAAATAATAATGAATATGATTCTTGTATCTACTGTAATAAATAACATGTATAATATAAAAGTCATGATAGACAGCAGCCTATATCACTATGCAATGATTAAATCGTCAGTTGTAAGATACTGTAACCTTCAGCATATTCTCTTCTCAAGACTCTGACTTCTCACAGCCCGGGTGGCTGAATGATTAATACAGTTACCTGGTATTGCCTTGGCATGAGAAACCAAGGCATGTGAGTTTGAAACCCGCAGAGGATACATTAAATCCGGAACTCAAGCACCTCAGGTTTCTAATAAATACAGAGATGTATAAATCACTTCAACAAATCACTCTATATTTCTGAGATGAAAAGTTATTATCACATGTATTTAATTGTCACTTCTTTATATTTTCTATGTTCTTGTTATCTTGATGTGATCTCAATACCTGTATTTTCTTCTGTATAATCAACACTTGATCTGTATTTAACATCATGCAAGGACTCATCATAAGCTCCGCTTGTATATGAGTATAATGAAAGAATAATAATAATAATAATAATCTGACTTCTCACAGAATTTAATGATTTAAAAGATGGTTACATCTGCTATATAATAAAAATAAGTATAGATATCAGAGAATTTCAACATGAAGATACTTATACATATAAAGTTAATAATCTTGACTATAATTTTATATTAGAACTTGTCTGACTATCTGAACAAGGCATCTTATTAAATACTTGAAACAGAAGTTTAATATTCTTTAATAATAATTAAGTTCATAAGAATGATATTCACAAGACTATGAATCTGATACAGTTCGCTGTTAATACTTATAAAATACTTTAAAAGAACTTCTGATGAAGTCACTGACAGAGTTAATAGTAAGATTGTATGATAATCTACTTTGTCAGTCTGACTAATATTAAAAAAGCTCTAGAAAAGTTATTCTGTGTTATAATAACAGATTCTTATACAAAACTTTGTTAATAATATTATAAATATCTAGATGTCTTTTAATAAGATAATAATATTATAAATCTATCTCTCTTACAAGATTCAGAAGTAGATTACAGTATTAAGTTAAAAAAGAAGAATGATAAAGACTCTGAATCATTATAAGGCCTTCTTCATAATATATTCTAAGATGAACTTCTTCTTCTTTAAAAGACACTCAACAATCTGTTGAATAAAGAATTTATATATGTTAGTAACTTCTCTGCTGCAGCTTCTATTCTCTTTGCAAAGAAATCAGATGAAGAACTTTAATTCTGTGTAAACTATTAAGAACTGAATAGATTAACAAAGAAAGACTGCTATTCTTTATCTATTATCAATGAAACTCTAGCTTATATTAAGTAAGCTCAATGATTTATAAAGCTAGATATTATCATGAATAAATTGTATACAGCAAACTCTTTTGAGGAAAAATGTCAAGCTTTTATGAAAATTCTCTTTCAAAACTCATCACATTTAGAAGAGAAGAATATGTCATTTCATGAATATATTAATGAAAATAACTGGGAATGGCCTGATTATTATTATTATTATTATTCTTCCATTATACTCATATGCAAGCAGAGCTTATGATGAGTCCTTGCGTGATGTTAAATACAGGCCAAGTGTTGGTTATACAGGAGGAAATACAGATGTTGAGACCATGTCAAGATAACAAGAACATAGGAAATACAAAGGAGTGACAATTAGATACATGCGATAATAACTTCCCAGCCCAGGAACATAGAGCAATTTATTGAAGCGATTTGTACACCTCTGTATTTATTAGGAACCTGAGGTGCTTGAGTTCCAGATTTAATGTATCCCCTGCGGGTTTCGAACCCACACGCCTTGGTTTCCCACGTCAAGGTGCTACCGGGTGGCCGCATTAACTATTCGGCCACCGGGGCGGGAATGGCCTGAGCTTACATGTGATAAACTAGAGTCAGCAATATTCTCAAGTTCAATTAAAACTGCTGCAGGGCCTGATTCAATTAATCACTTGATTATTCAAAACACATATTCCTACTTGAAGAATGAATATTTTGAGCTCTTTTTCAATCTCTTAAAAAATGATTATCATTATGAATGCTGAAGAGAAGCTACTGAAGTAATCCTTGCAAAACCTAATAGAAAAGCTTCAATTTCTAAGTCATATAGAGTAATATCTCTGTTGAACTGTTTAGAAAAAATTCTAGAAAAGATAATAGCTACTAGATTATCTTTTATAAGCTCTATTAGTGATTCTCTTCTATTTAATGAACAAATGAGAGGTAGAAAACAATGTTCTGCAATTGATACTATTCTCTCAGTTATTCATGATGTTCAAGTAGCAAAGCATGAAGACCTGGTCTCAACTGCAGTTTTTATTGATATAAAAGATGCATATGATCATGTTTCAAAGTCTAAGATGATTCAAACTTTGAAGATGTTAAAACTGTCACTTTCTCTAATAAAATGAGTTAATTGTTTCATGTCTAAAAGAATTATACAACTATTCTTTGATGAAAGAAAACAAGATAAAACTGAGATAAAAATAGAAATATCACAAGGATCTTCAATCTCACCTGTTTTATTTGCAATATACACTGCATATCTATTCAAGAATAGAGAGATGAAAATAGTGAGATCTTCAAGTTATGTAGATAATATTGATCTACTCTACAGTTCAAAGACAATCAAAGAGAATTTAGAAGTGATTGAGAAAGCAGTAAAGAAAATCTTTGTTAGAGCAGATATCAATCTGATTCAATTTGATATGAATAAAACTGAGTTAATTCACTTTTTTCTCAGGTTTAATGAGAAAGAACTAAGTCTAACTCTTTTGAAGAAAGAGATTAAACTCAGTTTGAATGTCAAATAACTAGGAGTATGGTTAAACTCCAAGTTGAATTTTAAATATCATATTCAACAAAGAATTATCAAGGCAGAGAGACTACTGAATAGTATAATCAAACTATCAAATACTGAGAGAGGTCTATTCTTCCAGGCTATGAGACAGTTATATATAGCCTGTATTATCTCAGTAGCTGATTATGAAGTTCAAGTTTAATGAAATAATCAAGATAACTTCACTGAACTCTTTCAAAGTCTATAAAACAGAGCTTTGAGAAGAATTCTGAGAGCATTCAAATCATCTTCTATTAAAGCAATGAAAATTGAAGCTTCAATTTCATCTTCTACTATTCAATTTGAAAAGGCCTGTATGAACTATGCTCTGAGAGTCATGAAGACAAGCTTAAATTATATAATCAGAGAAAGATTCTCTTCTTCATTTTCATCAGTTAACTCAGGAAATGAACTGGATTGAAATAGATTTCTTGATTGAAATGAGAATAATACTTTAATGAAAATGCCCTCTCAACTGTATAGACTATGTTCACTTATTAAGAATCAATTTTCTTTATTAAATGTTGAGAAAATTGATCATGAGAAGATATCTCTCTGAAGAGAAAAGCTGAAATCTCTCATAGACTTATAAATAAGTGAACTATTTAAAGAGAGAGAATATGAACAGCATTTAAAGAAGATCTCTACAATCAATATAAAAGACTCTATTCTGATTTACTCAGATGACTTAAAAAATGAGAATTTGAATAGATTAGATGCAGACATTGCTTATACTGAAGATAATATCAATTTTATCTCAGATTTCTGAAATTTAGGCTGTGAATCTGAAGTCTTTGATGCTGAACTATTTGTAATAGTGAAAGCTTTCAAAGTCATTGAAATAAAATCTTATAAAAGAGGAAATAGATTGAAAGAGATATGAATATTCTCTGATAGTCAAGCTGCTTTAAAAAGACTTAGAAATAGTCAGATTTATAATGATCAAATGAATCTTGAACTGATTTTAAACTCTGTTTTGAAAATTCAAAAGAGAAGAACATCAAAACTGATAATTCATCTGCATTGAGTTCCTGTTTATATGAATATTTATGGCAATGAATTGGCTGATTCAGCTGCAAAAAAGAGTTCAGAATTAAGCAGATCTATTCAAAAATCGGTGTTCTGATCTTTTATAAAGAGAAAGATAAAAGAATCTTGTTTAAACAAGTGAAATGAAAGCTAGCAGAAACAAAAGAAGAGTATACATTATTCAAGATTTGAGATAAAATCAAAGTGAAAATCTTGTTCAATTAAATGTAAAAAGAAAATATTCTCATCTATAATTCAGCTAAAACTAGAATATGGTTATTTCAAATCCTATATACAAAGATTAAATGATAGATTTGATTCAGCAGAGTGCTCATTCTGCAATGCAAATGAAAATTCTGAGCATATTGTAATGCATTGTGCATTATACAATAGTCTCAGAGTCAGATTAAAGAAGAAGTATAATTTAAATTAATTAAATATAAGGTTCTTATTCTCAACTGAGACAGGAATTAAATACTTAATAGACTTTCTATCAGAAACTCAAGCAGCTGTAAGAAAATGACTAAATTCAGAAGTATCTGAATATGAAGAGGCATAAATTAATTAGATATAGTCTGTTAAGACAGCTATACACTATCTTTTAATAATTTTATTTTGTTATAGTCTCTCTTTACTGTACTGATTTCCTTCTGTTGTTTTCTATCTATCTATTTAATGTGTCTATCTTTAAGACTATGTTCTCTTTTTCTTTGTCATGATATTTTCAAATGATTTCAAAGTATCAGAAGGTGTTGAAATACTGCAATTTGTAAACAGTTTTTGTATTCTGAGCTGGAATTTTCTGATTTTGCATATCTGAAATTGATAAATGTATAATAGTTGACTTTATAGATATAGGAAAAACCCTGAGAACTAAAGGTTCTCAGGTAGATATCATAGTCTCTGACTGCATACATCTATAATTGACGAATAATAATAATAATAATAGAAATTATCACTGTGTTTCATAAGATCTGTATCACTGAAGAAGATAAGTAACTTACAGTATTTCAAACATGATATAATTACTTCAAATGAGTAGTCACATCTTTTGAATTAGCTAATTTTCTCAGTATATTTCAGAAGTATATTAACTAAGTACTCTGAGATTTTCTTAATAAGTTTATATCTTCTTATCTTGATAACATTCTTATCTTTACTGATAGATTCAGAAAAGAATATCAAGAGTATGTATATAGAGTATTACAATGATTACAGGAAGCAGAACTATCAATAGATATTAATAAGTGTAATTTTAAGGTCAAAAGTATAAAATATCCAGATTTTATTATAGAAGCTGATAAGAGAATTGCAATAAATTCTGAGAAGATCTTCACTCTTTTTAAATGAGAAGCTTTATATACTGTGAAGAATGTATAAAGCTTCATTGAATTTACTAACTTCTATCAGTAATTTATATAAAACTTCTCGGATAGTATAAGATTACTTACAGAACTTATCAAGAAGAACTCAGTATTTCAATAATCAGTATATTATTATTATTATTATTCTTTCATTATACTCATATGCAAGCGGAGCTTATGATGAGTTCTTGCGTGATGTTAAATACAGATCAAATGTTGATTATATAGAAGGAAATACAGATGTTGAGATCACATCAAGATAACAAGAACATAGAAAAATACAAAGAAGTGACAATTAAATACATGTGATAATAACTTCTCAGCTCAGAAATATAGAGTAATTCATTGAAGTAATTTGTACATCTCTGTATTTATTAGAAACCTGAGGTGCTTGAGTTCTGAATTTAATATATTCTCTGCGGGTTTCGAACTCATGTGTCTTGATTTCTCATGTCAAGATGCTATCAGGTGACTGCATTAATCATTCAGTCATCAGGGTCAAAAATCAGTGAACACTGAAGCTGTATTTATATAGATGAAAAAGATATTTATTAATATCTCTCTATCAATAATATTTAATTCTGATTATAAAACAGTTGTTAAAGCTGACTTCTTTGACTATGTTATAGAGATAGCTATATTACAGTATAATAATAAAAATATCTGATAATTATATATCTTTGTATCTAAGAAACTGAGTTCTGCTGAATACAATTATGAGATCTATGATAAGAAACTTCTCACAATAGTATACTATCTAGAAGAATGAGACTCAGAACTTCAAAGTATCTCTAAATTTGAGATAATCACAGATTATAAGAATCTCAGATATTTTACAATCACTTACAAGCTTACTAAATGTCAGATGTAATAATTCAAGCTATTAAGTTATTTTAATTTCACTATACACTATCACTCTGACAGTCAGAACTTCATGACAGATACTCTCTTATCATAAAATCAAGATATGTCTTTCAATATAATAGATACTCACTGAATGAACTGAGAGCACTGACTCTTAAATCTGAAGATACTGATTAATTATAATGAAATAACTTATAACACTATACATACTTCTCTGATTAGAATATCTTCTCTCTAAACTATTACTGATACATCTTCTCTCTGAACTACTATTAATATCTCAACTTCTTTCAAATCTACACTGAATAAGCTGTGAGATATAACAGCTTAAACTAATAAACTTTTTCAAATACTTATTAAAGCAGTATATCAGAGACTATCTCAATTTCTCTCAGAACTATATATAAAGACTGACATCTCAGAATACTTAATCAATGATAATAATACTCTGTAATTCTGTGAATTATACTGAGTCTCTCAGTCTGAATCTCTACACATCTGAATAATATAAGAGATGTATGATTCTTATATAACTGATCATTCAGATCATGAATAACTGTATTAAATAATCTCTTAAGAGTTCTACTGATCTGAGATATTAAACAGTATCAGATATTTTATCTGAAACTGTAACTATTGTTCTTCTATTATCTTGTAAAAGTGTGATTCAAAGGTTGCTTAAGCCAGTGTATGATTACGGGCGTACGCCGGCTTCTTATATATTGAATTTCATACACTAAATTAATTAGTGGCCGCTATGGCCCTTCTTTACATTCATACACTAGTAGTTCGGAAGCGGCTGTGTTATTATCCGACAGTTGTACATTCTTCTAAATCACATTCTCTCTCATCAGATTCAGTCATGCTCATATAACCATGTTATATACTCTAGCTTCATGCAGATTAGCTTGTCACTAGTGTTTTATAATTATGTAATCTATTTCTGATTCAGCTAGTGTTCTGTATATACTCTCACAAAGAAACTTTCACTATATTACATCACTTATTCACTAACTTTTTTCATTCTTCAATCATCTTCTTCATTATCATCATCATTGAATGTTACTATCTTATTCAAGATTTCTATCTCTTCTTCTATTCAACTCTTTTCATCTGTTCATCTATTACATTATATATATTCCTGGTGATGACTCTCTGTTCTCATAACAAGTGTCATCATAGTGCTCATATCAGGCAGTTCATTAGCAGTAAGTGTAATATGTTGTGAAATGTATGTGATCAGGACTTGTTTATCTTCTAATGATTGCCAGAATATACTATTATGAATGATACATCTTCTTCATCTTCTTGTACATCTCTGATCATTTCCTTCAGCGGGTTTCTGATTGTGTTTTCTGACACAATTTTGTGTGAATGCAGATGCTGATATGTTTGTTTTTATTCACATAGAATCTTCATACATTGACAGATCTGCATCTGCTGATGATAGTGAACTCAATATTGAATCATTGATTGAGAACCTGAAGAATGCAATAATGAAGAAATTGTCTGTGTTATATATAGCTGAGTCTTCTGCATTCTTCTCTGCCTCTTCTGTTTCTTTCTCTGCTGCTTTCTCTCAATCTTCTACATCTGTCTCTGTGTCTGATTCTCCCGCTTTCACTATCTCTGTTTCTGTGACTCTCACTTCTGCTACTTCTGCTCCCTCTGATTTTATCATCTCTGCTTTCATTATCAGCTCTCCCTGTTTCAAGAAGATGTTGTATAGACTTGATGAATCATGTTTCTCAGTATGTACACTTCTGCCCTTCTTACTGACTCTCAGAATAATTTATTATACAAAGACTGTATATAACATGACTATCTGAAGCTTGATTGTGAACACTGATTATTATATTTGTTTTAAATATTCATGATGAAGTAATTATTTATTCATATCAGAGAATCATCTCTCTTCTCAACAGTGTTGAGATTGTAAGTCTTTTTCTTTTCATCTTTTTAATCTAATGCTGATTTTTCTATTCTTAGAAGAAATTGTTATGAGTTTTACTGTGTATAAAGTCATGATATTCACAGATATCAAGAAGCTTTTTATGACTGTAAAGTTCAATATTATGAAAATATCTGCTCTGATGAATTTCTTCAGAATGATAGATCTGTATCAGTCTATTCTCTGATATCTGTTGTCTGACTTTGTGATGCAGACAAAAGATATCTATGTTTTCAGAAATAAGAATGTGAATGTTGTACTCTTTTACATTCACAGACATGAGACTTGTACACCTTGTCTGAGATGTTATTATGAGAATGAGCTGTTCATATGCTGTGTTCTGCTTTCTGTATTTCTTCATGTCTCTCTCTCTCTTTCTGAGAAGCCTTGTGTGTGTTGTAATTGCATATACAATTCTAAGATCAGTGAGTGTTTGTTCAGTAATTGTTATCTCTGCTTTTACAATTTTTGTATGCTAATAATGATTCTTAGTTACTTCAGTGTCAGAGATCATTCTAATCAAAGATAATAACACTGCTGAGACTACTCTCTCTCATTCTCAAGCTTCTCTTGTCACTTTCTCTTTCTTCTCTGTGAGAAAGGTTGTGCACACACTGAATTATAAGTGTTCAGCACTGAGTGACTTCTGCTGTTATTTATCTGATTCTGTATCTTCTTCTTCTTCTGTTTCTTTCATCTTCACTCTTTCTATTCTGGCTTCTGGTTCTGCAGATTCTGTGCTCTTCTTCAATTTCTCTATACATACATGTGCGCATTTCTATATTGGCATTCCAGTCAATCTTGTGATAAATGACATTAATGTTATACATAGAGCAGTAGAGAAATTGAAGATATGCACAGTGTTGTTGTGAGAGTGGCTTACAGCTCTTAAATTTCTTACAGATCTTGAGTTTTGAGATTTTCTTTATTTTTAATGTTTTTTGAGTGATGTGATGTTGAAAATAGATTAAATGTGTGATGTATGAAAATGAATGAGATATGTATAATAACATTTGTCTTTTATAACTGATTCTTATGATTGATGATCAATTCATTATTTCTTTTCTTTTCTTATACTTTTTCTTTATCTGTTAGTTACTACTCTTATACAACCTCTATATGATACAGTATTCAGTGACTAGGTTCAGCTGCTTTCATCTTTTATAATTCTGTCTTGTGCATTATACTGTCTCTCTTCACTCACTCAGATCACTACAGTGAACAGCTTATTGTAACTAATCTTGTCTGATCTCTGAGTGTTCTCAGAGATTGAGATGGCTTGATCTCATGTGTTTGTGAATGTTTCAGATAGTTTATTCTCTGTGATCTCTGTGATTGAACTGATGTAAACAGTTGAATTCAACTCTGAATTTCTTTTTCTTCTGTGATCTGACTCATGTGTAAGTCTGCTGCTTTGAGACTGCTCTTTACTGTGTTACATCTACTGTCTGCAGTGTGTTATTATATGACTGACTACAGTCTTATTACTTATTGAAGTGTGATATTCATCTGATTTCTTCATTTCTTCTCATTCTTTTCTTATAATCATGAAAAGATTGAAATAAGTAAGATTATCTGATTTGTAAGTGTCTATGATTTCTCTTACTTCATAAGACTTTTCAATTATAAGCTTCTTCTTTTTCAATGCTGATAATAGTGCTGCAGATGATTATAATTTACTCAGGTCTTACATCTTTGCTTTTATAAGTTGTGAATCATTGATTAAGTTATGTAAGATCTGTCTCTCTGATTCTTTCAATGTATACATTCTCAGAGAATGTGATTTGAGTATTTTATATGGCTCAAATCACCTAGATTGAAACTTCTCAGAACTCTCATTGTATACAAGAACTTATGTTCTCATCTTGAGACTTGATTTCTTAACAAGTGAGTCTTATATTCTTTTCAATTGAATTGCTCAGTTCAGAAGTAACTTATTAGCTTTTGCATGTGTATGGCTGATCTCTTTCAATCTTGATTCTGTGTCTGTGACTGTTGCATCTGCAACTGCTGTTCCTGCTGTGTCTGCAACTGCTATTCTTTTCTTCACCTTTTCTGAAGCATTCTCCGGGATGCGTGGATGCAATTCATACAACAGATAGAATGATGAATGCTTGATAACTGCATGCTACTGAATTTGTGTGGCTAATAGCACCTGACTGAGATATTCATTTCATAATCTTGTAGACTTACTCACTAGATATTTCATCAGCATGTTGCTCAAGATTTTATTCAAGTGTTTTATCTTTCTGTTTATTCATGAATAATATGATGTTATTCTATGATGTCTTGTCTGTAACTGACTCATGAAATGCCTCACTGCTTCTTCTACAAGGTTCACACTATTATCAGTTAGAATCTCACACAGCATTTCATTGTTAACATAGATCTTATTATATAGAAACTTCATCATCATCTTCTCTGTTATCTCTGAAACTGCTTTCACAACTGATCAGTCAGTAGTGTAATCAATAGCAGTGATTATTCATTGATTTTCATTTGATGTTCACAGTAATATGTCTATGAGATTCATCTTTCATTATTTGAATAGTTGTATTATACATTTCATCTGATATTATACTTTCTTGTATTTCAATTCTTTCTTAGATTATTTCATGACCTGATAATTCAGACACTTATAAGTGTATGTCTGAATGTTCTCAGCTATACTTGGCCAGTATACTCTTGATTCAAGTACACTCATGAGTTCAGAGCTTTCTAAGTGACTGAATTCCTTGTGTATATAAGTCATCAAGTCATGTCTAAATGACAATTCTAGATAGAGAGCTTCTGTGTATTCTAGATTGTGATAAAGCATAATATTATTTTTCAATTTTCTCAGCTTGAAGTTTAAAAGCATCTCTTCTACTACTTTTATAAGATGCTTATTATCTGACATCTTGTCATTCTCTAAGTGAGAGATCATGATATTCACTCATTCTGATTCCTTGCATTCTCTCAGCACATTTAATATGAATGTTTCTTGTGTCTGATTTGCAGAACTCTCACTTATGAAATCAGATCTGTGACTGATTGCATCAGATATCACAGCATTCAATTCTTTTCAGTATTTGATATAAAGATTATACACTTGAAACTCTGAGATTCAATGTGCTAAGTATTTGAAAGGTTTTATCATTAATTATAGATAGATGAGACTTTTGTGATCTGTGATCACTGTTGTTATATATCTGTTATTGATATATCTATCTCATAATATCAGCATGTACTTAATCACTAGCAATTTCTTTTCATACACTGAATAATTGAGCTCAGCACTCAATAGTTTTCTATCATTGTATGCTATCAGATGCAGCTTGCTATTCTTACTTATCTGTAGAAGAGTGTCTCTGATAGCTTATTCAGATGCATCTGTCTTAATGTAGAAAGATTTATCACAATCTGATTAAATAAGCACTGAGAATGTTATTACATGTTTTCTCAGTGTGAGAAAAGCCTCTTTGCACACAGCATTTCAGATAATTGAATAAAACTTCTTCTTTTACAGATTTGTATCTATTTCTCTTAAGAGATCTGAGAGTGATGCAGATATTCATACAAAATCCTTGATAAATCTGCAGTAGTATGAGATTAACTCAAGAAACTGTCATATATAATGTACATTTCTCAGCTGTGATCAATTTGCTATGATATTCAATTTCTCTGAGATAAGATGTATATAGTTATCACTTACTACATATTCTATGAACTTTAACTCTTCTGTTTCAAACACACACTTAATTGATTTGATATAGAGCTTATGCTCTGTCAGAGTTGTAAGCACTTTATCAAGATACTTCAGATATTCATTGTATGAGTTTGAAAAGACTAGAATGTTATTGAGATATATAAGATATAAGATTTCATTCTGTTTATAAAGAATCATATTCATCATTATTTAAAAGATAGCAGATGCATTTGTCAGACTGAATGATATTACTAGGAATTTGAACTTCTCTCATTATATATTAAATATGATTTGTGAAACTGACAGTTTATCTACACAGATCTGCCAGTATTCTGAGAGAAGATCAATCTTTAATAGATATCAAGCATTTTCAACTGTATTCAACTATTATTGAATCTGTGACAGTGAATATTCATTCTTGATTGTAAGCTTATTGAGTGCTCAGTAATTGATACACATTCATCACTTCTTATCTATCTTTTTCACAAATAGAACTGAAAAGCCTCACACACTTCATGAGAGTTGTATAAGATTATATTCTAGAAGGTCTGTGATCTGATGCTTCTGTTCTTCAAGATACATTTGTCACAGAAGGTACACATTCTGATTGACTGGTTTTATGTCCTCTGTGTCAATCTCATGTATGAATCCTTGTTCTGGCGGCAATTTCAGTCAAAGATCTGTTTAAAAGACCTTCTCATGCTTCTTCAGAAGCTTCTTTATGTGCTTATTCTTCTATATATCTTTTATCTTAGTTTTCTCCTCTTTCAGGTTCTGTATGATATACAGAATGCTTTTGAATGAGGTCTTGTAAATCATTCTCTTTACTTATTAATGCATAAGCAGATTTAATTCTTCTATATCAGAGATGTGAAATGTTCTTCTTATATCAGTTGATAGAATTGTATGAATCATTTTCTTTCTATCAGTCAACTGTATATGACATGTACATTATTGAATCTGCAGATTAAATCTTTGAAATCAATTGAGTCTGAGAATAAGATTATATTTCATATTCTGCAGCTCTTGCATCTAAATATAGCAAGATCATTCTCTGAAGTGCAAGGAAACTCTTACTTTTACAGATGATATCAAATATCAGTTATCAAATAATCTTATTTATCAAGAATTCTTCACTTGATAGACCTCTTTCAATCTTCAGATTATATGATTATCAATATATTGTATAGAAGCTTCTGTATTCACTAATACTTTTGCAGTCATCTCTCAATTCTTACTCAAGTGCTCTCTATACATTAATATTTCAGACTTCAAGATATTTAGATAAGTGTTTACTTCATTCTCATCTGCATCTCAGTCAGAAGCCTGCTTTCTCTTGATATTTACAGAATTCAGAGAGTCATCTAACATGAGCATCTCTTTCACTTTGAAGACTTTTTATAGAATATCAGCAACTGTCTTCAAGCTCACTGATTCTGCTAGTTTTTTGACTTTCTTGCTTCTCTTGACTGCACACACTGAGTGTAATCTTTTATATCATGATTTTGACATCTGCAGTTGAAGCAAGCTTGATACTTATAATATCAAGATTTTCACTCAGAGAATTTCTTTTTTGAAGAATTCAGCACTTTAGTAATAACATTCAGATCTAGATTCATTGTATCTGAGTGTGTAACTTGTATTGTAGAAGTCTGATTATCTGTTCTTCATTGAGATATACTTGATTGCAGTATTTTCTATTGCAATTGACTCACTTATTCTCATATAATGAGAATGTTATATGCTTTCTTCACTATACCTAACTATAAGATTAAGCATTTTCATTTCACTCTCAACTCAGGTGTAAGATTATGAATGAAGATCTGTAAATAGAAAGATGTTAGAAGCTCTTCATTCAATGTGAGATAGTATAAACTGAAGTATATGAAATATAATATAAGATTACTTACTTATCTACACTCAGTGAAGTGTTTATAACACTTATCTCATATATTCACTTTCTCAAAGTTGTGCAAGATTCATTTGAAAAACTCATTTCATATTTATAAGAATGAATATTACTTCAGATCTGTGAGATTTATCTTTTCATCAGTCATTTATAATGACTTCACTTTTTTATGTAGAAATACAGCAGATCTTAAGACTTGTTGAAATTCTGTTAACTATCTGTCTGTGAGTTCATATTCAATCTGATAATATAATTGCATCTGACTTAGTCAGCTGATTGCAGCATTATTTTTTCAGTTATTATTGAAGCTTAATAGCTTCAGCAGATCTTCTGACTTAATATATTTCATGCTCAGATTCTCATTCTGCACAGTAGTCTCTGATAATGTGTATACTTCTGAAGAGATTGTGAACAATTGTGATAAGATCTTCAGATTCAGTGTAGTTATCTATCTGTGTAAATATTTAATCTTCTGCTACAGATCTAAGATCTGGTTTTCTCTATTCTTATTAATAGTGATGATTGTGTTGATAAAGCTCTTTATAGTGAATACTTAATCTACAGTGAATGTCAATTATTGTTTGACTTCTGTCTCAGCCTGTCACTGTATATACAAGGCCTCAATCTCATTTAGAATTCTTATACATGTATGAAGCTTTGATTCTGATTCAGTAGTCTCAGCTGCTTTTCTTACTATTTCAAGTAAATTCTCTGAAAGGTTCTGTATATCTTTCAGTTCAGATAGCAGAGAAGAATGTTATTTGTATTAACTAGAAGAGATATTTATTTCAGTGATTTTCTCATTGATTATACAATGTCTATTGTTATATTACTATATTGCTGTATTGTTATATTACTATATTATTCTATCACTATATCATTATATGATTTCTGTTATCATTATATAACTCTGATGATGACCATCTCTTCTTTTATTTCTTTGAGTGAAGAGTAATCTTCTTTGAATCTGATTCACTGCTCTTATCTCTTTTCTCACATCTCATTCATTTGCATACATGGCATTTGCCTGAGTGTGAAGTTTTTCCTCAACAAGTGAAGCAGTATCAATCAGATACTCTTTCACTCATCACTCTTTGTATACTATCTTTTGAGGTGTTCTAGAACCACACTGACATGATAACTATAAATCACTTTGTAAATGAAATTATCATATTCTGGAGAAGTCTGCACTTCTCACTGATTTTTAGACATGCTATCAGATGTGATTCAAAGATTGCTTAAGTTAGTGTATGATTACAGGTGTACGCCGGCTTCTTATATATTGAATCTTGTATGCTAAATTAATTAGTGGCCGCTATGGCCCCTCTTTACATTCGTACGCTAGTAGTTCGGAAGCGGCCGCGTTATTATCCGACGGTCGTACGTTCTTCCGAACCACAAAAGAACTGTAGAAAAGATCTACTGAAATCACTCAATCTCTCTGATAGAATCTGATAAGATATAGTAATTAACTTCACTATTAATCTCTTTAAGAGTAAGAGTTATAAGAATATTCTGATTATTATTAACTAATTGAGTAAAGATATAATATTAAAATCTTATAATAAGATAAATACTGAACAAGTTACTGAAGTCTTTCTATAGAGTCTATTCTATTAGATATATAAATTACTAAGATCTATAGTATTTAATTAAGACTATTAATTCATGAGTGCTCTCTGAATAAGAATCTATCAAGTTCTCAAGATTATATACTATTTATTAACTACTTATCACTCTGAGACTGATAATACATCAGAATGAATATTTAGACTGTAAAGAATTTTCTTTATAAGTTCTGTAATCATTTATAAGATAATTAATACAATCTTCTTCTATATACAGAGATTATTATCAATAGCTGAGATACTATCTTAATAGATATAAGTCTGTTCTTTCTTATATATAATTATTATATAAAAGTGTTAAATCTTCTAGAGATCACACAGTTCACACTGAACTCTCACAGTTTAATTCAGATTACTGATAATATAGTAGTAAAGCTCTGAGATATCTATGACTGAACAGAAGTCTTTATAATAAGCATTAAATAAGATAAAGAGAATTAAGTCAATGTCTGATAAGATCTCACTGAGTAATATAAGATAGAAGATCTTATATAATTAAATCTTAAAAATATATAGATTACACACTCATTCTATATACTAAATTATTATTATATGAAATGCATAGTAACAGAAGTTCTAGACAGTTATAACTACTATTTTAATACTCTATCAGAGATTTATAATATATTTTATATAAGCTTACTTCATTACACTGTCACTGATGGCCTGATGACATAGTGATTAACTACACTATCATGAAGCCTCAATTAACGGCCTTCCCCTCCGGGGAATGAATGTCAAGAGAGGGCAGATTTGAACTCTGCAAGAGTCATCTTAATCACAGCTTTCACTGTTAAGTTATAAAACAGTACTGAGAGTCTCTGAGTGCACTATAGTGAATCATCATCAAGCTTAAGATATTCATTCTGAGAATTCTCAGACACTAATTCTCACTGATCTTAGAATTAACAGTCTCTCAGACACTTCAAGTTAAATCAGTACTAGAGTGATTGAGATCTAGAGTGTCTGCAGAATAGTAAATTATTATCAAGCTTAACTAGTCAGATCTTATTTCTCTCACTCTAGACACTTACTTTCAGAGAATGAGATTTAAAAACTATCTGATTAAAACACTCTGAGTCTAGCAAGAATCTAGATAAGATAAGACCTAGACACTCTTAATAGATGATTAGTATAAGCAAGATCATGACAGTCAATTAATAGACTGAAATGCCAAGATTGACAGCTGAAAGATTAGAGACTTAACTAGAATTAAGTAGCTCTGATATTATTCTTAGTGAGAATCTCACTTATAAGTAAGCTAGTTACAGAAGCTAGCTGAGCAGCAGTTCTTTAGAAGAAATGATAATCTCTGAAACAGGCCTGAGAGAACAGAGGCAGTGATCAGTTATATAGAATGTTAAAATATATATATAGCTTAAGATATAAACTACAGAGATCTTGCTCTGTAACTCTCTTTACTATACTTATTTCTTTCTATTCTTTTCTATCTATCTATTTAATATGTCTATCTTTAAGACTATGTTCTCTTTTCCTTTGTCATGATATTTTCAAATAATTTCAAAGTATTAAAAGGTGTTGAAATACTGTAATTTATAAACAGTTTTTGTATTCTGAGCTGGAATTTTCTGATTTTGCATATCTGAAATTGATAAGTGTATAATAGTTGACTCTATAGATATAGGAAAAACTCTGAGAACTAAAGATTCTCAGGTAGATGTCATAGTCTCTGACTGTATTCATCTATAATTAAAGAATAATAATAATAATAACACTGTCACTGATTCATTCTCTTCTTAACTGACTTCTGACTGATAATCATCAGAGATTATAGAAGAAGATAATAAACTTAAATAAGAGATTAAAGATAATCTTAATAAAAGATCTTGCAGCTGCAGCTAATAATATCTTGTGAAATAAGTTAATTATATTCTTTTAACTTAGATCTCAGACTCTGCACTATCTGATACAGCAGCTCTTGACTGATGAGAACTGTGCTTACTTTCAGAAAGAGAGAATTAATGTGACAGACTGCATCTGATCAATTATATAGACTATTCTATTACACTTCATAGATTTCTGCTGAAAGCTCTGATTCTCAGTCACTTATTCTTAGTTAAAGAACTTATGAAATTTCTATTCTTTCATTTTAAAGCTTCATCTCATACATGTATAAATATTCACAGAATTTCTATTCTTCCACTATGAAGCTTCATCTTGTACACATATAAATATTCACTTCAATCACTGATTTCTGCACTTTCTCTTTTTTCCTTCTCTAACATTTTTCACTTTTATTATATAAGATCTATATATTAATACTGATCTATTCGGCGTAGGCCTCTTACAGCATTCAATGTAATAACTGTTAAACTGTTGATATTCTAACAAAGAAGAATCTCTCTATAATTATAAAGCTCTGCTATGTTGATATATACAGTAGCTAACTCTGAGAATGTGTTCAATTCAGTGATATTACAGTTGATTGAATGTCTACAGCTCAGATGTCAGTAGATGGCCTCACTAAAGCTCTGCCGTACTAGAAACATTCAAAATTTATCAAGATGCTAGGCCTAGTTAATATATCAGATATCATCAATGCATAAGCAATATAATGATATAAATGATCTATCTTGATGATCATTCTTACTCTTCTATCTTCTCATTCTTTTGACTATTTCCATGCAGCTTCATTTACACTTCTTTTGCACATTTCATTTGCTGAAGGGGATGTGTTGGGAAATAAGAGGTTATATGCTATGACCCCCACTAACATCATATTACTACTATTTTTTCTATCATCATCAGCCTACTACAATTGTAATACTCACTAATTGCTAGCTTCTTGGCTCGCACATTCGTTTTCCTATAAAAAGCCCTATATTTTGTATGCAACTAGTTAGGAGAGATAGTGGTACAGAGAATATAAGAAGTAGATCTTGTTACACATGAGATTCATACGTTTCCGACATATTGATATCAATCCGACACCCTTCTACCTAGCACATTGAAATATAATACCAAACCAACCCGCAGCGAGCGTTATCGTTCCACATATACCCCATGAAAGTGGGCTTCATTTCTTGACCAAATGACGAGATGCCATGACGTTTTTGGATTTATCCAACTCGAGAACGGAAAAGTGGCTCCTTCGATCACTTTTGCTATCGTGCTCCTTCTCCCTAGAGTAGTAAATGATGGTACGATCAGTATGATAGTGCACCCTTATTGGGCATTGGGTTGGTATACTTCATAGCAACATAGGCGGTATCTGCACGTAGGGTATCGACGGATTTCTCGGCGGTGGCTGCAAAATCATCGAGGACCGACTTGTCGATAAAGGTGCGTTTCCATTCTGTAGTTTCGGATACAAACTCCAGAACGATCTCACGCCCAGCGTGCTGGATGGTTTTTATGGTTGTGCCGGCAACGTATCTAGCAGACATATTGAAGCTCGAAGGGTGTGTCGCGGTGGCAGTTGGAATGTAGCTCAACAAAGGAAATAATTGGTAACTGAATAAAGTAATGCTCAGGGATTGATGTATCTCAGAGAAAGCTTTGACGAATCTTGCTGGTGGATTTAGCATTTGAATATGGGAGACAAGATGCTTATATTCATATCTACAGATGGCCCCCAAAATCCGAACCAGCACGTTTTGATCCTGCCTAAGTATGAACCCAGGCTGGGGCGCAGAGAGTGTTGGGAAAGAGTTCTGGAGCGAGATTGATTGGATCCTAGCAACATGAGCCTTGAAACTTGAAACTCGTCCTGGTAGATAATGGCACAACTAACCGAGAGCCAACGACGCCTAACGTCAAGGTATGCATAAGCCGCTCCGGCGTCCACATTTTTGAAGGAGAAGGTACAGGGGCTTCCACCTCGTACTGACAGGACCATAGCTCCTGTAATCCAAAAGAAAATGAAAACGTATCACAAGATACGAGGTGCCCGTGATTCGTGTCATACATTTGGATAAATCGTTGGCACTCAACGCTGTTAGCAACAACCAAGCCAACCAGGGATACATGTCACCCGGAGCATGGCATTGTACTATGCGGTTCCGGGGCACATGAGAAAGATGCACATTGGATATAGGATTGATCCAATCAAGGGGTAGCAACAAATCATTGAACATAACCCAATGACTTATCGTGACAGCAGGTCGACTTGCAACGATCGGCGCCTGTTATATACCAGGCGGAGCAACCAGACTATGACAATATCAGGCATCAACGAATTAGCGCCAACGAAGCAGCAACGCAGTAAAACGACACCAAAGATACTGAAGTGCATTTCAATAAAGCCACCGGCGCTTATCTCAGCATGCTCAGCCTCTCTTCTAGATATTTTCGGATTAGCGCGACCAACTAAACTCCTTTAGACTTCTGTCAAGTCCTGCTAACTTCTGGATTAATAAGAGACTTCACATGTGCTTGCAATCTAATATCTCATAGAGAGTCTGAGAAGAAACAGTTTCATCATATATAGAAAATCAACTTCACTCATATAAAATATTCAATTAACTTTGAAATCATATATCTACTCTAAATATCTGCCTGATCATCATTAAACTGATATTTTTTGAATTCTCAGTCATTCTACTATCATCTCTGCTATTTTACAACTTACTATCTCTTCTCATCATATCACAATCATTGACAAAAGACAGCATGTCTTTTGAATCTCAAGACACTCAATGTCAGACATGCTTCAGTCAATATTCTTTATCACTTGAAGATGAATTCTCTCTACAATCACTACAGTCTCTCAACAATGTAGATGATGAATATGATATATCAGACAGTAACTTAACAGAGCTTGAATCTATTGATACTTCTTCAGAATTTGAGATCACTGATACTGATACTGATACCTCACAAGCTTGTTTATGATCAAACTGCTATGACTCACAGCACCTGCCTACAATGTCTTATAACTGACAGAAAAGACGGTCAAAATTATCTCGCGTTGTTAGAACATATTCTGCCTGTTATTCTGACAGATCTGAAGAAGTATTGATTGAAAATATTACACTGCTTATTGAATCTTGACTAGACTGACCGTGTGACCGTGTCTGAGACCAGGACCAGAATTTTTGATAGTCTCATTGTCAATTTGACAGATCCCATTACACAGTTCTAACATTAGATAGTAGTTTCATACTGTCTCAGTGAGACTTACTGTCTACTCTTGTCACATTTTTCAAATGGGACCATGATTTCCACTTCTCAATTTAAATTATTTTTATTGCTTTAAATGACTTTAAATCTCATTTGAGTGTTATCAAAAAGTGTTACTTTTTAAAAAATTAAAAATAGTCTAAAAAAAACCTTAAAATGTCTAAAAATAGTAACTTTATGCCAAGAATGGGACTAAATGGGACCAAATGGGACCACTTTCTTATTTTTTTCAAGTCATGGTCTCATTTTAAAATCTGATATATAGTCACTTTGCATGTTTTTTTGATAGCCAGTCCCAGCAGGATTCACGCCAAGAAATGTATGAGATCAGATTAAATGGAATCAAACATGAAATTCATGGTCCCAGCGGCCAGTCTAATCTTGACATGACTGTCAATAAAGATAATAATCTTTAAAATGTGTTAAGATATGATCTTTTCATCTGTATCAATGACCTTATTCAATAAAAAATATAACATATCATAGAATACAAGTTTATCATGTGAAATCAGATATACACTGATAAAGATATCAGAATAATTAATGAAAGTTCAAATAATCTGAGTCTGTCATGAGTTTACATCAATAGAATGAAATTCAGTCTCTTGAAGAATGATATTCTCAGCTTTACTGCTGAGAATTGCAGAACAGTCAAATCAGACAATATTCTTATAAAGAAGCAATCTCAGATGCCTCAGTCTAACAAACTGACTATGAAATTAACTTCACTGTATGACAAGATGATACTCATTAATAGCTATAAGCTCAATCTTTTCTTATAAAGTAGAGTCTTGAAGAATATACTGAAATTACTTATAAAGAGCTTGCTCTGAACTGAGCAGTATATGTGTATACTTACTCTGTTAAATGTGTTTGAGTAAGTCTTCTTATCTCTGAAGATTATCAGCACTGATCAGACAAGAATTGATACTGAGAAACTGTGCTATATCTCTTATTTACTGATCATCAAGCTTGTTTAGAGAAACCAGTTAAATGATTATCTTTTCTGTCAGAATTGTATAGAATTGAAGAATAAGACTCTTTTTATAATCAGTTCTGACAATGAATAAAGTGTTGCTATATTCATATATCATGCACTAAAGTATATAAACTTATTCTATACATAACTGAAGAGTACACTCAGAATCTGAACACAGGTCTTGAAGTATTCATTGAAGACAATACTGAATAATATTCTATTACTTATCAATACTATCTGATTCAGTATAGCTCATAACAAGTTATAATATATCTTCAATATTCATTGAAAGTATTTACTTTAATAATGACTTTTAAAGCTGTTATTGTAGCTGACTTACACATTTTCTTCAATTTCTCTTGATCATATTTAATGCAGTTAATGAGATATTGTTCAACTCAGCTGTTAAAAAGAAGTGTTATATAATTGATTCAGAAGTTGTCAGAAGATCTCAGAAGTTGTCAGAAGTTATTACAAGTTAATGTACTATGTGAGATTGTCAAGAGATCAGAAGTTATCAGAAGTTGTCAGAAGTTACTGAAAAATACACTCAGTGCTTTGACTATAGTCTCTGATAACTGAATAGATGTTTTAATAGCAAGATCAAGATATTGAATAACTAGATATAATCATGATTGAAAAATTAGTAAATCATTCTCATATTCAAAATCATAGTAGCAGTTTTCAATGTGATACTTTATACTCAGAATTAGACTGACTGCTGAAATCATGAATTTCATATTTAATCTCATTTAATCTGATCTCATACATTTCTTGATGTGAATCCTGCTGAGACTAATCATTAAATAAACATGCAAAGTGACTATATATCAGATCTCAAAATGAAATCATGACTTGAAAAAAATAAGAAAGTGATCTTATTTGGTTTTATTTAGTCTCATTCTTAGTATAAAGTTACTATTTTTAGACATTTTAAGGTTTTTTTTAGACTATTTTTAATTTTTTAAAAAGTAATACTTTTTGATAATGCTTAAATGAGATTTAAAGTCATTTAAAGCAATAAAAATAATTTAAATTGAGAAGTGAAAATCATGATCTCATTTGAAAAATGTAATAAGAGTAGACAGTAAGTCTCACTGAGACAGTATGAGACTACTATCTAATGTTAGAACTGTGTAATGAGATCTGTTGAATTGACAATGAAACTATCAAAAATTCTGGTCCTGATCTCAGACACAGTCACACGGTCAGTCTACTCAGAATATGTATATTTTCAGATAAAAATTACATCAATTAATAGAAAATTGAAAAATTAATTCTTTAAGATGATAAAGAAATGATCTATAAGTAATGTTATATAGTGATTCTATCTTAAATATTATAATTAAAGTAAATCATTTCTATATTACTAATAAACAGGAACTGTTTTTTCTCAGATACTCTGCAAAGAGTTTGCTGAGAATGTCTCATTTAGGTTTAGTATAAGCCCTGTGACAGTTGATTGACTCAGATGTTAGCAGGACTTGGCAGAAAGTAGCAGTAGTTCGGATTGAGTTAGCTCGGAGTGGAGTGGCTGAGTTTACTGAGATAAACCGGCGCGTCGCCAACAAAATAATGTGAGCTTGAGATAAAAGCATTGACAACAAGTTGAATCACGCCGGATTACAAATTTGTGTCCTTAAACTCTTGGCGGCGCGCGGCGCCAAAATGCCCCACTGTGTTCTTTACTTGACGTCTAGATCAAATTATAAATAGATATTATCGAACAAGGGCGAACACGCCGAAGCCTTTCATTGCGACCCGAATTCGGTGCAGTTGCTGTTATAACCACCATGACTTGAGAGTTCTAATTATCCTTTCCCCATTGGGTTAGATTAAGACAACTAAGCAATCAAATATACAGAACTGCACAGCTTTCCGCAGTTCTCACCCCAGAATCGGAACGTGAAGAATCTCCGTAGTACTTCCAATCGCACCCCCCATTTGTTCAGATTACTGATGTGTATATCCTTAACTAGGTATCATGATTTCACGTCAGCTTGCCGCACGGTTTAAAACACCCTCGACTTCGCGACTCTCTGGGAGACAGTTCAAGTCTTATAATCTCTGCCCTGGATTGACCAACACTCGCTCAATTATGAACTCGCCTTCGAATACTCTCAATGCCCCCTATATTCCAAAGAACGTGGCAGGGATTGATCTTAAACAAAATGTTGGGATTCCAATGAAGGAACTGGAGGAGCCTTTACAGCTTGGTACAAAGCTTGTTAGTCAATCAGGAACACAATACCAGGTTGATCAAATACTTCAATGCAGGACTGAGCCTACATTAGCCTGTGTTTACTTGGCTATGTATGTATTGCTTCAGATCTTACAGCTTATCTTACTAACTCGCTACGGCTAATAGTTCAAGAAACGGAAAGAAGTATGTCATGAAGAACATCTTTCATACTGAGTTTGAGTATCAACTCGATCTTCAAACCCCTCTTGCGAGCTGCCCAAATCTTCGGGTTGTCATGGACACGATTCCCGAACACCTTCTATTTGTCTATAACTACTTTACCGACGATCTTTTGGAACTGGCCAAGAAAGAGAATCTCTCTGATACTGAAAGAAAGAGAATTCTGCGTGCTACACTAGCTGGTCTTGCAGATTTGCATGATCAAAGCATCCTACACGGCGGTTAGGCAACACCATAGCCCATATCCCACTGTACCTTGTGCTGATATCTTTTCACTCCTACAGACATCAAACCCAACAATGTATTTGTGGACTATGATGAGAATCCTGATGGTTCTATCAGGATAAATCAAGTCCAGATCGGTGACCTTGAAATGGGGTCAATGGTTCCGCCAGGTTTAAATGTCCGTGGAGCCCGACTAGGAAATCCCATGTGGCGCAGCCCCGAGTCCCATGCTGCCGCTCGGATCAATCGCCCATCTGACATATTTTCTTTTGGCCTTGTTGTGAGTATATCCATCCGTCCAGGGCTTGGATTTGTTAATGACCTTTATCTTTTAAAGTGCATATATACGATGCTTCAGAAGATTATTTTTCGTATCGATTCAGAAGGGTTGACCGAGGAGGAGAAGGAAAGGTTAGTTGCAAGGCGCCTGCTCTCACATTTTGGGGATAGCCCGGGACTGGTCGGCCTTGTGGAGCATTTAGATTACGACGCTGCATCGTGGCGAGACCTCGTTCTGGATGTGATCAAGGAGTTCTCACCGAAAAATCCAAGGAAACCGTTCTCCATGTGGGAGGATGTTGACGAATGCTTCCGAGATCTCATCACGAAGATGACCAGCCTAGACCCCACGAGAAGGATCACAGCGAGGGAAGCCCTTGAACACCCTTGGTTTCAGGATGTATAGCGGATAACGAAGACTATACCCGCTCTTGTGAGTGGTAATTTCTACCAAGAACTCACTGAAGGAGTGATGTATAAATAAAAAATCAACAATTGAAAATGTTTTTGTAGCACACGAGCCTTGGTGTGCTAATTATTGCGGAGCTAGTCCGCATTAGGAAATAGCGATTCTACAGGCGGCTGCAATGTAGTAGAATTGGATATTTTCAACATCATCATTCTTCTCTGTAAATCATCAATTTGATTGCTCTGTAATAACTAATTTAAAAAAAACAACACCTGCACAGTCTGCAAGCTATCTAATCATCTTTGATGAATTCAACAGTCATTTCTAAGAGATACTGAACATGGTTTAATTTTCTCTGAAGAGAGGTGTTCTCACAGTGCAGATATTCAAATTTAACATCTTTGATATCAAGTAACTCAACACTATTATCTCTGATCTGGTGTTTGGCAGAGTAGATTAGAGCAGAGCCTGTAACAGCAGCAGTAGATTATTTACAGAGAAAGAAGTTCTATTTAATAACTATAATAACTTTTGTTTTCTTTCTTTTCTTTTTTTCTTCTTTTTCTCTCTTTTCTCTGTTTCTGTCTCTTTCTCTGTTTGCATCTCTGTCTTTCTCTGCTTTCACTTTCATCTGTATTTTTTTCATCTTTGTTTTTCTTTTTCTCTTATTCTTATTCTTATTCTTTTTTTTTTTTTTTTTGAGATTGATAATTCAGTTGTCTAATTATATATTAGTTTATTAATAATTTACACTTGAATTTATAACATAAATTTATTTAAATAATAAAAATAACCGCTTTTTATACTACTATAATAACAGCTGATATATATATTTTAATAATATTTTAAAATTAATATAATATCAGATTATCTCTTCTATAAGCTGATTACTTTTACTCACATACTTACTACAGTCACTGATTTATATAATCAGCAATTGCAAGATTTTAATAAAAGAATATGAAGCAGCTAGCTTCTCATAATAATAATCAATTATTTCAAGAACTTGTTCATCAGATTATATCTCTCTTATATATAAGAATTCACTTTAATCATTGCTATATTTTTCTGCTACATACTATTATTATATATACAAGTTATAAATCAGTTTTAATTAAATTATCTCATTCAGTAATTCTTCAGTCACTTTATCTCTCTTGATTATTAAACTCTGTTAATCTCTTATTCAACTGCTGACTTTGCAGACTTTTTATAGTAAGTACTTACTTAACTATCTCTCTTAATCTTTTAATTTATCTCTGTTAATCTTTTGATTTATTTATGTTGATTTGTAAGAAATCCCGCTTCTTATAGATTCTTTATCTCTATTTCTATCTCTTATGTAACTAATAGAGTTAGCGGCTCTGATAGCTAAATAATTAATACAGTCACTCAGTAGTGTCTTAGCATGAGAAATTAAAATATGTGAGTTTGAAACTCACAGAGAATATATTAAATTTAAAACTTAAACATCTCAGATTTCTAATAAATACAGAGATGTATAAATTACTTTAATAAATCACTCTATATTTCTGAGCTGAGAAGTTATTATTATTATTATTCTTCAATTATAGATGTATACAGTCAGAGACTATAATATCTACCTGAGAACTTTTAGTTCTCAGGGTTTTTTCTATATCTATAAAGATAACTATCATATATTCATCAATTTCAGATATGCAAAATCAGAAAATTTCAGCTCAGAATACAAAAACTATTTATAAATTACAGTGTTTTAACATCTTCTGATACTTTGAAATCATTTAATAATATCATGATAAATGAAAAGAGAACACAGTCTTAAAGATAGACATATTAAATAGATAGATAGAAAAGAATAGAAAGAACAAAGTAAAGTAAAATAAAGAGAGATCTACAGAACAAGATCTCTACAGTTTACATCTTAAGCTATATACATATTTTAACACTCTATATAACTGACTGCTGTCTCTGTTCTCTCAGACCTGCTTCAGAGATTATCATTTTCTCTAAAGAGCTGTCACTCAGCTAGCTTCTGTAACTAGCTTACTCATAAGTGAGATTCTTACTAAGAATAATTTGCGGAGCAAAGTGAAGTAAATATATGATGAAAACCCTGATCATTAAAAGTGAAGAATTTTCTTTTTAAAGTTCTTGATGTGAATACAGCTCACTGATTGATGTAGAATTAAGTAAAGTATAATTCTATAACATTGTACTATATCTCTACACACTTACAATGTGTTTATCTTTTATCTTATCAATTATCTACTCTGTATAGATTCTTGAATAATAGATTATACATCTCATCAACTATCTACTTTATACAGATTTTTGAATAATAGATTATGCATCTTATCAACTATCTACTCTGTACAGATTCTTGAATAGATAACACATCTGATCAATCACCTCTCATAGATTCTCAAGAATGAATAATGTGTCAAAAGCCTGTGTTCACTGCTTGTGAAATCAGTCTCTTAATCAATTCATTTCTTTACAGTGTTCTACTACTTCTACAGCTGTCTGTCTTCAATGCTGCACTCAGAGAACTCAGGTATTATAATCTTCTCTCATTACATCTTTTCTATCACTGATTATCTCTTTACACTGTGTAGAACTGTAAACAGATATGTGCAGTGAAACCAGATTCTTCTACAGTCACAGATTCTGTGATAAATAAGTCTGAACTTCTCTTATCATCTCAGATATATCAATACTTCATGCAATTAATAGCAGTCTCTCAGACTTATAAACAGTTTATTAAAATAGATATATTATCTGAGATTAAGTTTTATCACTGTAAGATTCATAGTTCTGACACATCTTTATTAACAGTAGTCTGTAAAAAGAAAACTATTATTCAAAGAGCTTATCATATTATCAGGTGTTATAGAGAACATTTCTCATCAACTTCATTCTTAACTTAATTGAGAAAACAGTCACAGTTATTATCTTTGATAATTAATTTATCTCTCAGTTCTGCAGATTTCTCTTCAGTCTTTCATCAATCATCTGTATCATTATTCAACTCATTCTCAAGCCAATCTTATTTCACTTTTTCAGACATACTTTCACTGCAGACAGCTTTTACATCATTTTTCTTCCTCTTAACTTCTCAAAGTTCTGTTTCTCAGAGCTCTGTAGATCTGTTTGTTAATTAACTTAATAGAAGAGTTAGCAGTCTCTTGACATCTCAGCACTCTATATAATCTGAAAGCTCAATTGACACATTAAATATAGAAGCTCTCACAATTCTTCAGAAACATAATCAGTTACAGACTGCAATTGTCTCAGACTCTTCAATGAATCTTCAGAGTTCTACTTATCTTACAGATTCAGCTGTTAATTCTGATAATTAACAGTGTATGCAGAAATTTCATGATACACTTGAAGATTTACAGATGAAGATCTGTAGTCATTGTCAGATTCACTGATTCAGAATGAATCTTTAAGATAATATTTATACTCATTATCATACTATTGATTCAAGACAGATGTCTGATAAGCTGTTTTTATTCTCTTAAGAGAATAATCTTGATTTCAGTGATCTTGATTCAGATCTCTCTGTTCTCAGTCAGATTAAAGAGATATTAATTTCACACATGCATGTCTTCATTGAGATTTATCAAGTCAGAGAATATCAGTATAAGTATAAAGATTATGTTATTAGCTTTCTTAGAGACACTAGCTGTATTTATAACACTCTCTCACTTCTTTCTAAGAATCTTGATATTATTATATTGATGTCTTCAAATTCAAATACAGATTCTCACTTACAATATCAGTTTCACTAAGATTTCATAATTTATAAAGAAGCTGTTACTTAATGACTAATCTATCTCTGTAAAAATCATTTCAGTTATCAGAACATTGTGATTGACAAAGAGACTTAAAATCAGTTATCTGAAAATAAAGATGTCTCTGATCAGATTTCTTTTTACAAGCTTAATAAGCAAGAATTGACAGTTATTAAGAATGAGAATCATTTGAATCTTGACAACTTGAATATCTTATCTGAATACTCTGATGTTTCAGATCTTTTGATCTCATGATCTGAAGTTAAGCAAATTCATTATGAACTTGAAATGTTACAGTGAGAACAGATTGATCATCTCACTCTGTCTTCAGTCTGTAATACATTACTTAGTGAGTTTAACAACACTCATTCACTCTTTTCTTAGGCCTTTTCAACACTTTTCTCACAAGGTGAAGCTGAATTCATTCTTTCTAGATAAAGAACAATTAGTCTTGCAGATTACACACAGTTTCTTCTTAAATATCATGACAGCTGCTTTGTCTGTCATAGCTGTTTTCAATATATTCTTTTCAATTCTATATTTCACAGACAGATTAATAATTAGAATCACTTTTTCTACAATTAAACTGATTCTCTTATTAAGAACCTCACTCTACAGAAGCTGCAGACTGCTTTTACTGCTGATACTTCACAATCTGTCACAATTTTGAATTCACTTACACAGTTTGCAGAGAGTCTTCATGAAACTTATTCTTTTTAAGATGTAAAACATCATCAGCTACAGATCTATGTTCAAAATATTAAATCTTCACATCTATTTCTTACTCTCTCAGCTTTAGATCATCACTGAAATGATCTGATACATCACTTCTCTGACTATATCATTTGAAAGCGCGGCACTGATCTTGAGAGGTTGATGTTTGTAAGAGATAGTATTTATGACTATTTCACTATAGTTGCACATTACTTTCATCTATGACTTGCAATCTTCAAAGAAAAGATTCTAGATCTGAAATTCAAAATTCTAGATCACTGAACTCATTATAAGTGACAAGATCACAGAACAGTGCACTCACATAGTGTATTTTAATATAAGAATTCACTGAATTCTGAACTTGATATGAATGAAGACTTCTGTCAAGTCTTTACTAACTACTGAGGTCTTATTATTACAGCTGAGAATTCTGAGCCTAATTACACTCAGTCTGAAGATGTACAGTCATTTCT
The DNA here is from genome assembly GCF_000003525.1 of Blastomyces dermatitidis ER-3. Lineage (NCBI taxonomy): Eukaryota > Fungi > Ascomycota > Eurotiomycetes > Onygenales > Ajellomycetaceae > Blastomyces > Blastomyces dermatitidis. The sequence continues at coordinate 2,166,659 of NW_025544781.1, read as the reverse complement.
TTCTCTCAGTCATTCTGATCAGATGAATATCATTGAATATTTATCTGCAGTTCTCAACTGTGTTCAATATCATCACTGTAGTGAAAAGTACTGCATTTGTAAACACTAAGTCACTGATAATCTACATTGCTAATTTCACTTCCTGCATGAATACTGAACTGACTGTGCTATTCTTAAATCTTTGAGTAGTAGATATTATCAGCTGCATCTCTGTCATAACAATTCAATTCTTAATAACTACAACAGATTAATTACAGTTAGCTGACTAGTAAATACTGATATTACTCCCTGCACTGACAGCTGTGCTGTTCTTGATTATCTGTCTAAGTACATTATCAAGGCTGAAACAGACACAGAATTCTATTATCAGATTGTTCAATGAGTGATTTCAAGAGTCAGTTCAAGTCACTCACTGCTCTCTACAGTTGTTAAACTTATGAATCAGCTCATTGATGAGCATGATTGATCTGCTCAGAAGATTTATCATCTTCTTTTAAATCTTTCTTTATAAATGAGTTCTCATGAGTCAATTGCAGTTGATTGTCAGCTCAAATCTCAATATCATTATAGCTATATTCTTGAATCTTATGAATTACAATATGATTTATTCTTTTTGAAAAAATATAAGCAGCAGTCAACTGAATTTGAAGATCTTTCATTTCTTGAATTTCTTCAAATCTTTTCTCACAGTTATCAAATTAAGAGACATTTTCATATAAAATTCTGAGTGTTGATCTACTTTTCTGTTTATCAGTTTAAAACTGATTTAGAGAACTATACTCATGTCAAACTTCTTCTTCATCATTCTTTTTATCAAATTGAAGATCTTAAGATTGTTAATCTCTTCATCTCTTAGCTCTCTTTTACAGAGATCTTTAATTATTGCTGTCTTTCTCATAATCACTCAGTTGATGCCTATGATGAAGATATGCTGAAATCAGAACCTGAGTTTGAAGATAATCAGAATGAAGAAGAGAAGCTTAATCTCTCTTGAGCATTGCTCATCTGTCAAAATTCACAGTGTGATAATGATAGTCTCATTGATACTTAAAACTGTGAACAGCTTGATCATCAGTTCTTAGATTTCAACTATAATTGAAGCTCTCATGTTAACACTTATATCAACCTTGACACAGAATTTTAAAATAATATGAAGACTGACTTCTTCACAGACACTACTCTTTATAAACATGACTCACTCAAGACTTTAAGTTCTGATTAACATCTTCTTCATGACACTATTCTCTATCATTATACTGAGATTCTTAACAGTGAGTGTCTGAATTCTTTGTTAATTAATCTAGATAATGAAGATGATACTGATAAAACTTATCTGATTATGATTTTATCTACAACTCTTCAAAACCTTGCAGAGGCTCAAGATCTCTCAACCTCAATTATTCAAGCTGCATTAACTGGTGTAGCTGCTTACTTCATTAACACTCAAATCTTGCATGTGTTATTTCAGCTTCTTATACACAAGAATGTGGTTCGGAAGAACGTACGACCGTCGGATAATAACGCGGCCGCTTCCGCGTACGAATGTAAAGGGGGCCCTAGCGGCCACTAATTAATTTAGCGTACGAGATTCAATATATAAGAAGCCGGCGTACGCCTGTAATCGTACACTGGCTTAAGCAACCTTTGAATCACATCTGATAGCATGTCTAAAAACCGGTGAGAAGCACAGGCTCCTCCAGAGCATGATAATTCTATCTACAAAGTGATTCATAGTTATCATGCCAGTGTGGTCCTAGAACATCTCAAAAGATAGTGTACAAAGAGCAGTGAGTGAAAGAGCATCTGATTGATGCTGCTTCACTTATTGAGGGAAAACTCCACACTCAGGCGAATGCCATGTATGAGATGCAAATGAATGAGATGTGAGAAAGAGAATGAGAGTGATGAACCAGATTCAAAGAAGTCTGCTCCCTACTCAAAAGAAGGATAAAAAGAGAAAGTGATCATTATCAGAGTTGTATGATGATAACAGAAATCATATAACAATATAATAATACAGTGATATAATAATAGACATTGTACAATCAATGAGAAAATCACTGAAATGAATATCTTCTCTAGCTGATATGAATAACACTCTTCTCTGCTATCTGAACTGAAAGGTATGCAGAACCTCTCAGAGAGATTACTTAAAGCAGTAAGAAAAGTGACTGAGATAGCTGAATCAGAATCAAAGCTCTGTACATGTACAAGAATTCTAAACAAAATTGAGATCTTGCATACACAGTGACAGACTGAGATGAAAATTAAACAACAATTGATATTCACTGTGAATCAAGTATTCACTATGAAGAGCTTCACTGATGCAATCATCATCATTAATAAGAATAGAGAAAACCAGATCTTAGATCTGCAGCAGAAGATTGAACATTTACACAGACAGATGACTACACTGAATCTGAAGATCTTATCACAATCATTCATAATCTCTTTAGAAGTGTACACATTATCAGAGACTGCTACACAGGATGAGAATCTGAGCATGAAATATATCAAGTCAGAAGATCTGTCAGAGTCATTAAGCTTTAATAATGACTGAAAAAATAATGCTGCAATCAGCTGACTAAGTCAGATGCAATCATATTATCAGATTAAATGTGAACTCACAGACAGACAGTCAATGAAATTCTAACAAGTCTTAAGATCTGCTGTATTTCTACATAGAAAAGTAAAGTCATTATGAATAACTGATGAAAAGATGAATCTTACAGACTCAGAGTGATACTCATTTTTATGAATATGAAATGAGTTTTCTAAATGAATCTTGCACAACTTTGAGAAAGTGAATGTATGAGATAAGTGTTATGAATACTTCACTGAGTGTAGATAAGTAAGTGATCTTACATTATACTTCACACACATCAGCTTATACTATCTTATATTGAATAAAGAGCTTTCAACATCTTTCTGTTTACAGATCTTCATTCATGATCTTACACCTGAGTTGAGAGCAGAATGGAAATGCTTAACCTCACAGTCAGGCACAGTGAAGAAAGCATACAATATTCTCATTATACAGGAACAAGTGAGTCAATTGCAATAGAAAATACTGTAATCAAGTATGTCTCAGTGAAGAATGAGTAATCAGACTTCTACAATATAAGTTACACACTTGAACATGATGAATCTAGATCTGAATGCTATCACTAAAGTGCTGAATCCTCTGAAAAAGAGATCCTCTGAGTGAAAACCTTGATATCACAAACATCAAGCTTGCTTCAACTGTGAATGTCAAAATCATGATACAAAAGATTGCACTCAGTATGCACAGTCAAAAAACTAGCAGAATCAGTGAGCTTGAAGACACTTGCTGATATTCTATGAAAAGTCTTCAAAGTGAAAGAGATGCCTGTGTTAGATGACTCTCTGAATTCTGCAAATGCAAAGAAGAAGCAGACTTCTGAATAAGATGCAGATGAGAATGATGAAGTGAATACTCATCTCAATACCTTGAGACCTGAAATGTTAATGTATAGAGAGCACTTGAATAAGAATTGAGAGATGACTGTAAAAGTGTTAACAGATATAGAAGCTTTGATACAATATATTGATAATTATATGATCTGAAAATTGAAAGAGATTCACTGAGTGAAGAATCTCTGATGTATAAGATTATCTGATAACTGATATTTGATATCATCTGTAAAAGTAAGAGTTCCCTTGCACTTTGAAGAATGATCTTGCTATATTTGAGTGTGAGAGCTGCAGAATGTGAAATACAATCTTATTCTTAAACTTAATTGATTTCAAAGATTCAATCTGCAGATTCAATCTGCAGATTCAATGATGTACATGTTATATGCAGTTGACTGATAGGAAGAAAATGGTTCATACAATTCTACTAACTGATATGAGAAGGACATTTCACATCTCTGATATAGAAGGGTTAAATCTGCTTATGCATTAACAAGTAAAGAGAATGATTTGTAAGACCTCATCTGAAAGCATTCTGTATATTATACAGAACTCAGAAGCAGAGAAAACCAAGATAAAGAATATGCAGAAGAACAAGTATATGAAGAAGCTTCTGAAGAAGCATGAAAAGATCTTCTGAACAGATCTTTCATCAGAATTGCTGCTGAAACAAGAATTCATACATGAGATTGACACAGAGAACATAAAACCAGTCAATCAGAATGCATACCCTCTATCACAAACACATCTCAAAGAACAGAAGCATCAGATCACAGACCTTCTAGAACATGGTCTCATATAACTCTCATCAAGCGCGTGGGGCTTTTCAGTTCTATTTGTGAAAAAGATGAGTGAAGAGTGATGAATGTGTATTGATTATTAAGCACTTAATAAGCTTATGATTAAGAATGAATATTCACTGCCATGAATTCAACAACAGTTGAATACAGTCAGAAATGCCTGATATCTATCAAAGATTAATCTTCTCTCAGAATACTGGCAGATCTGTGTAGACAAACTATCAGTCTCATGAACTACATTTAATATGCAATGAGAGAAGTTTGAATTCCTAGTAATATTATTCAGTCTGATAAATATGCTTATCATCTTTTAAATGATGATGAATACAATTCTTCATAAACAGAATGAAACCTCATATCTTATATATCTTGATGACATTCTAGTCTTTTCAAACTCATACAATGAATATCTGAAGTATCTTGATGAAGTGCTTATAACTCTGACAGAGCATAAGCTCTATGTCAAATTAATCAAGTGTGTGTTTGAAATGAAAGAGTTGGAGTTTATGAGATATGTAGTGAGTGATGACTGTATACATCTTATCTCAGAGAAATTGAATGTCATAGTAAATTAACCGCGGCTGAGAAATGTATATTATGTATGACAGTTTCTTGAGTTGATCTCATACTACTGCAGATTCATCAAGGATTTCACATAAATATCTGTATCACTCTCAGATCTCTTAAGAGAAATGAATGCAAATCTGTGAAAGAAGAAGTTTTGTTCAATCATCTGAAATGCTGTGTGTGAAGAGGCTTTTCTCACACTGAGAGAATGTATAATGACATTCTCAGTACTTATTCAATCAGATTGTAATAAATCTTTCTACATTAAGACAGATGTATCTGAATGAGCTATCAGAGACACTCTTCTACAGATGAGTAAGAACAGCAAGCTGCACTCAGTGACATATGATAGTAGAAAACTATTAAGTGCTGAGCTCAATTACTCAGTGCATGAAAAGAAATTGCTAGTGATCAAGTACATGCTGGTGTTATGAAATAGATATATTGACAACAGATATATAATAACAGTGATCACAGATCACAAAAGTCTCATCTATCTACAATCAATGATAAAACCTTTCAAACACTTAGTACATTGAATCTCAGAGTTTCAAGTGTACAATCTTCATATCAAATACTGAAAGGAATCAGACACAGTGATACCTGATACAATCAGTCACAGACCTGATTTTATAAGTGAGAGTTCTGTGAATCAGATATAAGAAATATTCACATTAAACACACTGAGAGAATGCAAGGAATCAGAATGAGTGAACATCATAATCTCTTACTTAAAGAATGACAAGATGTCAGATAACAAGTGTCTTATGAGAGTAGTAGAAGAGATGCTTCTGAACTTCAAGCTGAGGAAATTGAGAAATGAAAATGACATTGTGCTTTATCATAATCTAGAATACACAGAAGCTCTCTATCTAGAATCTTTATTTAGATGTGACTTGATGACTCATATGCATAAGGAATTTGATCACTTAGAAAGCCCTGAACTCATGAATGTACTCAAATCAAGAGCATACTGGTCAAGCATGACTGAGAATATTCAGATGTACACTCACAAGTGCCTGAATTGTCAGGTCATGAAAGAATCTAAGAAAGAGTTAGAATACAAGAAAGTACAACATCAGATGAAGTGTACAATACAATCATTCAAATGATGAGAGATGAACCTCATAGACATATTGCTGTAAACATCAAATGGAAATTGATGAATAATCACTGCTATTGATTACACTACTGACTGACCAATCACAAAAGCAGTTTCAGAGATGACAGAGAAGATGATGATAAAGTTTCTATATGATGAGATCTATATCAACTATGAAATGCCGCGCGAGATTCTAACTGATAACAGTGCAAACCTTGTAGAAGAAGTAGTGAGGCATTTCATAAGTCAATTACAGACAAGACATTGTAGAACAATGCTATATCATCTGTGAATAAATAAGAAGATGAAACACTTGAATGAAATCTTGAGCAACATGCTGATAAAATATCTAGTGAGCAAGTCTATGAGACTATGAGATGAATATCTCAGGCAGGTGCTATTGATCATGCAGATTTGACAGCATGCAGTCTTCAAGCATTCATCATTCTATCTGTTGTATGAATTGCATCCGCGCATCCCGGAGAATGCTTCAGAAAAGATGAGAGAGAGAGCAGTTGTGAATGCAGCAGAAACAGCAGTTACAGACACAGCAGAAACAGCAGTTATGAATGCAGCAGTAGCAGTTGCAGATGCAACAGTTGCAGACACAGAATCAAGATTGAAAGAGATCAGTCACATATGTGTAAAAGCTAATAAGTTACTTCTGAACTGAGCAATTCAATTGAAAAGAATACAAGACTCACTTATTAAGAAATCAAGTCTCAAGATGAGAATATGAGTTCTTGTATACAATGAGAGTTCTGAGAAGTTTCAACCTAGATGATTTGAGTCATATAAAATACTCAAATCACATTCTCTGAGAACATACACATTGAAAGAATCAGAGGGATGAATCTTATACAACTTAATCAATGATTCATGACTTATGAAAGTAAAGATGCAAGACCTGAGTGAATTATGATTATTCACAGCACTATTATCAGTGTTGAAAAAGAAGAGACTTACAATTGAAAAGTCTTATGAAGTAAGAGAAATCATAGATGCTTATAAATCAGATAATCTCACTTATTCTGATCTTTTCATGATTATAAGGAAAGAATGAGAAGAAATGAAGAAATCAGATGAATATCACACTTCAATAAGTGATGAGACTGTAGTCAGTTGTATGATAACATGCTGCAGACAGTGAGCACAATGCAGCAAAGAGTGATCTCAAAGCAGCAGACTTGCACATGAGTCAGGTCACAGAAGGAAAAGAAATTCAGAGTTGAATTTAACTGTTTATATCAGTTCAATTACAGAGATCACAGAGAACAAACTATCTGAAACATCTGTGAACATGTGAGACCAAGCTATCTCAACTTCTGAAAATGCTCAGAGATCAGACAAGGTTAGTTTTAATGAGCTGTTCACTGTAGTGATCTAAGTGAGTGAAGAGAGATAGTATAATATATAAGATAGAATCACAAAAGATAGAAGCTGCTGAATATAGTCACTGAATGCTGTATTATATAGAGATTGCATAAGAGTAGTGACTAGCAGATAAAGAAAAAGTGTAAAAAAAGAGATAATGAATTGATTATCAACTGTAAGAGTCAGCTGTAAAAGATAAATATTATCATACACATCTCATTCATTTTCATATATCACATATTTAATCTATTTTCAACACCACATCATCTGAAAAATGTCAAAAATAAAGAAAATCTCAAAACTCAAGATCTGTAAGAGATTTGAGAGCTGTAATCTGCTCTTATAATAACACTGTACATATCTCTGATTCCTCTACTGCTCTGTGTACAATATTAATATCATTTATCACAAGATTGACTGAAATGTCAATATAGAAATGTGCATGTATACATGTAGAGAAATTGAAGAAGAGCACAGAACTCACAGAATCAGAAGTCAGAACAGAGAAAATGAAGACAGAAGAAACAGAAGAAGAAGAAGACACAGAACTGAATAAATAATGAGAGTCATTCAGAGCTGAATACTTATGACTCAGTGTATGCATAATCTTCTCTGCAGAGAAGAGAGAAGAAGCAATAGAAAAAGCTTGAGAGTGAGAGAGAGTAGTCTCAGTGATATTATCATCTTTGATTAAAATAGCCTCTGGCACTGAAGTAACTAAGAACTATTGTTAGTATACAAAACTGTAAAAACAGAGATAACAATTACTGAACAAACATCTACTGATCTTAGAATTGTACACACAATTACAACACACACAAGGCTTCTCAGAAAGAGAGAGAAGGACACAGAGAAATGCAGAAAGTAGAACACAGTGTGTGAACAGCTCATTTTCATGATGATATCTCAGATAAGGTGTACAAGCCTCACATCTGCAGGTGTAAAAGAGTATGATATCTGTGTTTCTGTTTCTGAAAACACAGATATCTTTCACCTGCATCATGAAGTCAGATAACAGACATCAGAGAATAGACTGATATAGATCTATCATTCTGAAGAAATTCATCAGAGTGAATGTCTCTGTGATGTTGAACTTTACAGTCATGAAAAGCTTCTTGATATCTATGAATGTCATGACTTTATACACAGTAAAACTCATAATAATTTTCTCTAAGAATAGAAAAATCAGTGTCAGAAAGAAAAGATGAAAAAGAAAAAGACTTATAATCTCAATACTATTGAGAGAGAGAGTGATTCTCTGAAATAAACAGATAATTGTCTTATTATGAATATTTAAAATAAATGTAATAATTGATATCTGTGACTGAACTTCAGATAGTTGTGTTATACACTGTCTTCATACAATAAATTGTTCTAGAAATTGATAAGAAGAGCAGAAGTGTACACACTGAGAAATGTAATTCACTGAGTCTATGCAATATCTTCTTGAAACAGAGAGAGCTAGTAATGAAGGCAGAGACAGCAAAACCAGAAGTAGTGAGAGTAGAGGTCACAGAAACAGAAATAGCAGAAGCAGGAGAATCAGACACAGGAACAAGTGTAGAAGATTGAGAAGCAGCAGAAGAGGTAAGAAAGAACATAGAAGACTCAGTTACACATGACACAGACAATTTCTTCATTATCACATTCTTCAGATTCTCAATCAATGATTCAATATTGAGTTCACTATCATCAGCAGATATGAATCTGTCAATGTGTGAAGATTCTATATAAATAAAAACAACATATCAGCATCTGTGTTCATGCAAAATCATGCCAGAAAACATGATCAGAAACTCACTGAGAAGAGAAACAGTTGAGAACATATGAGAAGATGAAGAGAGTGTATAAGAAGATGAAGAAGATGTGTTATTCATAGTAGTATATTCTGACAATTGTTAGAAGATAAATAAGTCCTGGCCATGTTTCACAACATATTACACTTACTGCTAACAAACTGCCTGATATGAGCACTATGAGAACACTTGTTATGAGAATGAGAGGTCATCGCCAGAAACATGTACAATGTGATAGATAGACAAATGAAAAGAGTTAAACAGAAGAAGAGATAGAAATCTTGAATGAGATGATGATATTTGATGATGATAATAATAAAGATGATGATTGAAGAATGAGAAAAGTTAGTAAGTGAGTGATGTAATATAGTGAAAGTTTCTTTGTAAGGGTGTACACAGGACACTAGCCGAATCAGGGATAGGTCACATGATCATGAAATGCTAGTGGCGAGCTAATCCACATGAAGCTAGGGTGTATGACATGGTCACATGAGCGTGACCGAATCTGGTGAGGGAGGATGTGGTTCGGAAGAACGTACGACCGTCGGATAATAACGCGGCCGCTTCCGCGTACGAATGTAAAGGGGGCCCTAGCGGCCACTAATTAATTTAGCGTACGAGATTCAATATATAAGAAGCCGGCGTACGCCTGTAATTGTACGCTGGCTTAAGCAACCTTTGAATCACAAGAACATGCTATATGAATCACTCAACTCTCAAAATCTTTGATCTTTACAAGCTCTTTTTAAAGATGTTCACTATCTGTTAATTAATGAACAGTCAATGATTGATTTATAACAACTTTCATGAATTGATCAGATCTGTCATTATATATTCTCTCATAAGAATGCTTATTTTGATGATCTCAGTGTCATTCTCAGTTAAGATTTCTATCAGCTCTCACCTGTTTTTCAAACCCTGCTCTATTATAACAGATGTATTGATTATAAAGAAGACATTCAGAGTTATCAAATCTACTTAGCTTTTAGTAAAATTATTCAACTTACTGTGATTTAATAACAAGTGAGTGAAGATGTCATCAGCTGTCAGTTCTGTGAGATTTTAAAAAATCTTCATCTTGATCAGTTAACTCTGAATGATTGAGAGTTTCTTTCAAAGCATGTGCAGACTCTTATTCCTCATGAAGCTCTGGTCTTTGAGAATGCAATTCATATTTATACAAAGAAGTGCTACATTCATGCCTATAATAATGATACTATTTGAAGCTGTAAACAACCTGTTATTAATATTCAGATTATAAATGTTGATATAGACACTTTTCAGTTAGATTCTGACAAGACTGACAATCTTCCTCAAAATCTTTCTCTCTTTATCAGCTATTAAATCATGCTTATACAGAATATTTGAACAGACTGCAGTCTCATTAACAGTGCTCTTGAGATTCTTCATGACATTGTATGAAGTTCAGATGTGAAGAATCTCTATCAAGATTCTTCATTTGCACTGCTAATTAATTTTAACAAATATGACAGCTCTGCTTATTTGAAATGAAAGAGTCTTAAACTTGTGTCTATCTTTCACAGCTGCTATGACTTTTCTCATATTAATCAAGCCTGCAGCTGTATGCAGTTCTCTATTACAGTTACATACACTATTACTGTTCATAAATCTCAAGAATTATTACTTAATCAGACTGTTCTTGATATTTCTGAGATTAAATTCCAGACTGATCTCACATATGTTGCAGTTTCACAGATTAAAATATATCAAGGTCTTCTGTTCAAACAACTCTTTGATTATTTCAGATTTCACTGATCTGATGATGAAGTAAGCAGAAGCATGCAGATATATGAGATTGATTATATAAAATATCAAAGTTAACAGATAACTAAGTTATATTTCTTTTCTTTTTATAGATCTCTGCTAATCTATATTCTATATAGCTTCATTCACTCTTTATTTCATCTTTTTCACAGTTCATATTTAATCTGTTTATTCACTTATTCTTCATTGCTGTAAGTTCTTCATTCTCTGTTCTATCATTCTCTCTGTCTATTCTGTTCACAGATTCATTGAATTCAATCATTGAATTTAACAAATTTATTACAGTTAATTTTATTATAATTACTGAATCTGAGAATGAGCAGTTAATAGTCTATAGAAGATATTGAAACAATCTGAATATTAATCTATACAGCTCAGATTTAATATAATGACATCTTTAATCTGAGAGATTGAGAATCTTCTGAGACCTGTGTTATTAAGATCTGTGTTATATTATGTGATAAGAAATATTGAATTCTTACAGTTATTAACACATGTATAAGAGAAAGTGAATGAATCTCAAAGTATTCTCTTTCTCTTTGAAGAATTTATCTTATCTCTCATCTCTCATCTCTGTCAGCTGTTTTTTTTTTTTTTTTTTAGAAATCATGTTATTTATCTCTATTAATTCATCAGAAGTTCAAAAAATCATTAATACTATTATTATAACTGAAAACAATGTCTTGAAACACATTCATTATAAGTAAGATTCTCAAAATGATGAAAATTACAATTCTAACAGTCAGCACAGTTCTTAACAATCTTGTTCAGTCTGCTGAGCTGTCAGCTGTCAATCTCATTCTCAGTTCTGTGTCTGTATCTGCGCCTGCCTCTGCTGCATCTGTCAGTTCTAAATCATCAAGTCAACTGTTGACTCATTTGACTGAAAGAATGTCTGAGAAGCTGTTAAAGAAGCTACAGACTCTCATTAAATTACTCTATACTTATGAGTCAGTCTTGCAGAAGAGTCATCAGATCAATATAAAAATTAATACAAATTATAAAGCTCTTCTTCTACAATCTCACAGTGCTGTTTTTACAGTTCTCTGCAGTCACTGTGTCAGAGAAGAAGACTCTTTTATTATCTATATCAGTGCTCTAAATCAGTGCTATGAAGCTTGTACTAGTTATTATTACAATAACACTGAAAGTCACTGCTCTTATTATAGAAGTGAGTCACTTTTTAATATGAAATATGTCAATTTCAATACAATTAACTAATAGTTATACATAGTCAATGTCAGTAAGAAGAATGATAAAGTGAAAGAAAAGAAGTAAAAGAATGAAAAGAGAAAGAAAGTCAAGAAGAAGAGCTCATTCAAGAAGTGCTCTGTGACTGAGAATACAGAGACTAGAGTCTTGAAAAAACAGATGATAAGTGTTGAGTCAGTTGATGATTGTGATATTAAGATTTTAACTCTTTGTATTGAAAATGAGACTCTGTACAAGAAGAATGCAGCTCTGAAGACTAAATTCAGAACTATTACAAGTCTTCTTCAGATCACTTAAACTGTTCTTGAGAATGATATATGAGCTGATGAGGCAGAGCAGAGTATTTTTTATTTTTTTCCTTACTTAGTTAGCTAGTGCTTTTGCACTGAAAAATGAATCTCTATATGTTTTTACAGTTCTATCCCTTCTATTATTATTAATAATAAGCTGTAAAATCAATCTTGCAGAGTCTTCTGTTTTGAGCTTAGCTCTGCAACATCTTTGCATACAGAGACTCATGTGTATTAAGATATTTTATCAGAGCTACTTAATTCTAGTTAAGTCTCTAATCTTTTAGCTGTCAATCTCAGTATTTCAGCCTATTAATTGACTGTCACAGTCTTGCTTACACTAATTATCTATTAAGAATATCTAGATCTTATCTCATCTAGATTCTTGCTAGACCTGAGATGTTCTAATCAGATAGTTTTTAAATATTGATTTCTCAGAAGTGAGTGTCTAGAGTGAGAGAGATAAGACCTGATCAGTTAAGCTTGATAATGATTTACTATTCTGCAGGCATTTTAGATCTTAATCACTCTAGTACTGATTTAACTTGAAGCATCTGAGAGACTATTAATTCTAAGATCAGTGAGAATTAGCACTCAGGAATTTCTAAGATGAATATCTTAAGCTTGACAATGATTTGCTATAATGCATTCAGAGGCTCTCAGTACTGTTTTACAACTTAACAGTGAAAGCTGTAATTAAGATAGCTCTCACAGAGTTTGAATCTACTCTCTCTTGACATTCATTTCTCAGAGGAAAGGCCGTTAATTGAGGCTTCATGATAGCGTAGTTAACCACTACGTCACCGGGCCGCTGAGAAGTTATTATTGTATGTATTTAATTATTACTTCTTTGTATTTTTCTATATTATTATTATCTTAATATGATCTTAACACCTGTTTTTCTTTCTGTATAATTAACACTTAACCTGTATTTAATATTATACAAGAACTCATTATAAGCTCTGCTTGTATGTAAGTATAATAGAATAATAATAATAATAATAATAATAGAGTTAGCAGCTCTTGACTATATATAATTATATAGACTGAAGTTTATAACTACTATTTATAACTCAGCTTAAATACTATTATATATTTAATCTTCACATTTATTTTCTTACTGTGAATACTTCTAGTAACACAGTTATCAGCTATCATCACCTCATTACAAACTCACTTAATTTTTTAAATAAGAACCCGCTGATAGATTCATTGAACAGCTCTTAATTATATGAGTATTTTAACCTTATTACTTACTGCATACTCCGTGTGATGATAGAGTTATTCAGTCAAATATGAACTAAATATGATTTGAAACTCCTGTGTGAGATTATCTTCTGTTCACCTCTATTACATCACAACTCTGAGTCAAATTGCTATAGAAATTATAAGATAAAGAGATGTAGTTATATATATCAATTTTTCTGATTTTGAAAGATTTCTGACCTGTAATTGTAAAGATATCTGAAGAGTAATATCTGTGAAAACTCTCTCTGTCTTTGATGTTTTAAAACATCAATGTTAAGTCTCAATTATGAACTACTCTTGTCAATCTAACTTATCTTTAGCAGAAAGATATAAAAAGTTATCTCAGTAACAATATTTAGTACAGAATCAGCAGATAATTATAAAATCAGTTTAACTTGAGATCTGACTAAGTCTTTGATTTCTGCATAGTAAGATATATTAAATTTAGTTTTATTATTTCAATATTTAATAGATTCTGTAAGAGATTGAGAACAGCAACATTAGATTTCTATTGAATTTAAGAATTAACTTTATATTAATATAATTATTGATAAAGTCATTTATTTTAAAATATAAATAACCAGTTTATCTACATTCTGCTGATAATATTTATATTATTATATAGAAAGAGACTTATATTCTGTATAATATCAAGACACTGAAGAAGAAAAGTCTTAATAGAGAGTATATAGTAGTTAGACTGACTGTGTGATCATGTCTGAGATCAGAACTAGAATATTTGATGATTTTATTATCAATTCAACTGATCTCATTACACAGTTTTAACATTAAATAGTAGTTTTATACTATCTCAGTGAGACTTACTGTCTACTCTTATCACATTTTTTAAATAAGATTATGATTTTCACTTCTCAATTTAAATTATTTTTATTGCTTTAAATGACTTTAAATCTTATTTAAGTGTTATCAAAAAGTGTTACTTTTTAAAAAATTAAAAATAGTCTAAAAAAACCATAAAATGTCTAAAAATAGTAACTTTATTCTAAGAATGAAACTAAATGAAATTAAATGAAATCACTGTCTTATTTTTTCTAAGTCATGATCTCATTTTGAGATCTGATATATAGTTACTTTGTATGTTTTTTTAATAATTAGTCTCAGCAGAATTCACACTAAGAAATGTATGAGATCAGATCAAATAAGATCAAATGTGAAATTCATGATCCCGGCGGCCAGTCTATGTATGATTGAGAGCTTTTCGTTGAATCTATCGGCCGGTTCTTATTCGAAAAATTCAGCGAATTCATGGTGAAGCAGATGCTTGTATGTGATTTCTCATTCAATTATTATTATTATTATTCTTCAATTATAGATGTATACAGTCAGAGACTATGACATCTACCTGAGAACTTTTAGTTCTCAGGGTTTTTCCTATATCTGTAAAGTTAACTATTATACATTCATCAATTTCAGATATGCAAAATCAGAAAATTCCAGCCTAGAATATAAAAACTGTTTACAAATTGCAGTATTTTAACATCTTCTGATACTTTGAAATCATTTGACAATATCATGACAAAAGAAAAAAGAACACAGTCTTAAAGATAGACACATTAAATAGATAGATAGAAAGAAATTGAAAGAAAAAGATAAAGTCAAGAGAGACTGTAACAAAACAAATTATTAAAAGATAGTATATAGCTGTTTTAACAGACTATATCTAATTGATTTCCTTCTCTTCATATTCAGATATTTCTGAATTTAGTCATTTTCTTGTAGATGCTTGAGTTTCTGATAGAAAGTCTATTAAGTATTTAATTCCTGTCTCAGTTGAGAATAAGAATCTCATATTTAATTGATTTAGATCATACTTCTGTTTCAATCTGACTATGAGACTATTGTATAATACACAGTGTATTACAATATGCTCAGAATTCTCATTTGCATTGTAAAATGAGCATTCTATTGAATCAAATCTATCATTAAATCTTTATATATAAGATTTGAAATAGTCATGTTCTAGTTTCAGCTGTATTATAGATGAGAATATTTTCTTTTTACATTTAATTGAACAAGATTTTTACTTGAGTTTTGTTTCAAATCTTGAATAATGTATACTCTTCTTTTATTTCTACCAGCTTTTATTTCACTTGTCTAAACAAGATTCTTTTATTTTTCTCTTTATAAAAGATAAGAATATAATTTTTTGAATAGATCTGCTTAATTCTGAACTCTTTTTTATAGCTGAATCAGTCAATTCATTGCCATGAATATTCATATAAGTAGAAACTCAGTGTAGATGAATTATCAGCTTTAATGTTCTTCTCTTTTGAATTTTCAAAACAGAGTTTAAGATCAGTTCAAGATTCATTTGATTATTATGAATCTGACTATTTCTAAGTCTTTTTGAAGTAGCTTGACTATCAGAGAATATTCATATCTCTTTTAAACTATTTTCTCTTTTATAAGATTTTATTTCAATGAGTTTGAAAGCTTTCACTATTGTAAATAGTTCAGCATCAAAGACTTCAGATTCACAGTCTAAATTTCAGAAATCTGAGATAAAATTGATATTATCTTCAGTATAAGCAATGTCTGTGTCTAATCTATTCAAATTCTCATTTTTAAAGTCATCTGAATAAATCAGAATAGAGTCTTCTATATTAATTGTAGAAATTCTCTTCAAATGCTGTTCATATTCTTTCTTCTTAGATAGTTCACTTATTTGTGAATCTATAAGAGATTCAAGCTTTTCTCTTCAGAGAGATATCTTCTCATGATCAACTTTTTCAACATTTAAAGAAGAAAATTAATTTTTAATCAGTGAGCATAGTCTGTATAGTTGAGAAGGCATTTTGTTTGAAGAATTATTTTCATTTCAATCAAGAAATCTATTTTAATTCAGTTTATTTCCAGAGTTAATTGATGAAAATGAAGAAGAGACTCTTTCTCTGATTATATAATTTAAGCTCATCTTTATAACTCTCAGAGCATAGTTCATACAGACCTTTTCAAATCTAATAGCAGGAGAGGGAATTGAAGCTTCAATTTCCATTGCTTTAATAGAAGATGATTTGAATGCTCTCAGAATTCTTCTCAGAGCTCTGTTTTACAGAGTTTGAAAGAGTTCAGTGAAATTCCCTTGATTATTTCATCAAACTTGAACTTCATAATCAGCTACTGAGGTAATACAGGCTATATATAACTATCTCATAGTCTGGAAGGATTTCTCTCATTCAAGCTATCACTGCTTTTTACCTGAAAAATCTGAGATAAAATCAAGAGTAGTGATTTATGAAAGAAAAAGATCAAGATATCAATTTAGTCTAAGATTTAATATTATATCTGACTCTGATATTCTAGTGAGTGACATTATAGATAAGAAGAATGAGTTTGATACTATATAACTTATAAATATCTATAATGAAAAGTTATTGAAAGAAAATAACAATATCTGAATTATCAATAGAGAATTTTTGAATATTACTTCATTAAAAACCTCTATAATTATAAGAGATTTCAATTCATATTATCTCTGATAAAATTCAGAATGCAGAAGAGCAGTAAGAGCAGATAAACTGATTAAATACACTTTTAAGTATTTAATAGATTTAGTTAACAAGTCTGATTAACAAACATTCTTTAAAAAAGATATAAAACAGAAATTTATTATAGATCTAACTTTTATATTATAAAATCTAATTGAAAAAAGACTTATAAACTGATTTATTAATTTAAATGAGACATCAGAATCAGATCATGAGATTATTCAATTTAATATTAAACTAAGTAAAAAATAAATGAGTGAAAACTCTCTTCTCTCTAATCAATATAACTTTGAAAAAGCTGATTGAAAAGTAGTTAAAGAAAGTATAAAACTGCTGAAATATGAAAAATATAGTAAGCTCTATTTGAAAAGTAGTTAAAGAAAGTATAAAACTGCTGAAATATGAAAAATATAGTAAGCTCTATTGAAATCTGAGTCAAGATATCTCAAATGAAATACTTGAGAATAGAGTAAAGCTTATTACATCTATTCTTCTAACAAGTATTAGAGAAAATATTTCACTAAAAAAGTCTTCTAAGTACTTCAAATCTTGATGAAATGAGGATATCACTTCTAAAAGAAAATAATTACTCACTACTAAGAGAGATTGAAAGAATAACTTAATATCTGATAAAGAGTTCAAAGCTATTAGAAATGAATATTTCTCAAATATTAAAAGAGCTAAAACAGACTGCTGAAACAAATTTCTTAAAGAAGTATAAGAAAAAAAATTTTTAAAGCTTTTAACTATACTAAAACAAGAAGTGTAGCAAAACTTCTAACTTTAGAATATAAGTTTCAGAATCAATCATATACAGTAAATTTCTTTGAGAAAAAATGTTAAGTTTTTATAAGAATTCTCTTTTAAAACTTATCAGATTCAGAAGAAGAGAATATATTATTTCATGAATATATTAATGAAAATAACTGAAAATGATCTGAACTTACATAAGATAAACTAGAGTCAGCTATTTTTTTAAGTTCAATTAAAACTGCTGCAGGTTCTGATTCAATCAATCACTTAATCATTTAAAATACATATTTCTACTGAAAGAATGAATATTTTAAGGTCTTTTTCAATCTCTTAAAAAATGAATACCATTCTGAATGCTGAAGAGAAGCTACTGAAGTGATTCTTATGAAATTTAATAGAAAAGCTTTAATTTCTAAGTTATATAAAGTAATATCTCTATTGAACTGTCTGAGAAAGATTTTAGAAAAGATAATAGCTAGTAGATTATCTTTTATATGCTCTATTAATGATTCTCTTCTATTTAATTAACAGATAACAGAGACAACCAAACAACCGCCCCACCACGAACTCGCTCGATTTTTCGAATAAGAACCCGCCGATAGATCCATCGAAAAGCCCTCGATCATACGAGCATTTGGACCCCATCGCCGACCGCATACCCCGTGTGGTGGTGGAGATATCCAGCCAAACGTGAACTAGATGTTGTTCAAAACTCCCGTGTGGGATTATCCCCCGTTCACCCCTATCACACCACAACCCCGGGCCAAAGTGCCATACAAATTGTAAGATGAAGAGACATAGCCATATGCGCCAATCTTCTTGATTTTGGAAGATCCCTGATCTGTAATTGTGGAGATATCTGAGAAGCGACCTCCACGAAAACCCTGTCCACCTTTGATGTTCCAAAACATCAACACCAAGTCTCACCCTCGTACCGCCCTTCTCAATCTGGCCCATCCCCGGCGGAAAAATACAAAAAGATACCTCAGCAATAATATCAAGCACATAATCAACAGACACTTCTGAAGTGCAATCTTCACAGTCTGTCATCAGTGTATCTAGACTTCAACACCAAGTCTCATCCTTGTACTACCCCTCTCAATCTGGCCCATTCCCAGCAGAATAATACAAAAAGATACCTCAGCAATAGCATTCAATACATAATCAGCAGACAATGAGTCAACAGCACTGTCAGCACATCAACAACTATAAAATCAGTATATCTCAAGGTCTGACTGAGTCTTTGATCCCTGCACAGTGAGATATATTAAATCTAGTTTTAATATCTTAATATTCAATAGATTCTGCAAGAGATTAAGAACAGCAACACTAGGTTTCTATTGAATTTGAGAATTAACTCTATATTGATATAATCATTGACAAAGTCTTCTATTTTGAGATATAAATAATCAGTTCCTCTACATCCCGCTGACAATATTTATATTATTATATAGAAACAGACTTATATTCTCTATAATATCAAGACTCTGAAGAGGGAAAGTCTTGATAGAGAGTATATAGTAGTGTATATCTTAGCAGTTTCTATCTCATTCTTCTGTAGCAGTTAATGCAAAAAAAAAAAAATCTTAGAAATAGTTTTTTACTTCTCTTGAAAAAGTAAGATATTTTTCTCTGAATTTTATACAATATTCTTACAAAGAATAAAAAACAGAGCTGTTTTCTGTTATAATTTCATATTCTTTTAAGTAAGAATTACTTTTTCAGTGACTGAAGAGCTTTCATTAATACTTAATTCTTTTTTACACTCTTTATTAACTGATTTGAGTTACACACTTGTTGTGTGAGGAGAATTGAATGATTTAGAATAAAATTAAATAGTTTTAATCAATTTCTCTGCAAAAAATTGATTTATTTTTTGTCAGTTTTTCTCTTAAAAACTGTCATATCATGTGATTCATTATCAATTGATATCATACTCTTCCTCACTGTATCTCAAGAAAGAGATTGTAAAGATTTTATTGATTTATCTCAAAAATCAATTTTAGTTTATTAGATTCTCTTCAAAAATCTAATCTAGTTACTGAACTAGTGTGAAAAAAATCAGGTGTTTTATACATAAAAGTCTTTTATTCTTCTTTTGAAACAGTCTGACTAACTTTTCAATTGAAAACAGACTTAGAAATATCTCAATTGAAACAGTCTGATCAACTTTTCATTGAGTGAGAACAATGAGTTCAAAAATACACTCAGTTGATGTGGAAAAAAATGCTTTCTCAAATGCTATTTCTGAGATTGAAATTCTGAAGAGAAGAAAGAAAGAAGAAATAGAGAAATAACAAGTTCTTGAAATACAGAAACTTGAAAAAGTAAGTAAGATTCTTGAAAAGCAGTGTCTGAGTGAGATAAATGAAGAAGTTCTGTTAATTCTTCATACTCAGACTAGACAACTACAGAAGATGATCAAGTTCAAACTTGAAATCTCAAACACAGTTCAAAAAACATTGAAAATTTCTAGTACAATCACTGACTCTTTATCTTGCTCTTCTTCTTCTTGTTTTCTCACTTCTTCTTCTTCTTTGAATCAGAAGAAAACATATGCTCAAGCAGCTGAAGCTACTATCTCTAAACCTGTTGTCTCAAAACCTGCTCAAAATTCTGAGAAAACTGAGAAGAATACTGCTCATATCTCTATTCATAGAAAAGTGGAAAAGAAAATGCAAAAAGAGAAAAACTTTCAAATCTTCAGAAATAGAAGACTTATTCTCAAAGTCTCAAATCAGGACATTCTGCAAAGAAACAAGCTAAACTCAAATCTCATTTTCAGAATCAGAAATGAAATTAATCAGCAGTTCTTTTCTCAGTTGATAACTGATATTGAAGTTTAAAAATCAGTTATAGCTTCAATTAAGTCATCATTCTTTGAAAACTTCATCATTCTGACTTCAATGCCTGAATTCAGTGCTGAATTCCTTATTCAGAATGAGAATCTCTGAAAGTCAGCAGTAGAATCTTTGCTAAACATAACAATTCTATCTGAAAGAGATGAAAAGTGAGACAAATTCATTCTTCATGATATTTCAGTTGAAATTTTTGACTGTGAAGAAGGAATGCTACTTCTCAAAAATAAATTGAAAGAATACAACTCTATTCAACTCAGAAAGAAGCCTGTATGACTAAATTCAATTGAGTTCAGACAAAGCAGGAGAAATGCCTCTGTTCTAGTATATATAAAAACACTTGAACAGTCAAAGATCTCTGAAGTAAGAGTAGCAGATTTGAAAATGAGAGTTCATGAATATAAAGACTCAAGAATGAATCTCAAAGCTCAAATACAGTGTTTAAACTGTCAAAGATATGAATACTTTGCAATCTCATATTTTAGAGACTTAAAATATGTATTCTGTGTCAGAGATCACAAAACTAGTGAGCATAAATGTTAAACATGCTCAAAAAGAGGTGAAATATATCAACACACTCTGCTTAAGTGCTCTAATTGCAAAGAAAAACATGCATCTAGCTCAAAAGAATGTATGTTTACTTCTAGAACTCAAAAGAACTGAAGAAAAGATGAAGCTCAAAGTTAATCTAGAACTGAAGAGAAGAGTCAAGTCAGTAGACTTACAACTGCAAGCTTAAAAAGAAGAAACTCTCAACTATCTAAATCTTCAAACTTCAATTCTTCAGCTAAATGTAAACAGAATTTGAATTCTCAAACTTCTGTTAAGATTAGAGAATTGAGAAATGACTCTGATAATAAACTAGATATAATGCAAGCAGTTGAGATCTCTACTTTTCAAAATAGTTATAATCTACTATCTGATGATATTGACTAGATTCTACTCTATCTCTACTCTCTTTTAGTATGAATATACAACAAAAACAACAAAAAAAGTTTAAAAACTCTTCAAAAATCACATTTATTCAAAATAATGTGAATAGAATAGACTGGCCGCTGGGACCATGAATTTCACGTTTGGTCCCATTTGGTCTGGTCCCATACATTTCTTGGCGTGAATCCCGCTGGGACTGGCTATCAAAAAAACATGCAAAGTGACTATATATCAGATTTTAAAATGAGACCATGACTTGAAAAAAATGAGAAAGTGGTCCCATTTGGTCCCATTTAGTCCCATTCTTGGCATAAAGGTACTATTTTTAGACATTTTAAGGTTTTTTTTAGACTATTTTTAATTTTTTAAAAAGTAACGCTTTTTGATAACACTCAAATGAGATTTAAAGTCATTTAAAGCAATAAAAATAATTTAAATTGAGAAGTGGAAATCATGATCCCATTTGAAAAATGTGACAAGAGTAGACAGTAAGTCTCACTGGAACAGTATGGAACTACTATCTAATGTTAAAACCATGTAATGGGATCAGTCGAATTGGTAATGAAACTATCAAAAAATCTGGTCCTGGTCCCAGACACGGTCACACGGTCAGTCTAGAATAGAAACTCAAATTGTATTTATTCTTATCTTTAAATTGCATTTGAATAAAAAGTTGATTTTATACTACTTCAGGAACCGAATTTTGATGCTGAGCAAAATTACATTATTTCTCATTCAAGCTACTACTGCTTTCTACCTTAAAAGTCTGAGATAAAGTCAAGAGTAGTGATCTATGAAAGAAAGAGATCAAGATATCAATTTAATCTAAGATTTGCTATCATATCTGACCCTGATATTCTGGTGAGTGATATTATAGATAAAGAAAATGAGTTTGATACTATACAGCTTATAAATATCTATAATGAAAAGTTATTGAAGAAAAATAACAATATCTGAACAATTGATAGAGAATTTCTGAACATAACTTCATTAAGAAACTCTATAATTACATGTGGTTCGGAAGAACGTACGACCGTCGGATAATAACGCGGCCGCTTCCGAACTACTAGCGTACGAGTGTAAAGGGGGGCCATAGTGGCCACTAATTAATTTAGCGTATGATATTACAATATATAAGAAGCTGGTTTACGCCTGTAATTATACACTGATTTAAGCAACCTTTGAATCACATCTGATAGCATGTCTAAAAACTAGTGAGAAGTGCAGACTTCTTCAGAGTGTGATAATTCTGCCTATGAAGTGATTTATAGTTATCATGCCAGTGTGGTTCTAGAATGTCTCAAAAGATAGTGTATAAAGAGTGATAAGCAGAAGAGTATTCAATTGATACTGCTTTGCTTATTGAGGAAAAGCTTCACACTCAGGTGAATGCTATGTATGTGAATAGATGAGATGTGAGAAAAGAAATAAGATCAGTGAATCAGATTCAAAGAAGATCACTCTTCACTTAAAGAAATAAAAGAGAAGATGATCATCACTGAAGTCATACAATGATAACAGAAATCATATAATGATATAGTAATATAACAATAGACATCATATAATTAATGAGAAATCACTGAAATGAATATCTTTTCTAGTCAATATAAATAACACTCTTCTCTGCTATCTGAGCTGAAAGATATGCAGAATCTCTCAGAGAATTTACTCAAAGTAGTAAGAAAAGTGACTGAGATTACTGAACTGAAATTGAAGCTTCATATGTATACAAGAATTCTAAATGAGATTGAGGCCTTGTGTACACAGTGACAGGCTGAGGTGAAAGTTAAATAACAATTGACATTTGCTGCAGATTAAGCATTCACTATAAAGAGCTTCACTGATGCAATTGTCATCATTAATAAGAATAGAGAAAACCAGATCTTAGACCTGTAGTGAGAGATTGAATGTTTACACAGACAGATAACTATGTCAAATCTGAAGATCTTATCACAATTGTTCATGATCTCTTCAGAAGTGTATACATCATCAGAGACTACTATGCAGAATGAGAATCTGAGTATGAAATATATCAAGTCAGAAGATCTGCTGAAGTTATTAAGCTTTAATAATAACTGAAAAAATGATGCTGCAATCAGCTGACTAAGTCAGATGTAATCATATTATCAGATTAAATGTGAACTCACAGATAGACAGTTAACAGAATTTCAACAAGTCTTAAGATCTGCTGTATTTCTACACAGAAAAGCAAAGTCATTATAAATAACTGATAAAAAGATAAATCTCACAGACTTGAAGTGATATTCATTCTTATAAATATGAAATAAGTTTTTCAAAAGAATCTTGCATAACTTTGAGAAAGTGAATATGTAAGATAAGTGTTATAAACACTTCACTGAGTGTAGATAAGTGAGTAATCTTATATTATACTTTACACACTTCAGCTTACACTATCTTGTGTTGAATGAAGAGCTTTTAACATCTTTCTATTTACAGATCTTCATTCATGATCTTACACCTAAGTTGAGAGTGAAATAAAAATACTTAATCTCACAGTCAGACACAGTGAAGAAAGTATATAATATTCTTATTATACAGAAACAAGTGAGTCAATTGTGATAGAAAATACTGTAATTGAGTATATCTTAGTAAAGAACAGATAATCAGACTTCTATAATACAAGTTATATACTCAGATGTGATGAATCTAGATCTGAATATCATCACTAAAGCACTGAATTCTCTGAAAAAGAGATTCTCTGAATGAAAATCTTGATATTATAAGCATCAAGCTTGCTTCAACTGTAGATATTAAAATCATGATATAAAAGATTGCACTCAGCCAAGAGAAGTAAGAGAGTCAAAAAACTAGCAGAATTAGTGAGCTCAGAGACACTCACTGATATTCTATGAAAAGTCTTCAAAGTGAAAGAGATTCTTATATTAGATGATTCTCTGAATTCTGTGAATATTAAGAGAAAGCAGGCTTCTGACTGAGATGTAAGTGAGAATGAAGTGAATGCTCATCTCAATGCCTTGAGACCTGAAATGTTAATATATAAGAGATACTTGAGTAAGAATTGAGAGGTGACTGCAAAAGTGTTAGTGAATACAGAAGCTTCTATATAATATATTAATGATTATATAATCTGAAGACTGAAAGAGGTCTGCTGAGTAAAGAATTCTCAATGTATAAGATTATCTGATAACTGATATTTAATATCATCTGCAAGAGTAAGAGTTCTCTTGCACTTCAGAGAATAATCTTACTATATTTAAGTATGAGAGCTGTAGAACATGAAATATAATCTTATTCTTGAACTCAATTGATTTCAAAGATTTAATCTGCAGATTCAATAATGTATATATTATATACAGTTGATCAATAGAAAGAAAACAGTTCATACAATTCTATCAACTGATATAAGAAGAACATTTCACATCTCTGATATAGAAGAATTAAATCTGCTTATATATTAACAAGCAAAGAGAACAATTCACAAGACCTCATTCAAAAGTATTCTGTATGTCATACAGGACTCAGAAGCAGAGAAAACTAAGATAAAGAATATACAGAAGAATAAGCATATAAAGAAGCTTCTGAAGAAGTATGAGAAGATCTTCTGAACAGATCTTTCATCAGAATTGCTGCTGAAATGAGGATTTGTACATAAGATTGACATGAGAAATGCAAAATCAGTCAATCAGAATGTGTACTCTCTGTCACAAACACATCTTGAAGAACAGAAGTGTCAGATCACAGACCTTCTAAAATATGATCTTATATAACTCTCATCAAGCGCGTGAGGCTTTCCAGTTCTATTTATGAAAAAGATAGATGAGAAGTAATAAATGTATATTGATTATTAAGCACTTAATAAGCTTACAATCAAGAATGAATATTCACTGTCATGAATTCAATAACAGTTGAATACAGTTGAAAATGTCTGATATCTATCAAAGATTAATCTTCTCTCAGAATATTGACAGATCTGTGTAGATGAACTGTCAGTTCTGTAAACTGTGTTTAATATATAATGAGAAAAGTTTGAATTTCTGACAATGTTATTCAGTCTGATAAATACACTCATTATCTTTCAAATAATGATAAATACAATTCTTCATAAACAGAATGAAATCTCATATCTTATATATCTCAATAACATTCTAGTCTTTTCAAACTTATATAATGAATATCTGAAGTATCTTGATAAAGTGCTTACAACTCTGACAGAGTATAAGCTCTATGTCAAATCAATCAAGTATGTGTTTGAAATAGAAGAGTTGAAGTTTATAGAACATGTAATGAGTGATGACTGTATATGCCTCATTTCAGTGAAATTAAATGTCATAGTGAATTGACTGCAGCTGAGAAATATACATTATATATAATAGTTTCTTAAGTTGATCTCATACTACTGCAGATTTATCAAGAATTTCACATAAATATCTGTATCACTCTCAGATCTCTTAAGAGAAACAGATGCAAATCTGTAAAAGAAGAAGTTTCATTTAATCATCTGAAATGCTGTGTATGAAGAGACTTTTCTCACACTGAGAAAATGTATAATAATATTCTCAGTGCTTATTCAATCAGATTGTGATAAACCTTTCTACATTGAGACAGACATATCTGAATGAGCTATCAGAGACACTCTTCTACAGATGAGCAAGAATGACAAGCTGCACTCAGTGATGTATAATGATAGAAAACTATTAAGTGCTGAGCTCAATTACTCAGTGCATGAAAAGAAATTACTAGCAATTAAGCATGTGCTAGCATTATAAGATAGATATATCAATAACAGGCATATAACAATGATGATCACAGATCATGAAAGTCTCATCTATCTACAATTAATAATAAAATCTTTCAAACACTTAGCATGTTAAATCTTGGAGTTCTAAGCATACAATCTTCATATCAAATACTGAAAGAAATCAGACACTATAATGTCTGATACAATCAATCACAGATCTGATTTCATAAGTAAGAGTTCTGTGAACCAGACACAAGAAACATTCACATTAAATACACTGAGAGAATACAAGAAATCAGAATGAATGAACACTATGATCTCTCACTTGAAGAATGACAAGATATCAGATAACAAGCATCTCATGAAAGTAGTAAAAGAGATGCTTTCAAACTTCAAGCTGAAGAAATTGAAAAATAACATTGTGTTTTATCATGATCTAGAATACATAGAAGCTCTCTATCTAGAATCTTTATTTAGATGTGACTTGATAGCTCACATGCATAAGGAATTCAGTCACTTAGAAAGCTCTGAACTCATGAGCATACTTGAATCAAGAGTATACTGATCAAGTATGATCAAGAACATTCAGATATATACTCATAAGTGTCTGAATTATCAGGTTGTGAAAGAATCTAAGAAAGGATTAGAATATAAGAAAGTACAATATCAGATAAAGTATATAATACAACTGTTTAAACAATGAGAGATGAACCTTATAGATATATTACTATGAATATTAAATGAAAATCAATGAATAATCACTGCTATTGATTACACTACTGACTGACCAGTTGTGAAAGCAGTCTCAGAGGTAATAGAGAAGATGATGACAAAGTTTCTACATAATGAGATCTATATCAACTATGAAATGCTGCATGAGATTCTAACTGATAACAGTGCAAATCTCATGAGAGAAGTGATAAGACATTTCATGAGCTAGTTACAGATAAGATATCATAGAACAACACTATATTATCTGCAGATAAATGAGAAGATGAAATACTTGAATGAAATCTTGAGCAACATGCTGATGAAATATCTAGTGAGCAAGTCTACAAGACTATGAAATGAATATCTCAGACAGATACTATTAGCTACATGAATTCAGTAACATGCAGTCTTCAAGTGTTCATCATTCTATCTGTTATATGAATTGCATCCGCGCATTCTGAAGAATGCTTTAGAAAAGATGAAGAAGAAAACAGTAGTTGCAGACACAACAGTCACAGATGCAGAATCAAGATTGAAAGAGATCAGTCACACACATACAAAAGCTAACAAGTTACTTCTGAACTGAGTAATTCAATTGAAAAGAATACAAGACTCACTAGTTAAGAAATTGAGTCTCAAAGTGAGAACATAAATTCTCATACATAATAAGAGTTCTGAGAAGTCTCAACCTAGGTGATTTAAATTATATAAAATACTCAAATCACATTCTCTGAGAATGTATGCATTAAAAGAATCAGAGGGACAGATCTTACACAACTTAATCAATAATTCATAACTTATAAAAGTAAAGATATAAGATCTGAGTGAATTATAATCATCTACAGCACTATCATCAGTGTTGAAAAAGAAGAAGCTTATAATTGAAAAATCTCACAAAGTAAGAGAAATTATAGATACTTACAAATCAGATGATCTCACTTATTTCAATCTTTTTACAATTATAAGAAAAGAATGAGAAGAAATGAAGAAATCAGACAAACATCACACTTTAATAAGTGATAAAACTATAGCTGATTGTATAATAATGTGCTGCAGACAGCAGATGTAATATAGTAAAGAACAGTCTCAGAGCAGCAGACTTGTATATAAGTCAGATTGCAGAAGAAAAAGAAATTCAGAGTTAAATTCAACTGTTTATATCAGTTTGATCACAGAGATTACAGAGAATGAACTATCTGAAACATCTGTGAATATATAAGACTAAGTTATCTTAATCTCTGAGAATGCTCAGAGATCAGATGAGATTAGTTTCAATGAACTATTCACTGTAGTAGTCTGAGTGAGTGAAGAGAGACAGTATAATATATAAGACAGAATTATAAAAGATAAAAGCTGCTGAATCTAGTCACTGAACACTGTATTATATAGAGATTATATAAGAGTAGTAACTAGCAGATAAAGAAAAAGTATAAGAAAATAAATAATAAATTAATTATCAATTATAAAAGTCAGCTGTAAAAGACAAATATTATTATATATATCTTATTCATTTTCATACATTATATATTTAATCTATTTTCAACATCACATCACTTAAAAAACATTAAAAACAAAGAAAATCTCAAAACTCAAGATTTATAAGAAATTTAAGAGCTGTAAGTTACTCTTGTAATAATATTATATATATCTTTAATTTCTCTATCACTCTGCATACAACATTAATGTCATTTATCACAATATTAACTGAAATACTAATATAGAAATGCATATATGTATGTGTAAAGAAATTAAAAAAGAGTGCAGAATCTACAGAATCAGAAGTTAGAATAGAGAGAGTGAAGATAAAAGAAATAGAAAAAGAAGAAGATATAGAACTGAATAAATAACAGCAGAAGTCACTCAGAACTAAATACTTATAACTTAGTATATATATAATCTTCTCTGTAGAGAAGAAAGAGAAAGTAATAGAAGAAACTTAAAAGTAAGAGAAAATAGTCTTAACAGTATTATTATCTTTAATTAGAATAATCTCTGAAGCTGAAGCAACTAAGAATTATTATTAATATATAAAAATTGTAAAAATAGAGATAATAATTACTAAATAAATACTCACTGATCTTAGAATTATACATATAATTATAACATATACAAGACTTCTTAAAAAGAGAGAGAGAAACACAGAGAAATACAGAATGCAGAATATAATATATAAACAGCTCATTTTCATAATAACATCTCAGATAAGATATACAAGTCTTATATTTACAGATATAAAAGAGTACAATATCTGTATTCTTATTTCTGAAAAACATAGATATCTTTTATCTGCATTACAAAGTCAGATAACAGATATCAGAGAATAGACTGATATAAATCTATTATTCTAAAGAAATTTATCAGAGTGAATATTTTCATAATATTGAACTTTACAGTTATAAAAAGCTTCTTAATATCTGTGAACACTATGACTTTATACACAGTAAAACTCATAACAATTTCTTCTAAGAACAGAAAAATCAGTATTAGAAAGAAAAGATGAAAAAGAAAAAGACTTACAATTTTAACACTGTTAAAAGAGAGAGTGATTCTCTGATATGAATAAATAATTATCTCATCATGAATATTTAAAACAGATATAATAATCAGTGTCTGTGACTGAGCTTCAGATAGTCATGTTATACACAGTCTTTATACAATAAATCATTCTGAGAGTCAGTAAGAAGAGTAAGAGTGTATATACTGAGAAATGTGATTCATTAAGTCTATACAACATCTTCTTGAAATGAGAAGAGCTGATAATGAAAGCAGAGATGATAAAATCAGAGAGAGTAGAAGTAGTAAGAGTGAGAGTCATAGAAACAGAGATAGCAGAAGCGGGAGAATCAGACACAGAGACAGATGTAGAAGATTGAAAGGCAGCGGCAGAAGAAGCAGAGAGAGACACGGAAGACTCAGTCATACATGACACAGATAATTTCTTCATTATCATGTTCTTCAGATTCTTGATCAATGATTCAACATTGAGTTCACTATTATCAGTGAACACAGATCTGTCAACATATGAAGATTCTATATAAATAAAAACAACATATCAGCATCTGCATTCATGCAAAATTGTGTCAGAAAACACAATCAGAAACCTGCTGAGAAGAGAAATGATCAAGAGTGTATAAGAAGATGAAGAGAGTGTACAAGAAGATAGAGAAAATGTGTTATTCATGATAGTATGTTCTGACAATTATTAGAAGATAAACAAGTTCTGATCATATACATTTCATAACACATTACACTTACTGCTAATAAACTGCCTGATATGAGCACTACAAGAACACTTGTTATGAGAACAGAGAGTCATCATCAGAAACATGTATAATGTAATAGATAAACAGATGAAAAGAGTTGAACAGAAGAAGGAATAGAAATCTTGAATAAGATAATAGCATTTGATAATAATGATGATGAAGATGATGATTGAAGAATGAGAAAAGTTAGTGAATAAGTGATGTAATATAGTGAAAGTTTCTTTATGAGAATGTACATAAAACACTAGCTGAATCAGAAATAGATTACATAATCACAAAACACTAGTGGCAAGCTAATCCGCATGAAGCTAGAGTGTATGACATGATCATGTGAGTGTAACTGAATCTGATGAGAGAGGATGTGATTCGGAAGAATGTATAATCATTGAATAATAACACAGCCACTTCTGAACTACTAGCATACAAGTGTAAAGAAGAGCCATAGCGGCCACTAATTAATTTAGTGTACAATATTACAATATATAAGAAGCCGGCGTACGCCTGTAATCGTACGCTGGCTTAAGCAACCTTTGAATCACATACAGAAGATTTCAATGCACATCATTTCTGATGAAATTCAGAATACAGAAGAGTAGTGAGAGCTGATAATCTGATTGAATGAACCTTTGAGCATTTAATAGATTTGGTTAATAAATCTGATCAATAAACATTCTTTAGAAAAGGTATGAAACAGAAATATATTATAGATCTAATCTTTATATCACAAAATCTAATGAAAAGAAGACTTGTAAACTGATTTATTAATTTGAATAAAATATCAGAATCAGATCATGAGATTATTTAATTTAATATTGAACTGAGTAAAAAATAAATGAGTGAAAATCCTCTTCTCTCTAATCAGTTTAACTTTGAAAAAGCTGATTGAAAAGCAGTTGAAGAAAGCATAAAACTGTTAAAATCTGAAAGACAGAATAAGCTATATTGAAATTCTGGTCAAGATATCTCAAATGAAATGCTTGAGAATAGAGTGAAGCTTATTACATCTATTATTCTAACAAGTCTTAGAGATAATATTTCAAAGAGAAAATCTTCTGAGTATTCAAAATCTTGATAAAATGAGAATATCTCATCTAAAAGAAAAGAATTAGCTACTGCTAGAAGAGATTGAAAGAATGATATAATATCTGATGAAGAGTTCAAAGCTGTTAGAAATGAATATTTTTCAGATATTAAAAGAGCTAAAACAGACTGCTGGAATAAATTTCTTGAAGAAGCATAAGAGAAGAAAGTTTTTAAAGCTTTTAACTATACTAAAATAAGAAGTGTAGCAAGACTTTCAGTCTTAGAATATGAGTTTCAGAATGAATCATATACAGTAAACTCTTTTGAGAAAAAATGTCAAGCTTTTATGAGAATTCTCTTTCAGAACTCATCAGATTCAGATTCAGATTCAGAGAAAGAGAATATATCGCTTCTCAACTATATTAATGAAAATGACTGAGAATGGCCTAATCTTACATAAGATGAATTAGAGTCAGCTATCTTCTCAAGTTCTGTTAAAACTGCTGCAGAACCTGATTCAATTAATCACTTAATTATTTAAAATACATATTTCTACTTAAAGAATGAATATTTTAAGCTCTTTTTCAATCTCTTGAAAAATGAATATCATTCTGAATGCTGAAGAGAAGTCACTGAAGTGATTCTTATAAAATCTAATAGAAAAACTTTAATTTCTAAGTTATATAAAGTAATATCTCTATTAAACTGTCTAGAAAAGATTTTGAAAAAGATAATAGCTACTTAACTATCTTTTATAAGCTCTATTAATAACTCTCTTTTATTCAGTGAATAAATGAGAGATAGAAAACAATGTTCTGTAATTGATACTGTTCTCTCAGTTGTTCATAATATTCAAATAGCAAAGTATGAAGATCTGATCTCAACTGCAGTTTTTATTGACATAAAAGAAGCATTTAATCACATTTCAAAGTCAAAGTTAATTCAGACTTTGAAGATGTTAAAACTGTCACTTTCTCTAATAAAATGAGTTAACTATTTTATATCTAAAAAAATCATACAACTTTTCTTTGATGGAATGAAATAAGACAAGACTGAGATAAAAATAGAAGTATCACAAGAATCTTCAATCTCATCTATTTTATTTGCAATATACACTGCATATCTATTCAAAAATAGAAATATGAGAATAGTGTGATCTCTGAGTTATATGAATGATATTGATCTAGTCTACAGCTTAAAAACTATCAAAGAGAATTTGAAAGTGATTAAAGAAGCTGTAAAGAAAATCTATATTAGAGCAGATATCAATTAAATTCAATTTAATATGAATAAAACTGAGTTAATTCATTTCTTTTCTAGATTCAATAAGAAAGAACTATCTCTAACTCTTTTAAATAGAGAGATTAAACTCAGTGTAAATATCAAATGATTAGAAGTATGATTAAACTCTAAGTTGAATTTTAAATATCATATTCAACAAAGAACTGTCAAGACAGAAAGACTATTGAACAACATAATCAGACTATCAAATACAGAGAGAGATCTATTCTTCCAGGCTATGAGACAGTTATATATAGCCTGTATTACATCAGTACCTGATTATGAAGTTCAAGTTTAATGAAATAATTAAGAGAATTTCACTGAACTCTTTCAAAGTCTGCAAAACAGAGTCTTGAGAAGAATTCTAGAAGCATTTAAATCATCTTCTATTAAAGTAATGAAAATTGAAGCTTCAATTTCTTCTTCTGCTATTAGATTTGAAAAGGCCTGTATAAACTATACACTGAGAGTTATAAAGATGAGCTTAAATCATATAATCAGAGAAAAAGTCTCTTCTTCATTTTCATCAATTAACTCTGAAAATGAACTGAATTGAAATAGATTTCTTGATTGAAATGAAAATAATTCTTCAAATAAAATGTCTTCTCAACTTTACAGACTATACTCTCTGATTAAAAATCAATTTTCTTCTTTAAATATTGAAAAAGTGAATCATGAGAAGTTATCTCTCTGGAGAGAAAAGCTTGAATCTTGTATAGACTTATAAATAAGTGAACTATTAAAAGAGAAAGAATATGAACAGCATTTGAAGAGAATTTCTACAATCAATATAAAAGACTCTATTCTGATTTATTCAGATGACTCAAAAAATGAGAACCTGAATAGATTAGACACAGACATTGCTTATACTGAAGATAATTTCAATTTTATCTCAGATTTCTGAAATCTAGACTGTGAATCTGAAGTCTTTGATGCTGAACTATTTATAATAGTGAAAGCTTTTAAAGTCATAGAAATAAAATCTCATAAAAGAGGAAATAGTTTGAAAGAGATATGAATATTCTCTGATAGTCAAGCTGCTTTAAAAAGACTTAGAAATAGTCAGATTCATAATAATCAAATGAATCTTGAACTGATCTTAAACTCTGTTTTGAAAATTCAAAAGAGAAGAACATTAAAGCTGATAATTCATCTACACTGAGTTTCTACTTATATGAATATTCATGGCAATGAATTGGCTTATTCAGCTGTAAAAAAGAGTGTAGAATTAAGCAGATCTATTCAAAAAATTATATTCTGATCTTTTATAAAGAGAAAAATAAAAGAATCTTGTTTAGATAAGTGAAATGCAAGCTGGTAGAAACAAAATAAGAGTATACATTATTCAAGATTTGAAATAAAATCCAAGTGAAAATCTTGTTCAATTAAATGTAAAAAGAAAATATTCTCATCTATAATACAGCTGAAACTAGGACATGAGTATTTCAAATCTTATATACAAAGATTTGGTGATAGATTTAACTCAATAGAATGCTCATTCTGCAATGCAAATGAGAATTCTGAGTATATTATAATACACTGTGTATTATACAATAGTCTCAGAGTCAGATTGAAAGAGAAGTATGATCTAAATCAATTAAATATGAGATTCTTATTCTCAACTGAGACAGGAATTAAATACTTAATAGACTTTCTATCAGAAACTCAAGCAGCTACAAGAAAATGACTAAATTCAGAATTATCTGAATATGAAGAGGAGGAAATCAATCAGATATAGTCTGTTAAAACAGCTATACACTATCTTTTAATAATCTGTTTTGTTACAGTCTCTTTTTACTTTATCTTTTTCTTTCAATTTCTTTCTATCTATCTATTTAATGTGTCTATCTTTAAGACTGTGTTCTTTTTCTCTTTTCCTTTGTCATGATATTGTCAAATGATTTCAAAGTATCAGAAGATGTTAAAACACTGCAATTTGTAAACAGTTTTTGTATTCTGAGCTGGAATTTTCTGATTTTGCATATCTGAAATTGATGAATGTATAATAGTTAACTTTACAGATATAGAAAAAACCCTGAGAACTACAAGTTCTTACATAGATATCATAGTCTCTGATTGCATACATCTATAATTGAAGAATAATAATAATAATAATAATGAACAGATAAGAGATATAAAATAATGTTATACAATTAGTAGACTGACTGTGTGACTGTGTCTGAGACCAGAATCAGATTTTTTAATAGTCTCATTATCAATTCAACTGATCTCATCTCACAGTTTTAACATTAGATAGTAGTCTCATACTGTTCCAGTGAGACTTACTGTCTACTCTTGTCACATTTTTCAAATGAGACCATGATTTTCACTTCTCAATTTAAATTATTTTTATTGCTTTAAATGACTTTAAATTTCATTTAAGTGTTATCAAAAAGCGTTACTTTTTAAAAAATTAAAAATAGTCTAAAAAAAACCTTAAAATGTCTAAAAATAGTAACTTTATGTCAAGAATGAGACTAAATGAGATCAAATAAGAGTACTTTCTCATTTTTTTCAAGTCATGGTTTCATTTTAAGATCTGATATATAGTCACTTTGCATGTTTTTTTGATGACTAGTCCCAGCGGGATTCACGCCAAGAAATGTATAAGACCAGATTAAATGAAATGAAACATGAAATTCATGATCCCAGCAGCCAGTCTAATTTCTTAGCATGAGTCTCACCAGAATCAAGCATCAAAAAAATCTGAAAATGAATCATTTCTGAGAGAAATGATGTGAAAAAGAATCAAATTTAATACAAGAACAGTAAAATAAAAGTAATTTCTCAGAATAGACTGTGAAAGATAATCATTCTTTCAAAATCAGAATATAACTGAAACTGAAGATTAAATTCAGTCTCATTCAGTTCATTCAGTGATTGCTTATATAATCAGAATTTAATAATGATTATTAATAACACTCATGAAATAACTAAATACATTCTTGTACAAGTTTATTCTTCACTTTCTTATGAAAACTATACTTCTCTGATATACTGTGATCAGAGATATTAAACTGTCTGATAATTTTATGTTTTATAATTATGAGTTTCTTAATTGTTTCTTCTTATAATTATTCTCAGTGATAGTGATAAATATCTCAGCTTGAGTTGAACTTTCACTTTATTCTCATCTCTGTCAATAAAAATATCAGAATATTATGTATTATCAGTACAACAGTTGAATATGTACTCTCAACAATTTTTCATAACTCTAGAATTGATTTGATGTGTAAATTCATTAAATCATCTTGAATATAGTAATCAAATTCAGTTTTACAAGTCTGTAGTTTTACCTGATTTTCAGTTATAATCAATGTATACAAGTTCTGTTTCAAAGTTAGTATTATAGTTCTATATAATATGAAGTATTATCAAAGATTATTACTTATCAGAGAATTGTATTTTACTGTCTTCACATATCTAACATCTGCTTATTCAAATCTCTGATAGTTGACATTGTAGTAGTCTCAGACTAATTTAATATACAAGTCTCATTTCTTCTCTGTTCAATCTTGAGAAGTGTAGATATTAACTTGATAAGAGAGATCTAGTAGAGCTGCTACAGCATAGTACTCTGTAAAAGATTGTTCAGTTTTGCTATAATAATATGCTAGTTTATCTCTTACAGTAATAATAGTCTGTGCTATAACATTATCTCAGACTGAATTTCTTTTTAAGTGATTCAACTGCTTCTCAAGATAAGTAAATAAAGTGTTATACACTTATCAGACTGACTGCAGCATTGATGTATAAGTGATTGAGACTGTCTTTATTATCTTATAAAACTGAAACAGTAAATTAATCACATATTTCAACTGAGTTCACTTCATATTAGAAAGTTTCAATGTCTGAATCTTTTTCTGATTAAAGTGTTGCACTCAATAATTAATTATCTGACACAATTGAAGAGTTTGAACAGTTATCTTATATGTTGAACTTTATCATATTCTAATATTCTGTATCATATTCAGTGATGTAACTGATTTGTTTATTTGTTAAATATTATGAAATTATTGTTATTGTTTAGAGAAGATATAAATCATATTAACAATGTTTTAAATCTGTGATATTTAAATTATTAATCAATCTATTCAAAATTAACAGTAGTATTATTAAAAAGTGTTATTAAAAAACATCATCTTTTACAAAGTAAATGTAAAAGTTACTTGAGTAATCACTTTCATCTCATTCTCATCTCAAGAATCAGTTATCTCATTATTTATTATCTTAATATTAAGATTCTTTATCAGTATTTGTATCACAAGTTAAATCATATGAGTAATACAGAGAATATAATTCTACTTATCATTTCAGAAATACAAAGTCAATTTTTACTTTAATGTAATGTGGCGGAACTGAAGCGGTGGCTAGTTGGCGGTGATATGTAGAGATAGTTGTTTGAGAAGCTGTATAAGTGAGCTTAACTATCTTGCTTAAATAGTGAGCTTGTAGACTACAGAGTTATTGCAAGAATATCACAGATATAATACTTAGTATACTAAGAAGATTATATAAGACACACAGTAACTCTTATATATATTTCAGTAGAAGAAAAACAAATCACTGACTTCTTTAATAAGAAGTCAGTATCTAGCTATTCTATATAGATAATGAGTGATTACTCTTCTCTTATTTCATAAATGAGAATAGCTGAAGTGATATCTCAGCAGTGTTTTATTATTAAGAAAGAGTAATCTACTGATCTTGTATAGAAGTGAGATTCTTATATTTATTAATTAAATCTTTCTATAATATATCTGAATGATGTTATAGAGTGATTGAAAACTAGTTCAGATAAGATGAAATCATCTATATAAAAGTAATAAGCTGTATGAAATTACAACAGAGTTTTAGTATAACTGAGAGTATGATAATACTCTTTTCTTTAAGAGTATAGTCTCTATACTCTTAAAATTACTGAATTAGAAATTATCTTTGTTATATAGTAACAGTTATCAACTGATTGATAGTATGTATACTGTATAAAGAAATAGATGAGTTTTTCTACTAACTGTGTAGATCTTTCTTTTCTCATCTTTATTCAAATTAAACACATAATAAGTGAGTTTCTTATATATTGATTTGAAATGTGAAAAATATAGTTAATAAGTGACTTACAGATCTCTTAATATATTCTATTCTATATATGAAATTCTCTGTAAAAGTAATGTATTTTAGAGACAAAGTTAACAGTAGTAACAGGATTTTTTGAAAAGATCTTTCTCTCTGTGAAACATTTTTCTTCTCTTCTTTCATCTGTAATAGTGAGTGTATGAAAGCATCATTCTTGAGAGATAATAAGGGACTTATTCTGACATTTCTAGTGAATAAACATCTTTGTGATGCGGCTGCGGTTTTCATGACTGCTAAGAAAGCCAGATTAAAGGCAGTAACATCAATGAGCCGTGGGAGCACTGCTCTCATTGTCACATCTTCTCCTGCTTCTCTTGCAGCTGTGGCGGTAGTTGCTATGTCTTGTAGTGAGATGTCATTTCTTCTACCAGCTGATGTGTCTGCATTCAGTCTGTTCTCTGCTCTCTCTGCCGCTGTTGCGACACTGCCTCTCTCTCTCAGTCAATACAGTGATCTATGACTCTGTGTGATCATTCAGAGAGAAATCTGAAGAGAGCTTGATTTTAGAAACAGTAACTCTGAGAAGCTTAATCTGTAGTTTTTCTCTCACAGCATATCTGAGTTCTGCTCAGAATACTGCTGAGTTGAGTTCACAGAGTTCTGTAGTTTCTTTATCTTCTCTCTGTGAGAAGGCTTCAGTGCAGTCTCTGATCAGTATCACTACTTATCTACACTGTACTAAGCAGCTGAAGAAGAAGAGAATTTTATATATCTATTTCTTCTCTCACTTCTATTATTTCTATTATATCTGTAACAATAACTTCTGTCTTTCTGTAAGTATTATCTTACAGAAAGATATTATATCAGCTCTGATAAGAAGTCTAGATACTTAAGTAGTACAGAGTAAGAATCTCAGAGCTTTAAGTATTGATAGATTCTATTAAGACTGAGAAGATTTCTCTTACTCATCTATAAAAGAAGATGAAAGTGTGAATCTTCAAGATAAAAAAACATCTTAGAATAACTAATCTTAAAAAGAGATCAATTGATATCACTGTTATAAGTATTATAGAGATTAATTACTGATTAAAGAGAATCTTACTTCAGTTAAAGTAGATAACTGAGATACTTTATAAGTTAATAAATTAATACTTTCAGTATTTCTTATACTTTTCTATAGCATGCTTCTCTACAGTACTGCAGTGCTAACTTCTCAGCAGATAAAAATACTAATATCAGAGACTTTAACAGTGAAGAATAAGTTTGATAAGAGTGTGATTATTAATAAGTAGACTCTGATCTCTCTTTTTACTTTTTCAGCAGACTATAACTTTATTAGAATAGCAGTAATCTGTGAGTTAATAATATTAATCTTTGTTAATTTCAAATATTTCTTTCTTTTCTTATTAATTACTTCAGAAATTTTATACTTATATAGTCTTATTAAACTTTTAAAAAATTCTTTGAGAGAAAATAGAAGAAGAGTGCTACAGAGCTCATAAGATATTAGCTTATTATTATAAGATTATCTCTAAAAAATTCTTTAAGAAAAATGAGAAGTCTTAAGCAGTATTTCTTACTCAATATCTCTGATATATAATAGAGCAGTCTCTACTAGCTATCTCATAGCTTATAATCTCTTTCTCAGCATTTTTCAAATACTTAAGTGATTTTCATAAATTCTCTGATAATGAATAATCTTCTTATTTAATAAGATATTAAAGCTTACTGTAATATATTTATTTATTTAATATTTTCTTTATAAGATATTCAGTATTATTCTCAATCTCAATATTATTCAGCTGAGACAGCTTCATCTCAGAGTATTACTTATAGAGCTTTAAATAGAAAATATGAAAAATAGAATAAATTAATTTCAATTCTGTAAGTAATTTTAACTTATATATCTACTTATTCATCACTCTTATTACTGAGAAAGATTTTAGTTATCACTGACTGAGCTTCTTACACAGTCTTATTATCTTGATATTCTTTGTTAAAAATAGTACTTAATTCTCTATTAAGAACTTCATTGAAAGATGTTTTTAATTATAGTATTTCATCTATTACTTCTGAGTATAACAGATGCTTTTTATTGCCTTCTTATGAATTTTATTTAAAAGTTTCAATCTCACTTTTACTTCTGATACTGAGAGATACTCTGTTCTTTATATCTATTTAACATTCTAACTGTCTATCTTTTTCTTTAAAATATTGTTTATAATATCACTGTGTAATGAAGAATTGTATTCATAATAAGTATAGAAAGAAGATATCTTTAAGATTATATTCTTTACATTATTATATATGAATTCAGTGATTAGAAGATATTTAAGTCAATTATTCTAATAATATAAACAGAACACTTCAAAATACTATTTTAGTATCTGATTCTAGTATTCAGTCTGATCATCTGTCTGTGAATGAAATACAGTACTGAGAAGACATCTTATTATAAGATAATAGTAAAAAGCTGATCAGTATTTACTGATAAAGAGAGATTCTTAATCTATTATCAATAAATTCAGAGTACTGTGATTATAAATAATAATATCTAAAAACAGATCAGTTAATTCAGAGACTTTAATCTTTTTATAAGTAGAGATATATCTGATTATCTTTATAAAGTAGTTAATAATAACTAAAATTGAGTCATATTCTTTAACTCTTATTGACTTCAGTAGATTAACTATGAAATTTATTAATAGATTCTGTTATAAGCTCTTTGAAACAGACAGTGATATCAATTCATTATATTACTTATATCACAGAATCTTTATTCTTTAACAGATATTATAAGTCTTAATATACTCTTTAACATCTGCTCAGAGCTTGTTTCAAATATATTTATATTTTAGAAGCTTCTTAGTCTTCTCTAATCTGAAGTGCCCTGTATGAGAATTATTATAATGAATTCTCAATAACTTCTAATACACTGTTCTGCTATGAGAGATGAAGACTGAATCATTCAGTAGTAGAAGTTCATATTCTTCTAGTTATCAGTGACTTGATTTCTTAGTAGCACTGTCCTACTCAAAGTCTGTCTCTTTCAAGTTTAAACTGAATTCTTTCTTCTTCAACTTCT
Organism: Blastomyces dermatitidis ER-3; assembly: GCF_000003525.1. Lineage (NCBI taxonomy): Eukaryota > Fungi > Ascomycota > Eurotiomycetes > Onygenales > Ajellomycetaceae > Blastomyces > Blastomyces dermatitidis. Next base: position 2,125,838 of record NW_025544781.1, on the reverse strand, counting down.
GAATTTAAGCTGCAGTAGAGATGTCTCTCTTCTATAACTTATCAATGAATTTCAAAAGTAGTCAGATTGAAAGATTATAGACTGTTTTATTCCTTATCAATTCAATGATTGTAAGATATGATATGAGAAGCTCATAATCTTTAGTATCAGTTCTCTGCAGAGACTTAGATTTTCTTTCATCTTCTATACTAAGTTATACAGCTGTCTTATTAGCACTGTTTTCAAGCTTCAGAGAATCTTAATTCTCTGTAGTCAGCTTCTTCTACAGTGATAATAGAGATTCTTTTATAGAATTCTTCTTTATATTAATAATATTATAATCAGACTGTCTAGACAGTGTGTCAGTGAGATTAAGCTGATCTGAACAGTATCAGATATAGAAATCATACTCTGAAAGCAGCTTCACTCATCTGACTTAACATTCTGTTAAGCTCTTTATTATCAAGAAGTAACACAGATTTGTATAATCAGTGAGAACTTACACTGAGTACTTACTACTCTGAAGATAATATTATCAGATCTTAAAGAATTTAATAATTACTAATATCTTCTGATTATGAGTATCATATCTTCTCTGCATGAGTGATAACTTCTTGAAGAAGAAGATCACTGATTTTCATTCATAGTATCTTATAGACTGTGAAAAAGTCTTCTTTCACAGACAATTCATTATCTATTTTCTCAGAGATGATTATTCTCTGATTCTTTCAACATTAAAAGATCTCTGATATTAACTGTGAAAAGATTTCACAGATCTCATTCTCAGATGTATCAGTCTCACACTGACTGAGTAAATCAAAGTTAAAGTGATTCAGTATTATGATATCTGTAAAAGCTTGTTTCAATTTCACAAACATCTGCACAGTGTCTTGAATGAGAATAAACAGTCTCATTTTTCTGTCTTTTATACTTCTCTTTAACAGATCTGTAAGAAGAGCAGTAATCTGTGAATATGTATAGATGAATTGTCTATAGAAATTTGCAAATTCTAGAAACATCTGCATGTTACAGTATATCTGCAGCATCAGCCAGTTCTTGATAATGAAGATTCAGCTTCTATTCATTGAAATGCTGTTCATCTCAATAATATAATCTAAGAAATCAATCTTCTGCATGTAGAATAAGCATTTTTCAGTGTTTATATAGAGTTGATACTGTTTCAAGCAACTTAATACTTCTTAAACATGAGTATCATGTTCTTTCTCTGATTTCAAGAAGATTAGAATGTTATTCAGGTATACTATGCAGAAGATATTGACAAGACCTCACAGTGTCTTATTTATATAGATCTGAAAGATGACTAAAGTGTTACAAAGATCAAAAGATAAAACAAGATATTCAAAATTGCTGTACTTAGTATGAAAAGCTGTTTTTCAAACATCATCTTTATTAACTCTGATTCTATGATAGACATTCTGTATATTAATCTTTGAGAACATCTTTGCTTCAGATAATTGATTAATCATCTCATTAATCAATAGTAATGAATAGCAATTCTTAACTGTCATCTTATTAAGGTCTCTGTAGTTTACATATAAGCATAGTCTATCATTCTTCTTGAGTATAAAGAGTATAGATGTCTCTGCTGAACTCTTTAATAAGTATATTCAGTTCTTTGATTGCACTTCTTCAAGATATTTGCACAGAACATTCAATTTCTTTACAGACAAGTTGTAAAAGAGTCTGTACAGTGTCATTACACTGTCTTCAAGGTGAATCTTATATTGTATCTTAGTGTTAGAAAACTTCACTGCTTCTCTTTCTGAAAAGACATTCTTATAATCTGTAAAGAGATGTTATATATATCTGTCTTCAATGATGAATACTGCTGCTAATCTTGCAGTGAAAGTGATGACTTCTTTATCTATTCTCAAGTCTCAATCATCTGCTACACAGTATATTGACTCTATCTTTTTCTCAAGATTCTTCTGATGAAACTCTTCAGATTCCTCTATCACTGTCTCTTCATTAGAGAGATGATATCATCATATCTGAGTAACTCAGTTAATAAGAGAATTGTTTTCTCTCAACTATAGAAGATCTAGAATGATGTTCTCATCTATAATATTAACTGTATGAAGAAGCAGACTACTCTTCTTGAAGATTTCTTCTGAGTCTGTAATCACATACTTTGCTTGAATTATGTTAAAATGATGATATTTTATTTCATCAGTAAATTTCATATAATCTGATGAATCTATCTTCTTTCAATTCTTCATCAAAGAAAAGAAATAGAATATAAAGTTAATATCTACTTCAGAGTTGAGTAGACATCTCACTGATATCTTCTCATTCAGAGTATATATTATGATTATAACATGAACTTAGAGATATGAGAATTATTAATTCTTCATTTCATTCTCTTCTTTATCTTTTATAGATACATTTGTCAGAAGAGAAGTTAACTTTGAGAAGATATCTTTTCAGTTTCTTTTCTTCTTCAGCTTTTTATAATCACTGACATAGTATTCATCAGCTTCACAGTTAAAATAGAGATCTTTATTAAATCTTTTTTAATATTTCTTTACAGTGAGTGAAGAATCAGAATACTTGAAATTCTTCTTTACTTTCTTCACACTGAAGCTGTCACAGTACTGTTTAGATTCTGTTATTAATTACTTAGAAGAGATCTTATTAATCTTTTTCTCAGAGAATTGATTATTCAAATAGATTCAGAAAGCCAGGTTGACAAGCTCAGTGTAATTAATTAATAAACTCTGATATTATAATATTATTATTTACATCTTATAAGTCAGCTTTGTAAGATAAAGCTGTGTTTTTAATTGATTCAAATCATCAGTTAATTTCTCTCAATATTCTTCAAATCTTGTATTGAAATTGAAAGAATTCTTATTATCTTGTTAATATAATGAGTTGAACTGCTATGCTGTCATGAAGCTGCAGTTACAGTGATCTTTAATTTAATTCAGTAGAAAGTTCTTGAATTCTTCTCAAGTTATAACAGTATTGATACACTCAAGCTTTCTCTTCTTGATAACTCAAGTAGTCACAGAGATGTCTTCAAGAAGATTGACAGTGTATATTACTCATATCTCATGAGTATTATACTGACTCAGATTAAGGTAGAATTTCTGTTCAAGAGTACAGATAAAGCTGTGAAATTCAGATAAGATATTTCTCTTATATCTCAGAGAATCTCTGATCTTCATCTCTCTATCTTTATAATAGATGTAGATGTGTAGAGGTCGCGACAGTGATAGAGTGATTGAAGAGCTTATATTAAAATATGCAGTAGGTTCAGAAATCTCAGATTTCTGCCAGAATAGAGATGTACACACTCTAGAGAATGATATAGTGTTTCTCTCAGAGAGTGAGATCAGATCAGTCTCAGTACAGATATATGAGATTATATCAGTCTGTTAGAGCTTAACTGATTTAAACATGTAATTAGATTAAGTGATTCAAATTGTAATATAATAGAACTGAAGTGATGACTAGTCAGTGATGATATATAGAGATAGTTATTTAAGAAGCTGTATAAATGAGCTTGACTATCTTGCTTAAATAGTAAGCTTGTAGATTACAGAGTTATTGCAAGAATATCACAGATATGATACTTAGTATACTAAGAAGATTGTATAAGATATGCAGTAACTCTCATATATATTTCAGTAGAAGAAAAACAAATTACTGACTTCTTTGATGAGAAGCCAGCATCTAGCTATTCTATATAGATAATAAGTGAATACTCTTCTCTTATTTCATAAGTGAGAATAGTCAGAGTAATATCTCAGCAGCATCTCATTATCAAGAAAGAGTAATCTGCTGACCTTGTATAGAAGCAGAGTTCTCATATTCATTAATTGAATCTTTCTATGCTATAGAGTGGTTGGAAACCGGTTCAGATGAGATGAAATCATCCGCATGGAAGCGATGGGCCGTGTGGAACCGCAACGGGGCCTTGGCGCGGCCGGGGGCGTGACATTCAAGCTCTTTCTTATAGTGTAGTTATTCACAGCATTATCAGTTGTAATTAGACTGACCGTGTGACCGTGTCTGAGATCAGAATCAAACTTTACAGTTATCACATTGTCTAAAAGCATTACTTCTGATCATAGTTTATATTCATTACATTGATCTTAAATTCTGTTATTTCAAATATTAAAGATTTCAGATTCACTTTTCAAATAAAAATCTAGTCTCAGATAAAAAATATGTTTGAATTCTTAGTCACATTTTCATTCTGATCTCATTATTGAAAATGATATTAAATGAAACTATGAAATCATTTCTTACTTACATAATATCATAACATAGTGCTCATTTGTTGAAAATTTAACAGAGAGTGTTACTAAATATTATTACTTTTCTGAACACAGATTATAATTAATATCATTTTAATTAAAAAAAAAATATAAAATATAAAAAATAATAAAAAAATAAAAAATAAAACAACAAGAAAAAATCACAACAAAAAAAAAAGAGAAAGAAAAAAAGAAGAGAAAGAAAAAAAGAGATAAAAAGAAAAAGAAAAATAAAAAAAAAAGAAAAGAAAAAGAAAAAAACAAAAAATAAAAATAAAAAAAAATCAAGATCACAGAGTTATAGCACTCTTAAAATACTTATTTCTCAGAGTCTTTGCAATGTTTATTATTAACTGTGTATCTCTCACAGTGAGAGTAACACAGCTGTGATAAGTCATTATCTTAATATCATCTAATAAATAATCAGTATATATCTATATAAATGTGAATAATTAGAAAATATATACTTAAAAAGTGTGATCAGAGTGAACTCTGCTGTCACTTGAATAATATCAAGAATAGAATGCTGAAATTAATGATTTCTCTTATTAATTTCACAGATAAGACATATGAAGATGATCTTGAGAAATATAAGATTTTCTGACTTCTGATAGAAACAGATCTCACAGAGAGACTCTCTTTTCATCATATCAGAGACTGAGTGTTATCAAAAAGTGTTACTTTAATACATATGTACTTACTATAATGATTCATTCTCTGTGTATGTGACTGAGAGTTGCAGCTTTTTCACACTGCACAGCTCTTTCTGAAATGCTGCTGCTGATTTACAACTCACACAGTCTCTCAGTTCAGTACACACTGTGTATATACAGCTCTGTGTGCTGAAACTGTGTTAATTATTATAATCTGATGTGATACTTGCTTTTCACAGATCATGTTTCATTTGATTGAGAGAAGAAGAGAACACAACTGCTGTTTTATTTAAAGAGAAATGAGTAATTGAATCTGTAGAAGATAATTTGATTTTTTCTGTATTTGAAATTTGATTAATCTATACTCTTCAATTTGAGAGTTTCTGAGAGTGTTTTAATAGTTTTCATATCAGCTTGAAATTAGTGATTGATTGAAGAAGAGAAAAGAGAGAAGAAAGAAATAAGAATAACTTATTTTTATAATATGAAAACAGAGAATTGCTGCAATTATTTACTCTAGTAATAAAAATCTATTTTCTGCATGTATCTCTGATACAGAATATATGATAACTGTATACAAAGAATATTAATAGTGTATGTATTAAATGAAGATGATGTTACTATACAACACTGTAGCTGTTTCTGTACATCATTGAAAGCTGTTAATATTTTCTTTGAGTCTCTTTATATTTGATAAGTCAGTAATATATTTCAATACACTTTTCCTTTCATTATCATCATCATCATTATTATCATCATTATCATTATTACTATCATCATCATCATTATCATCATTATCATCATCATTATCATTATTATCATTATTATCATTATTATATTATTTCTGACTGTCTCTTCTATCTTCACCTCTCTTCAACACTTACTGAAATCAATTATGTCATTTCTCTTCAAATATTCTGCAGTTCTGCGGACTATCAAGGCGCATGAGCGCTGTCACAGATTGAAGAGAGAGAAGAAGAAGATATTCAAGTGAAAAGAGACAGATTGTAAGACATGTTATAATGCCTTGAAGAGACTCTGTAAGAGAGTAGAATGATAATGATTTTAAGTAATACTTCTGATAGATTTAGACTGAACTAAGTATAGAAATAATGTGAATAATGCTGCTTATAAGAGATTGAAGAAAAAGACAGTGAAAAGTCTTATACAGTAGCAGTGAGATCAGAAGAAGTTCTGAGAATGATTTAAGACTAAGATAAAGAGAGAGAGAGAGAAGAAGAGTATTACTATAAATAAGCAGTGATAGAAGAAGATTGAGAAGATGTTAAAGTGAGAGATAAAGAAGTCAAAACTGATAAGTTTTTTATTTATTAAAAGATAACAATTTTTGATAATACTTCTGTTCTCTAATTAATTAGCTGTAAGAATAAGTGCTCGCAGGCGATTATTCGGGTGTTTGCAGCTTGACGTGATATATACTGTTAACTACTAGAAGTATTCGCAGTAGAAAGATAAAATGTAGAGATTAAATGTATAATAGCATTCAAGCTGAGTTGTGAATAGTATTCACAAACTCCAGTCTATATAGTTGTGTGTAGTCAAGAGCCGCTAGCTCTATTGATTATATAAGAGATAGAAATAGAGATAAAGAATCTGTAAGAAGTGAGATTTCTTACATAATCTTCCCTCTCTAAGACTTCATCTGTGAAGTCTTTCACTGAGTGATCTCATAGAATCAGCTCAGCACTGCAGTAATACTCACTAAAAATTCTTCACATCTATAAAAAATCTCAGTGAGAAAAAATCCCTTATTATTATAAAGAGAAAAGAGTCTGTCACTCAGTTTCTTATTTCATAAGATTCTTTATAATCTACAGATTCTTCTCTGACTATCACACAGATTCATCTCATATCTTTTATACAGAAGAATTTCAGTTAACTCTCAATCATTTTTATAAGATTCTTATGTAATTATTACACAGATTCATCTCACAGATGAATCACTCTCTGTAAGATTACTCTTATCAAAGAGAAGTATTTATAAGTTGATTTTTCACTCATTCTTACAAATCATTGTTCTTTGACACTGTAGAATTGTGAGGAATTTTTCATTCTTTCATTAACTCTGTAGAATTATAGAATCAAGATATTCACAGTCTGTAATCACTTTTTATAGTCACATAGAAAGATTCAGATCTGTGATTCATAATCACTCTTATTTACTAGAGTAATCTGACTGTTTCACAGAATCACTCACAGTGTAAGTAAATCTCTCTAGAGTAGTATAAATATTTCAGATCTGTCTATAAAATCTTATCTTCTTTTTTCTTTTTCTGTAACAGCTTTTATTCTTATAAACTGTGAGTATTCTCATTCATCTGTGAAGTATTTTCACTCAGATAATAGAGAGAGAGTGTTTCTGACAATATCTGTATATTAATTCAAGAACTTCTCAAGAATAAAAATTTTTTCAATTTCAATATCTTTATAAATAATGTCTGATTATTACTGAGCTTTTCATGAGTGTCTCTGTAACTTCTCTGATCACTTTTTATCAGCTGATGAAGCAGAGATGTCACTGCTCACAATTATATCTTCATCTCTTTCAGTCTTATCACTGCACTCAATCTTCAGATCAGTGATTAATTCTCTGCCTTCTTCAGATCAGTCTCTGACTTTAAGCAGTGCAGTCTCTTTCTTTACTGTAAGTCTTCTTATAAGTAATTTCTTACAGTCTCTGACTGATAATTCTTATAAAGCTTTCAGTGTTGTCAGTGTCTTCTGCAGTCTCATAGACCTATAATTATTCTTTCTCTGCTTACATAATTTCTGATCAGATATATGTAAATATGTCTAGATTCTCTATCAATGATTCTCACATCACAGTGCATTTTCACAATTTCATTGTTAATGAGAGATGAGTCTCTGAGTACCTGTAAAATCCAGGTAATTAAGATAATATGAATGTCATGAATTTATGATGAAAGTTGATCTGAGTAGATAAGCTCTCTCTTTATATCTCAATTGTTTCCAGGCTGAATACTTATTATTATTATTATTATTATTATTATTCTTTCATTATACTCATATGCAAGCGGAGCTTATGATGAGTCCTTGCGTGATGTTAAATACAGGTCAAGTGTTGATTATACAGGAGGAAATACAGGTGTTGAGACCACGCCAAGATAACAAGAACATAGGAAAATACAAAGGAGTGACAATTAGATACATGCGATAATAACTTCTCAGCCCAGGAACATAGAGCAATTCATTGGAGCGATTTGTACATCTCTGTATTTATTAAAAACCTGAGGTGCTTGAGTTCCGGATTTAATGTATTCCCTGCGGGTTTCGAACTCACGCGCCTTGGTTTCCCACGCCAAGGCGCTACCAGGTGGCCGCATTAACCATTCAGCCACCGGGGCAGGCTGAATACTTCAGTACAACTGAGAAAGCAGACACAGCTTTATAAGAGATATCTGATCACACACATAGATGATCAGTCTTCAAGGCTCTGCTGCAACTGTATACACTCTGATATTCAGCTTCTCTGAAGTCTGTGCATTTCTGGTGATCTTCATGCTAAATGCAACAATTGTCTGTACTGCAGGCATGATGCTCTCTGCTTCTTTGAAGAGAAGAATTGATAGTTGTGAGAGAATTGAATGTCACGGGTGTTGAGAATGTGAGTGTGAATGTGAGTTTTCTTTGTTTTTTTCTTTATTAATCTCTAAATTATGTTCACAGCTCTGTTTGTTTTCTGTTTTTTAACTTTAATAAGAATATAATTTCTTCTTCTCTTACATACACTGCAGACTGTTCATTTCAGTAGAAACTTATTATCTTATAGACTAGAGTTTATAAATAACAGTGTTAATATCTTTATTATAATCAGATTCTTAGCAAAGATCATATCATTCTGACTTATCAGAATTTACAGTATGAAAGTCATGTCTCAGCTTCTGCAGATATCTTATCTATCTGAATAATTCTCATATAAACTCATTTATCTTGTCAGAATATTCTTATCACTGAATCTTGAATCAGAGCTCATGATCTTACTTCTCTGAGTTAATAATCTCTTTAATCTGATATTCTCTTTCACTCTCTAGTGCTTTATAAATAGAGTGATGAGTCACAGAGTTCTCTTCTAAGAATTTCTTATATTTATAAAGTAAAGAGATATGAAAAATATTGTATATCTATAACTCAGATAACAGTTTCAATCTGTAAAACTATAAGCTAACTTTCTTCATAATCTTGTAAGACTCTGTCTATAAGAGATTCAGCTTCTTACTAAATCTCTATATAATGATATTTTCTAAACTTAGTTAGACTCTATCATCTTTCTTGAAACTCTTTATAATATGCTTGAAGTTATAGTATCTTTTCTGATACTCTTAAGTCTTTCTCAAGAATTCACAGGCTTTCTTCTGAATCTTCTGAATTCTCTCAGCCTGTTCACAGATGTTATCACACTCTATAGTATACTCTCACAGATTTATCAAGATTATTCATGAATAAGTCTCAGTGAGTATCTCAAAGAGAGTTTTATCTGTGCTGATATACTTTAAGTTGTTATATATAAACTTTATAAGTGATAATCAATACACTCAGTCATTCTGATTATAATTGACAAAGTATTACAGATACTGTTTTAATATACTTATCAGATGTTCTATCTGATCATCTGTCTGTTAATGAAAAGCTGTGCTTAGATCTCATGAAATCTTCAGTATAATCATCAGATCAGATCAGAACTCTTCTACAAAAATTGATTCTCTATCTGAGACAATATTTACAGATAATTCATGCAACTGAATCATATTACAGACAAAGATATAAGTCAAATTCTTTGACTTCAAGTTCTTGTGAGTGAGTATAAAGTGTGTTATCTTGATAAAGTAATTCACTATCATCAGCACACTGTCAAAGCAGACATCATATATATTCTTACTTTCAGAAAGACTTATAAGAGCATTCATTTCTAGCTGTTTTCAAGGTTTCTATGAAATGAGTAGAGAAGTAAGTTCTTTATATAATCTGAACTGTACTATCTGTGAACTCTGATAAACAGTATAAGAATTCACTATCTTCTTCACAAGTTCTTGTATCTTCAGTCAGAAGTATTTTCTTATAAGTAACTTATGAGTTCTAGTATCTATAAAATGACCTGCTAGAGAAGAGTCATGATATCTTTTGATAAGTTCTATGTATAGAAACTCATTTACAGGCATATAAATCCAGCTCTCTCTTTGCAAGAGATTATTTAAGTCTCTCTAATTCTTTATTTCTGCAGAGTTGATCTCTGCTGTGAGTAGTTTCTGAATATACTGAGTATATTCATTCTTCAGTTGCAGTTCAGATAATCTGAATAGAAGATTTTATAAAGGCTTATACTCTGTTTTCTCTTATATCAGGTCTTTCACAGTACTTCTCAAAGTCTGCAAACTTTTCAGATTATAAATACTCTCTTCAAGAATTCTCACAGAGATTCTCAGAGTGTTAACTCTCAGTGTTATAGAAAGTAGTTGTGTAGACTTCTTTTCTCTCTCTTCTCTCTTCTCTCATGAGGAATTGAGAGACTCTTCAGTCAATCTCTTCATAATACTTAGTTCAAGTATTTTATAAAGCTTTTCTATCTTCTCTAGTCTCTCTGTATCTGTCATTCTGATCTTCTTAACATAGTCTGATCTGTAAGAGAGTTCATCTGCTGAGTTCTTAGTTTTCTTAATATATTCTATCTTGAATCAGAACTCACTCAGTCTCTGAGCTCAGTAAATCTATCACTGTGAGAGTTTCTTGATTGAAGTAAACTATTATAAGCTGTCATGATTAGTTCTAACAGTAATCACTGTTGTGAGACTCTCAAAGTAGTGATATCAGTGACAGAAGAATTTCACTATTATAAGAAGCTTCTGATTATAGATGTTATAGTTAATCTTTGCAGATTACATCTTCTATGAGAAAAAGATCACTGAAACTCAGTTCTCATTTAACTGTAGTTATAAGACTATTTCTGAAATTGTAAAGAAGAAGATATCTGTCTTTAATCTGATTAAGAGTAAGAAATCAAAGTGAAACAGTATCACTGTGTCTATAAATATCTATTTCAATCTTACAAAGACTCTGTGAGCTTCTGAGATAAGAAAGTTCTCACAGTTCTCTCTTCTTAATAATCTTTTCACTCTCTATTCATGAAATGACTTCTTCTTATTTTCATTCTTCAGTATGTCTGTAAGAGTCAAGAAGATTCTTATAAATACAAAGATAAATCATCTATAGAAATTCATAAAGCTCAGAAAGATCTGAATCTCATGAATACTAGTTAACTTCAGTTATAATAGAATAGTCTCAATCTGTGAAGATTTCATCTGAATATCATCTGCAGTGATTACATATTCTAGGAAATTAATTCAGCAGACACTGAAGTTGTACTTTGTAAGCTTAATATATAGTTCTGTCTTATCTAAGATCTTTAATACACTTTATACATGCTCAGTGTGTTCTTTCTTCTTCACAGAGTATATTATCACATCATTCAGATATATTATTATAAAGACATTCAGATATGTATGAAGTGTATTGTTAATAAAAGACTGAAATGCTGTGAGAGTATTATTCAAATCAAAAGACATTACTAGATATTCAAATAATCTCAGTGCAGTTCTAAAGACAGTCTTTTATTCATCTTCAGACTGTATTTACAGTTATATATATATATTAATCACATTCAGTTGTGTGAATATGACAGCTTCTATGAGATGATTAATCACATTCTCAATCAGAGACAGGAAATAGTGACTCTTTATTATCTTGAAGTTCAGATTATAATAGTCTATATATAATCTGAGATCTTCATTCTTCTTCTTCACAAATATCACAGAGACTCTCATAGAGGTCTGTGAAGATTAGATAAAGTCATTCTTCAGATTCTTCTTCACATAGATTCACAAGATCTCTGTCTTGTGATGAGAGAGCTTATAAATTGATTCTCAGAAGAGTTTCTGCTCTTCTATCAAATCTATTATCAGATTCTTCTTACAGTGAGAAGAAAGCTCAGCTGCCTTTACTGAGCTGAATATCTCTGTAAGATCTCAGTATTTCTCTGATATCTGAAGCTCAGTTTTCATAACTGTGAGATTCTCAGACACTTATAAAGTTATTATATAGATGAGCTTATCTTCTCTAATCAACTCTACAGTATTAACTGATTCTATCTCTGTAAGTGAGTCTGTCAACACTAATTGAAAGTATAAACCTGACTTATGAACAGCTATGTGCAGATTATGTCTTTGAAGTTATATAAGTTCTAAGTACATATTATCTATGATGTCTGCAATAATCACAGTTTCTGTAAATCTTCTTCAGATTTCAGAGAGATCTTGTAATTCAAAGATAACTCTTATAAGTCTCTCAGTTCTCAGATCTGAGTTCTCACACTCTGCTTGTTATAAGAGTAGATTCTCAGTCTTTATCTTTCAGCTTATACACTCTGTAAGCTTTAAAGACATCACAGTGATCTGAAATCCTGAGTTTATTAATACTTTTCATACTTGCAGAGTAGTAGCACTGCAGTATAATCTCTCTCTATAAGTAAGCATTTTCATCAGAGAAGTAACAGATTCAGATGTCAGCTTTAAGACTCTTAAGAAGGCTGTTGCTGACTCTGTCTGTGACTTCTCAAATTTCTATTTTAATTTGTCTGAACAGTTTATATGAAGATGTTCTGATTTAGAGTAGATAAAGCAGAGTTTCTTTTCCTTAATCTCTCTATTATACACTCTATTTATAAGAGCTTGTGAGACTCTCTCTCTCTGCTCAGCAGTCAGATATAAATCTCTCTATATCTTATTATCTTTTTCTAACAAATCTGTTCTCTGTTGTTCTAGCTTTTACAGAGCTGATTGATAATTCACTCTCTATGAGTCTGTGACTCTCACAGTGATCTGTAAGTGATGAATGAGAGTCATCAGTTTCTTCAGAGTCAAGAACTTAGAGTCTTGCTCAATGAGCTTGTTCTGCATGTCTTTATTCAGTCTCTTTGTGAATATCATTATTCAGATCTTATTTCAGAATGTGGTTCGGAAGAATGTACGACCGTCGGATAATAACGCGGCCGCTTCCGAACTACTAGCGTACGCGTATGAGTGTAAAGAGGCCATAGCAGCCGCTAATTAAATGAGCATACAATATTACAATATATAAGAAGCCGGCATACGCCTGTAATCGTACACTGGCTTAAGCAATCTTTGAATCACATCTGATAGCATGTCTAAAAACCAGTGAGAAGTGCAGGCTTCTTCAGAGTGTGATAATTTCATCTATGAAGTGATTCATAGTTATCATGCCAGTGTGGTTCTAGAATGCCTCAAAAAGATAGTGTATGAAGAGCAGTGAGTGAAAGAGTATCTGATTGATGCTGCTTCACTTGTTAAGAGAAAACTCCATGCCCAGGTGAATACCATGTATGCGAATAGATGAGATGTGAGAAAAGGAATGAAAGCAGTGAACCAGATTCAAAGAAGATCACTCTTCACTCAAAGAGATAAAAGAGAGAGTGATCATCATCAGAGTTGTACAATGATAACAGAAATCATATAATGATATAGTGATATAATGATACAGTGATATAACAATAGACATTGTATAATCAACAAGAAATCACTGAAATGAATATCTTATCTAGCTGATATGAACAACACTCTTCTCTGCTACCTGAACTGAAAGATATGCAGAACCTCTCAGAGAATTTACTCAAAGCAGTAAGAAAAACAGCTGAGACTGCTGAACTGGAATTGAAGCTCTGTATATGTACAAGAATTCTAAATGAGATTGAGACCTTGCATACACAGTGGCAGACTGAGACAGAAGTCAAACAACAATTGATATTCACTGCAGATTAAGTATTCACTATGAAGAGCTTCACTGATGCAATCATCATCATTAATAAGAATGGAGAAAATCAGATCTTAGATCTGCAGTAGAAAATTGAATGTTTACACAGATAGATGACTACACTGAATCTAGAGATTTCATCACAATCATTCATAATCTCTTCAGAAGCATACACATCATTGAAGACTACTGCACAGAATGAGAATCTGAGTATGAAATATATCAAGTCAGAAGATCTGCTGAAGTTATCAAGCTTTAATAATAACTGAAAAAAATAATGCTGCAATCAGCTGACTAAGTCAGATGTAATTATATTATTAGATTGAATATGAACTCATAGACAGATAGTTAACAGAATGTCAACAAGTCTTAAGATCTGTTGCATTTCTATATAAAAAAGCAAAGTCATTATAAATGACTGATGAAAAGATAAATCTCACAGACTCAGAGTGATATTCATTTTCATGAACATGAAATGAGTTTTTCAAGTAAATCTTACACAACTTTGAGAAGATGAATGTATAAGATAAGTATTATGAACACTTCACTGAGTGTAGACAAGTGAGTGATCTTACATCATACTTCACACACTTCAGTTTATACTATCTCATATTAAATGAAGAGCTTTCAACATCTTTCTGTTTACAGATCTTCATTCATGATCTTACATCTGAGTTGAGAGTGAAATGAAAATGCTTAATCTCATAGTCAGGCACAGTGAAGAAAGTATATAACATTCTCATTGTACAGGAATAAGTAAGTCAATTATAATAGAAAATACTGCAATTGAGTATATCTCAGTGAAGAACAGATAATCAGACTTCTATAACATAAGTTATATATCTGAACACAATGAATCTAGATCTGAATACTATTGCTAAAGTGCTGAATTCCCTGAAAAAGAGATTCTCTGAGTGAAAATCTTGATATCATAAGCATCAAGCTTGCTTCAACTGCAGATGTCAAAATCATGATGCAAAAGATTGCATCTAGCATGCATAGTTAAGAGAAGTAAGAGAGTCAAAAAACTAGCAGAATCAGTGAGCTCAGAGACACTTGCTGATATTCTATGAAAAGTCTTCAAAGTGAAAGAGATGCCTGTGTTAGATAACTCTCTGAATTCTACAAATGCAAAGAAGAAGCAGGCTTCTGAATGAGATGTAGATAAGAATGATGAAGTGAACACTTATCTCAATACCTTGAGACTTGAAATGTTAATGTATAGAGAGCACTTGAGTAAGAATTAAGAGATGGCTGCAAAAGTGTTAGCAGATACAGAAGCTTCTATACAATATATTAATGATTATATAATCTGAAGATTGAAAGAGATTCATTGAGTGAAGAATTCTCAATGTATAAGATTATCTGATAACTGATATTTGATATCATCTGCAAGAGTAAGAGTTTCCTTGCACTTTGAAGAATGATCTTGCTATATTTGAGCATGAGAGCTGCAGAACATGAAATACAATCTTATTCTCAGACTCAATTGATTTCAAAGGTTCAATCTGCAGATTCAATGATGTACATGTCATATGCAGTTGACTGATAGAAAGAAAATGATTTATATGATTCTATCAACTGATATGAGAAGGACATTTCATATCTCTGATATAGAAGGATTAAATCTGCTTATACATTAATAAGCAAAGAGAATGATTCACAAGATCTCATCTGAAAGCATTCTGTATGTTATACAGAACCTGAAAGCAGAGAAAACCAAGATAAAAGATATGCAGAAGAATAAGCATATAAAGAAGCTTCTGAAGAAGTATGAAAAGATCTTCTGAACAGATCTTTCATCAGAATTACTGCCAGAATGAGGATTCATACATGAGATTGACATGAAGAATGCAAAACCAGTCAATCAGAATATGTACTCTCTGTCACAAACACATCTTGAAGAACAGAAGTGTCAGATCACAGACCTTCTAGAATATGATCTCATACAATTCTCATCAAGTGTGTGAGGCTTTTCAGTCCTATTCATGAAAAAGGCAGATGAGGAGTGACAGATGTGTATCAATTATCAAGTACTTAACAAGCTTATAATCAAGAATGAATATTCACTGTCACAGATTCAACAACAGTGGAATATAGTTGAAAACACTTAATATCTATTAAAGATCAATCTTCTCTCAGAATACTGACAGATCTGTGTAAATGAACTGTCAGTTCTGTGAATCATGTTTAATATACAATGAGAGAAGTTCAAATTCCTGATAATATCATTTAGTCTGACAAATGCACCTGCTATCTTTCAAATAATGATGAATATAATTCTTTATAAACAGAATGAAACCTCATGTCTTGTATATCTTGATAATATTCTAGTCTTTTCAAACTCATATCATGAATATCTGAAGTATCTTGATAAAGTGCTTACAACTCTGACAGAGTATAAGCTCTACATCAAATCAATTAAGTATGTATTTAAAATGAAAGAGTTGAAGTTTATAGAATATGTAGTGAGTGATGACTATATACACTTCATTCTGAAGAAATTGAATGTCATAGTGAATTGATCACAGCTGAGAAATGTACATTATGTATAACAGTTTCTTGAATTGATCTCATACTACTGCAGATTCATCAAGAATTTTACATGAATATCTGCATCACTCTTAGATCTCTTAAGAGAAATGAATGCAAATCTGTAAAAGAAGAAGTTTCATTCAATCATCTGAAATACTGTATGTGAAGAGGCTTTTCTTACACTGAGAAAATATATAACAATATCTTCAGTGCTTATTCAATCAGATTGTGATAAATCTTTCTATATCAAGACAGATGCATCTAAATGAGCTATTGAAGATGCTCTTCTACAGATGAGCATGAATGACAAGCTGCACTCAGTGACATATGATAGTAGAAAACTATCAGACACTGAGCTCAATTACTCAGTGTATGAAAAGAAATTGCTAGCAATCAAGCACATGCTGGTGTTATGAGATAGATATATTAACAACAGGCATATAACAACAGTGATCACAGATTATAAAAGTCTCATCTATCTACAATCAATGATAAAACCTTTCAAACACTTAGCACATTGAATCTCAGAGTTTCAAGTATACAATCTTCATATTAAATACTGAAAGAAATCAGATACAGTGATATCTGATACAATCAGTTATAGATCTGATTTTATGAGTAAGAGTTCTGTAAACCAGGCACAAGAAATATTCATGTTAAACACACTGAGAGAATGTAAGAAATCAGAATAAGTGAATATTATAATCTCTTACTTAAAGAATAACAAGATGTCAGATGACAAGTGTCTTGTGAAAGTAGTAGAAGAGATGCTTCTGAACTTCAAGCTGAGGAAATTGAAAAACAACATTGTGCTTTACTGTGATCTAGAATATGCAGAAGCTCTCTATCTAGAATCTTCATTTAGACATGACTTGATAACTCACATGCACAAGGAATTCAGCCACTTAGAAAGCCCTGAACTCATGAGTATACTCAAATCAAGAGTATACTGGCCAAGCATGGCTGAGGACATCCAGGCATACACTCATAAGTGCCCGAATTATCAGGTTATAAAAGAATCTAAGAAAGAATTAGAACATGAAGAAGCATAATATCAGATGAAGTGTATGATACAACTGTTCAAACAATGAAGAGTGAATCTCATAGACATATTATCACAAATGTCAAATGGAAATTGATGAATAATCACTGCTATTGATTACACTACTGACTGGTCAGTTGTGAAAGCGGTTTCAGAGGTAACAGAGAAGGTGGTGATGAAGTTCCTACATAATGAGATCTATGTCAACTATGAAATGCCGCGCGAGATTCTAACTGATAATAGTGTGAACCTTGTAGAAGAAGCAGTGAGACATTTCATGAGCCAGTTACAGACAAGACATTGTAGAACAATATCATATCATCTGCAGATGAATGAGAAGATGAAACACTTGAATGAAATCTTGAGCAACATGCTGACAAAATATCTAGTGAGCAAGCCTATGAGACTATGAGATGAATATCTCAGGCAGGTGCTATTGACCACACAGATTCAACAGTATACAGTCTCTAAGTATTCACTATTCTACCTGTTGTATGGATTGCATCCGCGCATTCTGAAGAATGCTTTGGAAAAGGTGGAGAAGGAAGCAGTTGCAGACACAGCAAGAACAGCAGTTACAGATGCAGCAGAAACAGCAGTTACAGATGCAGCAGTAGCAGTTGCAGATACAACAGTCATGAACACAGAACCAAGATTGAAAGAGATCAGTCACACACATGTAAAAGCTAACAAGTTACTTCTGAACTGAGCAATTCAATTGAAAAGAATATGAGACTCACTTATTAAGAAATTGAGTCTCAAGATGAGAATATGAGTTCTTGTACATAATAAGAGTTCTGAGAAGTTTCAATCTAGGTGGTTTAAGTCATATAAAATACTCAAATCACATTCTCTGAGAATGTATGCATTGAAAGAATCAGAGAGACAGATCTTACATAACTTAATCAATAATTCACAACTTATGAAAGCAAAGATGTAAGACTTAAGTGAATTATAATTATCTGCAGCACTATCATCAGTATTGAAAAAGAAGAGACTTACAATTAAAAAGTCTCATGAAGTAAGAGAAATCATAGACACTTACAAATCAGATAATCTCACTTATTCTGATCTTTTCACAATTATAAGAAAAGAATGAGAAGAAATGAAGAAATCAGGTGAACATCATACTTCAATAAGTGATGAGACTGTAGCTGATTGTATAATAACACATCACAGACAGCAGGTGCAATGTGATAAAGAGCAGTCTCAAAGCAGCAGACTTGCACATGAGTCAGATTGCAGAAGAAAAAGAAATTCAGAGTTGAATTCAACTGTTTATATCAGTTTAATCACAGAGATTACAGAGAATGAACTATCTGAAACATCTACAGATACATGAGATCAAGTCATCTCAGCTTCTGAGAATGCTCAGAGATTGAGTGAGATTAGTTTTAATGAGCTGTTCACTGTAGTGATCTGAGTGAGTGAAGAGAGACAGTATAATGCATGAGACAGAATTATAAAAGATGAAAGCTGCTGAACCTAGTCACTGAATACTGTATCATATAGAGATTGTGTAAGAGTAGTAACTAGCAGATAAAGAAAAAGTATAAGAAAAGAAATAATGAATTGATCATTAACTGTAAGAATCAGCTGCAAAAGACAAATATTATTATATACATCTCATTCATTTTCATACATCATATATTTAATCTATTTTCAACATCACATCATCTGAAAAACATCAAAAACAAAAGAAATCTCAAAACTCAAGATCTGTAAGGAATTTAAGAGCTGCAAGCTGCTCTTACAATAACACTGTGCATGTCTCTGATTTCTCTATCACTCTGTGTATGACATTAATGTCATTTATTACAAGATTGACTGGAATGCCAATATAGAAATGCATACATGTATGTGTAGAGAAATTGAAGAAGAGCACAGAATCTGCAGAACCAGAAGTCAGAGTAGAGAGAGTGAAGACAGAAGAAATGAAAGAGAGAGACACAGAACTGAATGCTTATAATCTGATATACGCACAACCTTCTTCATAGAGAAGGAAGAAGAAGTGATGAGAGAAGCTTGAGAGTGAAAGAGAGTAGTCTCAGCAGTGTTATTATCTTTGATTAAAATGACCTCTGATGCCAGAGTAACTAAGAACTATTGTTAGCATATGAAACTGTAAAAACAGAGATAATAATTACTGAATAAACACCTGCTGGCCTTAGAATTATACACACAATTACAACACATACAAGGCTTCTCAGAAAGAGAGAGAGAGACATAAGAGAATACAGAAAGCAGAACACAGTATGCAAACAGCTCATTTTCATGATGACATCTCAGACAAGATGTATAAGTCTCACATCTGTGAGTGTAAAAGAGTATGACATCTGCATTCTCATTTCTGAAAATATGAATATCTTTCATCTGCATCATGAAGTCAGACAATAGATGTCAGAGAATAGGTTAATACAGATCTATCATCTCAAAGAAATTCATCAGAGTGAATATCTCTGTAATATTAAACTTTACAGTTGTGAAAAGCTTCTTGATATCTGTTAACATCATGACTTCATGCACAGTAAAACTCATAATAATTTCCTCTAAGAACAGAAAAATCAGTATTAGAAAGAAAAGATGAAAAAGAAAAAGACTTATAATCTTGACACTGTTGAGAAGAGAAATGATTCTCTGATATGAATGAATAATTATCTCATCATGAATATTTAAAATAAATATAATAATCAGTGTCTGTAACTGAGCTTTAGATAGTTATATTATATACAGTCTTCATATAATAAATTGTTCTGAGAGTTGATAAGAAGAGCAGAAGTGTACACACTGAAAGATGTGATTCATTAAGTCTACATAACATCTTCTTGAAACAGAGAGAGCTGATAATGAAGGCAGAGGTAGTAAAATCAGAGGTAGCAGAAGCGGGAGAATCAGACACAGAGACAGGTGTAGAAGATTGAGAGAGAGTAGCAGAGAAAGAAACAGAGAGAGTAGAGAGAGACACAGAAGACTCAGTCATATATAACATAGACAATTTCTTCATTATCACATTCTTCAAGTTCTTAATCAATGATTCAATATGAGATTCACTATCATCAGTGAACATGAATCTGTCAACATGTGAAGATTCTACATGAATAAAAACAAATATATCAGCATCTGTGTCTATGCAAAATCATGTTAGAAAACACAATCAGAAACCTGCTGAGAAGAGAAACAGTTAAGAGTGTATAAGAAGATGAAGAGAGTGTATAAGAAGATGAAGAAGATGTATCATTCATAATAGTATATTCTGACAATTATTAGAAGATAAACAAGTTCTGATCATATACATTTCACAACATATTACACTTACTGCTAATGAACTGCTCAATATAAGCACTACAATGACACTTGTTATGAGAACAGAGAGTCATTGTCAGAAACATGTATAATATAATAGATGAACAGATGAAAAGAGTTGAACAGAAGAAGAAGTAGAAATCTTGAATAAGATAGTGACATTCAATGATAATGATGATGAAGAAGATGATTGAAGAATGAGAAAAGTTAGTGAATAAGTGATGTAATATAGTGAAAGTTTATTTGTAAGAGTGTACACAGAATGCTAGCTGAATCAGGAATAGATCATACAATTGTGAAATGCTAGTGGCAAGCTAATCTGCATGAAGCTAGGGTGTACAATATGATCACATGAGTGTGACTGAATCTGGTGGGAGAGAATGTGGTTCGGAAGAATGTATGACTGTTGGATAATAACACAGCCGCTTCTGAACTACTAGCATACACATACAAGTGTAAAGGGGCCATAGCGGCCGCTAATTAAATTAGCATATGATATTACAATATATAAGAAGCCGGCGTACGCCTGTAATCGTACGCTGGCTTAAGCAACCTTTGAATCACAAGAACTCTGTTTTCACAGGTCTCAATTTATATCACAATTTCATGAAGTGTTATAAGTAGTCTTTATCAGATTTCTCATCTCTTTTTCTAATATTGATAATTGCAGCTCAGATGTTCTCTGTTCAGCTCACAGAGTCTCTCAACTTATTCTCTAGATAGGTCTTGAGAATAGATTAGTGAGATCTCTCATGATTATTCTCTAGATAATTCAGTCAGTTCTTGACTTCAGTGTAATAGAGATCTGTCATTGTATAGATGACAGCTTCTTCATCTTTCATATCACACAGTCAGACTTGTAAGTCAATTTCAAATGCAAACTTGTAAAAGCTTTTATAGATTATGATTTAATAAGTGATCTTAAGTGATTGCAGCTTAAGAAAGTTTCTTTTCAGTTCATGAGTGTCTCTGAAGTTCATGTCTAGAAACTCAGTTTAAGAGTGTTTACAGACAGTAAGTATTTCTTGTAGAAAAATAGCTTAATTCTGTGAGAGATGCTCAAGAATGTTCTTCACTGAGATTAATTCATTTATGAGTTCAGAGAGTTTCTCTGTCACAGATACAGAGAATGATGTTCTGTAAGTAATTGATAAGTTCTCTGAGACTTCTTTTATAAGAGTTATTCATAGTTTGAGTGACTGCTTCTGAGTGTCTGCAGTAGGGTTCACAGGAATTGAAGCATACAAGTTTCTAGTTCTTTCAGTCATAACAGACAGTTGCTGACTGACTGAGCTTGAAATGTAAGAATAAGTGCTCACAGATGATTATTCAGGTCTTTGCAGCTTGACATGATATATACTGTTAACTACTAGAAGTATTCACAGTAGAAAAATAAAATGTAGAGATTAAATGTATAATAGCATTCAAGCTGAGTTATGAATAGTATTCATGAACTTCAGTCTATATAGTTGTATGTAGTCAAGAGCCACTAGCCCTATTGATTACATAAGAGATAGGAATAGAGGTAAAGAATTCGTGAGAAGCGGGATTTCTTACATTAGCAGAAGCTGACAGAGAAGAAGAAGATTGAGGTCTTATTCAGGTCTTGAATATGCTTCATGATTCAGAATATTAAGAAGACAGCTCTGCTCTCTGAGCATGTTAATCTGCTTATCACTGAAGTGAAACCTGAGACAGTAGACTAGAAAATGTGAGATTTTGAGATGCAGGTTAATCTGGCTAAGAAGAAGCAGTGAGAACTCTTCTCTGAGAAGGCAGTGAAGAGAGATTTTGAGATGATTATCATCTCAGATAAGAAGAAGAAGAAGAAGAAGAAGAAGAATAAGAAGTGAATTATAAAGAATGATAAGAAGAATGAGAAAGAGAAGAAAGATAATAAGTAGAAAAAGTTTTTTTCTTTTTATATTAGTTAGTTGTAAGTTCATAATTATTAATAATTGAAATTAATTTTAAGTTTTTAAAAATTATTGTACAAGTTGTAATCAAGTCAGAATCAACATATATATATATATATATATTTAACTATCATGATTTACAAATCACTATAATGTATAAGTATCAACATTTTTTCAACATTAATATTTACAATATTAATATATTTTTAGTAATATTATCTGATAATGTAATTTAGTAACACTCTCTTTCACAATATTAATATATTTCAAGAAATATGACAGAGATTAATCAATATTGTTTGTTTATTTTTATATATTAATGATATTCAATCTGAGTTAGTACTAAAATTATAACTAAGCTAAGAAACAAGATTATTTTCTCTTATATTAATTCTTCTTACACATATCAGTGATCAGTTATTGAAAATAAATTATTATCTTTCTTAAATTATTATTATATCTTCTGAATTCACTTCTTTCACTTCTTTTACTTCTATTGAAGATTCACAAACTCTTCAAGAAATCACTGTGAATCATAAAGTCTATATTATTTATAATTCAACACAGAATACTCTCTTTCAATCATGATAAATAATTACTTCATTCTTCACATCTGATTCCAGGTCATGAAATTTATGAAAAACTCAACACAAACATTGAGATGAACTATGAAATAATTATTAATAGATTGTATTATAGATTACTGAAGAGTCATCTCTCTGCTATAATCACTATAACTTTATTCAGAAATATTCATCATAAACTGATCATGACTCTGAAGAAATTTTTCAACATCTGAAGTCATCAGAATGCAGATAATAAAAGAAAAATAATCAGAAAATTACTACTGAGCTGATAAGTTACTCTATCAGATAATGATTTTTAATAATACTAACTTTCTAATTTGAAGAAAATCATGTAAAAACAACTCTGTATCAGTACTCTGATTTCATAACTCTTATCTGATAACTTCTGTGAATAATTACTTTGTATATATATATCTCTGAATCTTTCTCTTCAATCAATTGAAAACTCTGAATTCTGAACACTTCTTCAAATACTTAATTCAAATCTTCATATTTCATATCAATTCTGTCTTCAGTTCAATCTCAAGATATACTACAAAGTCAATATATAACATCTAGAATCAGAGTTGAAGAATTATCAAAGAGTGTCTCTTATAGTGAATGCATGAACTAGTATAAATAATCTTGCATTTATAAGAGTTATATGTTATTATATTGATGAGAACTGAACTTATTAAGAGACATTAATTGAATTTGAATCATTGATCAGTAGTTATATTGAGAATTATATAGCAGAGATATTAATGACTGTGATTAAAAATAACTATTGAGATATTAGTCTCAGTCTTCTTACAATTATAACTGATAATACTATGAATAACTATACTATAATGAAGAGCTTAAAGTAAAAATTGACTTTGTATTTCTGAAATAATAAACAAGGTCATATTCTCTGTATTACTCATGTGATTCAACTTGTGATGTAAACACTGATAAAGAATCTTAATATCAAGATAAAGAATAATGAGATGACTGATTCTTGAGATGAGAATAAGATGAAAGTAATTACTTAAGTAACTTTTGTATTCACTTTATAAAAGATAATATTTTTTAATAACACTTTTTAATATTGCTTTTTAATAACACTTTTTGATAACACTACTGTTAATTTTGAATAGATTGACTAATAATTTAAATATTATAGATTCAAAACATTATTAATATGATTTATACCTCTTTTAAACAATAATAATAATTTCATGATATTCAATAAATAAATAAATCAGTCACATCACTGAATATGATACAGAATGTTAGAACACAGTGAAGTTCAATATATAAGATAGCTATTTAAGCTCTTCAATTGCATCAGACAATTGATCATTGAGTGCAATACTCTGATTAGAAAAAGATTCAGATATTGAAACTTTCTGATATGAAGTGAACTCAGTTGAAATATGTGATTAATTTACTGTTTCAGTTTTATAAGATAATAAAGACAGTCTCAATTACTTATACATCAATGCTGCAGTCAGTCTGATAAGTGTATAACAGTTTATTTACTTATCTTGAGAATGTAAGAAATTCCGCTTCTCACGGATTCTTTACCCCTATTCCTATCTCTCATGTAATTAATAGGGCTAGCGGCCCTTGGCTACACACAACTATATAGACTGAAGTTCACGAATACTATTTATAACTCAGCTTGAATACTATTATATATTTAATCTCTACATTTTATCTTTCTACTGTGAATACTTCTAGTAGTTAACAGTATATATCATATCAAGCTGCAAACACTCAAATAATCGCCTGTGAGCACTTATTCTTACATTTCAAGCTCAGTCAGTCAGCAATCATCTGTTATGACTGAAAGAACTAGAAACTTGTATACTTCAATCCCTGCAAACTCTACTGTAGACACTCAGAAGCAGTTATCTGAATCATGAATAATCTTCATAAAAGAAGTCTCAGAGAACTTATCAATCACTTATGAGACATCATTCTCTGCATCTGTGACAGAGGAACTCTCTGAATCTATAAATAAATCAATCTCAGTGAAGAACATTCTTGAGCATCTTCTGCAGAATCAAGCTATTTTTCTATAAGAAATGCTTACTGTCTGTAAACACTCTTGAACTGAGTCTCTAGACATGATCTTCAGAGACATCTGTGAACTGAAAAGAAACTTTCTTAAGCTGTGATCACTTAAGGCCACTTATCAAATCATAATCTATAAAAGCTTTTGTGAGTTTGTATTTAAAATTGACTTACAAGCTCAGCTGTGTGACATGAAAGATGAAGAAGCTGTCATCTATGTGATAACAGGCCTCTATTACACTGAAGTCAAGAACTGACTGAATTATCTAGAGAATGATCATGAGAGATCTCACTGATCTGTTCTCAAGACCTATCTAGAGAATAAGTTAAAGAACTCTGCAAGCTAGACAGAGAACATCTGAGCTGTGATCACTAACATTAGAAAAAGAGATAAGAAATCTGATGAAGACTACTCACAGTGCTTCATGAAATTGTGATATGAATTGAGATCTGTGAAAACAGAGCTCTGAAACAAGACCTGAATAATGATGTTTATAAAGAGACTGAATAAAGACATGCAGAACAAGCTCATTGAGCAAGACTCTAAGTTCTTAACTCTGAAGAAACTAATGACTCTCATTCATCACTTGCAGATCACTGTGAGAGTCACAGACCTGCAGAGAGTGAATCATTAACCAGCTCTGTAAGAGTCAGAATAACAGAGAACAGATTTGTCAGAAAAAGATGATAAGATATAGAGAGATTCATGTCTGACTACTGAGTAGAAAGAGAGAGCTTCACAAGCTCTTATGAACAGAGTACATAACAGAGAGACTAAGAAAAAGAGACTCTGCTTCATCTATTCTAAATCAGAACATCTCTGCATAAACTATTCAGACAAATTAAAATAGAAATTTGAAGAGTTATGAACAGAGTCAGCAACAGCCTTCTTAAGAGCCTTGAAGCTGACACCTGAATCTGTTGCTCTCTCAATGAAAATGCTTGCTTATGAGAAGAGATCACACTGTGATGCTGCTGTCTCACAAGCATGAGAAGTATTGATGAACTCAGAATCTCAGATCACTGTGATGTCTCTAAAGCTCATGAAGTGAATAAGCTGAAAGATGAAAACTGAGAACCTGCTCTTATAATAAGCAGAGTGCAAGAACTCAGATCTGAGAGCTGAGAGACTTATAAGAGTTATCTTTGAATTACAAGATCTCTCTGAAATCTGAAGAAGATTTGTGAAAACTGTGATTATCATGAACATCACAGATGACATGTACTTGAGACTTGCATAACTTCAAAAACACAATCTGTACATAGCTGTCTGTGAGTCAGATTTATACTTCTAATCAGTGTTAACAGACTCACTCACAGAGATAGAATCAGTTGATGCTGCAGAGTTGATCAGAGAAGATAAGCTCATCTATATAATGACTTTATAAGTGTCTGAGAATCTTGCAGTCATGGAAACTGAGCTTTAGATATCAGAGAAATACTGAGATCTTACAGAGATATTCAGCTCAGTAAAGACAGCTGAGCTTTCTTCTCACTGTGAGAAGAATCTGATAATAGATTTGATAGAAGAGCAGAAACTCTTCTGAGAATCAATCTATAAACTCTCTCATCATAAGACAGAGGCCTTGCAGATCTATATGAAGAAGAATCTGAAGAATAGCTTTATCTGATCTTCACAGATCTCTGTGAAAGTCTCTGTGATGTTTGCAAAGAAGAAGAATGAAGATCTTAGATTATGTATAGACTATTACAATCTGAACTTCAAGATAATAAAGAGCTACTACTCTCTGTCTCTGATCAAGAATGTGATCAACTGTCTTACAGAAGCTGTCATATTCACACAACTGAATATGATTAATATATATACACAGCTGTGAATATAATCTGAGAATGAATGAAAGACTGTCTTTAAAACTGCACTGAGATTGTTTGAATATCTAGTGATGTCTTTTGATCTGACTAACACTCTCATAGCATTTCAGTCTTTCATTAATAAAATACTTCATATATATCTGAATGTCTTCATGATAATATATCTGAATGATGTGATGATATACTTCATGAAGAAGAAAGAACACACTGAGCATGTGTGAAGCATGTTGAAGATCTTAGATGAGACAGAACTGTATATTAAGCTCATGAAGTGCAACTTCAGTGCTCACTGAATTAATTTTCTAGAATATATAATCATCACAGATGATATTTAGATGAAATCTTCACAGATTGAGACTATTCTATCATGACTGAAGTTAACTAGTATTCATGAGATTCAGATCTTTCTGAGCTTTGTAAATTTCTATAGACAGTTTATCTTTGCATTCATAAGAATCTTCTTAGCTCTTACAGACATACTGAAGAATGAAAATAAGAAGAAGTTATCTTATAAACAGAGAATGAAAAGATTATTGAGAAGAAAGAACTGTAAGAACTTTCTTATCTCAGAAGCTCACAGAGTCTTTGTAAGATTGAAATAGATATTTATAAATACAGTGATACTGTTTCACTTTAATTTCTTACTCTTAATCAGATTGAAGACAGATGTCTTCTTCTTTACAATTTCAGAAATAGTCTTATAACTACAGTTAAATGAGAACTGAGTTTCAGTAGTCTTTTTCTCACAGAAGATGCAACCTGTGAAGATCAACTATAACATTCATGATTAGAAGCTTCTTATAATAGTGAAATTCTTCTATTATTAACATCACTACTTTGAGAGCCTCATAACAGTGATTACTGTTAGAACTGATCATAACAGCTTACAACAGTTTGCTTCAATCAAGGAACTCTCACAGTGACAGATTTGCTGAACTCAGAGACTGAGTGAGTTCTGATTCAAGATAGAACATATCAAGAGAACTAAGAACTCAGTGAACAGACTCTCTCACAGATCAGACTATGTTAAGAAGGTCAGAGTAACAGATACAGAGAGACTAGAGAAGACAGAAAAGCTTCACAGAATGCTTAAACTGAGTGTTATGAAGAGATTAACTGAAGAGTCTCTCAATTCTCTGTAAGAGAAGAAGAAAGAGAGAGAGAAGAAGTCTGTATAACTACTCTCTGTAACACTGAGAGTCAACACTCTGAGAATCTCTGTGAGAATTCTTGAAGAGAGTATCTATAACCTGAAGAATTTGCAGGCTTTGAGAAGTGCTATGAAAGATCTGATGTAAGAAGAAACAGAGTATAAGTCTTCACAAGATCTTCTATTCAGATTATCTGAACTGCAACTGAAGAATGAATATACTCAGCATATTTGAAAACTGCTCATAACAGAGATTAACTCTGCAGAAACAAAGAATTGAAGAAACTTAAATAATCTCTTATAAAGAGAGAGCTGAATTTATATACTCATGAATAAGTTTCTATACATAGAACTTATTAAAAGGCATCATGACTCTTCTCTAGCAGATTATTTTATAGACACTAGAACTCATAAGTTGCTTATAAGAAAATACTTCTAGCTGAAGATGCAAGGACTTATGAAGAAGATAGTGAATTCTTATACTATTTATCAGAATTCATGAGTAGTGCAGTTCAGATTATATAAAGAACTTATTTCTCTATTCATCTCACAGAAACCTTGAGAACAGCTAGAAATGAATACTCTTGTGAGCCTCTTAGAAAGCAAGGACATATATAATACCTGTTTTGACAGTGTGCTGATGATAGTGAATTACTTTATCAAGATAACACACTTTATATTCACCTGTAAGAACTTGAAGTCAAAGAATTTGACTCATATCTTCATCTGTGATATGATTCAGTTGCATGAATTATCTGTGAATATTATCTCAGACAGAGAATCAATCTTCATAGAAGAGTTCTGATCTAATCTGATAACTATACTGAAGATCTCATGAGATCTAAGCATGACTTTTCATCAACAGACAGATAATCAGACAGAACATCTGATAAGTATATTGAAACAGTATCTGCAGTGCTTTGTCAATTACAATCAGAATAACTGAGTGTATTGATTATCACTCACAGAGTTCATATACAACAACTTAAAGCATGTCAGCACAGACAAAACTCTCTTTGAGATGCTCACTGAGACTCATTCACAGATAATCTTAATAAACTTATGAGAGTATACTATAGAGTATGATGATGTCTGTGAACAGACTGAGAGAATTCAGAATATCTGAGAGAAAGTCTGTGAATTCTTGAGAAAGACTCAAGAGTATCAGAAGAGATACTATAACTTCAAGTATATTATAAAGAGTTTTAAGAAAGATGATAGAGTCTGACTGAGTCTAGAAAACATTATTATATAGAGATCTAGTAAGAAGCTGAATCTCTTACAGACAGAGTCTTGTAAGATTATGAAGAAAGTTAGCTCACAGTTCTACAGATTAAAACTATCATCTGAGTTATAAATATATAATATTTTTCATATCTCTTTACTCTGCAAATATAAGAAATTCTTAGAAGAGAATTCTGTGACTCATCATTCTATTTATAAAGCACTAGAGAGTGAAAGAGAATATCAGATTAAAGAAATTATTAACTCAGAGAAGTGAGATTATGAGCTCTGATTCAAGATTCAATGATAAAAGTATTCTGATAAGATAAATGAGTTCACTTGAGAATTATTCAGATAGATAAGACATCTGTAGAAGCTGAGACATGATTTTCATACTATGAATTCTGATAAGTCAGAATGACACAGTCTTTGCTAAGAACCTGATTATAATAAAGATATTAACACTGTTATTTGCAAATTCTAGTCTATAAGATAATAAGTTTCTACTGAGATGAACAGTCTGCAGTGTATACAAGAAAAGAAGAAATCATATTCTTATTAAAGTTAAAAAACAAGAAAATAAACAGAGCTGTGAACACAATTTGAAGATTAATAAAGAAAAAATAAAGAAAACTCAAACTCATATTCTCAATATTCATAATATTCAATTTTCTCACAACTATCAATTTCTCTCTTCAAAGAAGCAGAGAGTATTATGTCTGTGATACAGATAATTATTACATTTGATGTGAAGACTGTCAGAAATGTACAGACTTCAGAGAAGCTGAACATCAGAGTATATATAGTTGTAACAGAGTCTTGAGAACTGACTATCTGTGTGTATGATCAGATATCTCTTATAAAGCTGTATTCACTTTCTCAGTTATGCTGAAGTATTCAGTCTGAAAATAATTGAGATATGAAGAGAGAACTCATCTGTTCAGACTAACTCTCATCACAAATTCATAACATTCACATTATCTTAATTACTCAGATTTTGCAGATACTCAGAAACTCATCTCTCATTGACAATGAGATTGTGAAAATGCGCTGCAGTGTGAGGACCATTGATAGAGAATCTAGACATATTCACATATGTCTGATCAGAGATTGTGTGAGTAGAAAAGAGATGATTATAGACCTGTGAGGCTGCAGAAGACACTGACAATACAGAGAGTTTTGCAAAAACTGTTAGCTAGAATCTGTAAGAAATTACTTATGAGAAGACTTACAGCAAAGAAGAGAACTGCACTGCTTGAAGCCAGGGACTGGCCTGGAAGATGCAGGGAGTTGACTGCTGGCCTGAAGATTGAATACAGTGACAGGGCTGAGAGAAATGAAGGCATGATCATGGGCGGCGGTGCTCCTGCTTCATCAGCTGGTAAAAAGTGATCAGAGAAGTCATAGAAACACTCATGAGAAGCTCAGCAGTAATCAGATATTATTGTAAAAATATTGAAATTGAAAAATTTTTATTCTTAAGAAGTTCTTGAATTAATATGCAGACATTGTCAGAAACACTCTCTCTCTATCATCTGAGTGAAAACACTTCACAGATAAATGAGAATACTTATAATTTATAAGAATGAAAACTGTTACAGAAAAAGAGAAAAGAAGATAAGATTCTGTAGATAGATCTGAGATATTTATACTACTTTAGAGAGATTTGCTTACACTGTGAGTGATTTCACAGAACAGTCAGATCACTCTAGTAAATAAGAGTAATTATGAATTACAGGTCTGAATCTTTCTATATAACTATAAAGAGTGATTGCAGACTGCAGACATCTTGATTCTACAATTCTACAGAGTTAGTGAAAGAAATGGAAAATTCCTCACAATTCTACAGTGTTAAAGAACAATGATTCATAAGAATGAGTGAAAGATTAACTTATGAATATTTCTCTTTAATAAGAATGATCTCACAGAGAGTGATTCATCTGTGAGATGAATCTGTGTAATAATCACAGAAGAACTTTATAAAAATGATTGAGAGTTAACTGAAACTCTTCTGTATGAAAGATGTAAGATGAATCTGTATAATAGTCAGAGAAGAATCTGTAAATTATAAAGAATCTTGTGAAATAAGAAACTGAGTAATAGACTCTTTTTTCTTCACAGTAATAAGGGATTTTT
This sequence comes from Blastomyces dermatitidis ER-3, assembly GCF_000003525.1. Taxonomy (NCBI): domain Eukaryota; kingdom Fungi; phylum Ascomycota; class Eurotiomycetes; order Onygenales; family Ajellomycetaceae; genus Blastomyces; species Blastomyces dermatitidis. Next base: position 2,094,295 of record NW_025544781.1, on the reverse strand, counting down.
CCTCACTGAGGTTTTTTATAGATATAAAGGATTTTTAATGAGTATCACTGCAGTACTGAGCTGATTCTATAAAGTCACTCAGTGAAAGACTTTGCAGATGAAGCCTTAGAGAGAGAGAGGTATGTAAGAAATCTCACTTCTCATAAATTCTTTATCTCTATTTCTATCTCTCATATAATCAATAGAGCTAGCAGCCCTTGACTACACACAACTATATAGACTGGAGTTTGTGAATACTATTTATAACTCAGCTTAAATACTATTATACATTTAATCTCTACATTTTATCTTTCTATCATGAATACTTCTAGTAGTTAACAGTACATATCACGCCAAGCTGCAAACACCCGAATAATCGCCTGCGAGCACTTATTCTTACAGAGAAGCAGTTGAATTACTTAAAAAGAAATTCAGTCTGAGATGATACTATAGTGCAGGCTATTGTTACTGTAAGAAATAAACTGACATATTACTACAGTAAAATGAAACAATCTTTTACAGAGTACTATGCTGTAGCAGCTCTACTAGATTTCTCTTATTAAGTTAATATCTACACTTCTCAAGATTGAACAGAGAAGAAATGAGACTCATATATTAAATTAATCTGAGACTACTACAATGTCAACTATCAGAGATTTGAATGAGCAGATGTTTGAGATATGAAGACAGTGAAATACAATTCTCTAATAAGTAACAATCTTTGATAATGCTTTATATTATATAGAACTATAATACTAACTTTGAAACAGAACTTACATACATTGATTACAACTGAAAATCAGGCAAAACTACATACTTATAAAACTGAATTTAACTGCTATCTTCAAGATGATCTGATGAATTTACACACTAAATCAATTCTAGAGTTATGAAAAATTATTAAGAGTATATATTCAACTATTGCACTGATGATATATGATATTCTGACAATTTTATTGACAGAGATAAGAATGAAGTGAAAGTTCAACTCAAGTCAAGATATTTATCACTATCACTGAGAACAATTATAAGAAGAAATAATCAAGAAACTCATGATTGTAAAACATGAAATTATCAGACAGTTTAATATCTCTGATCACAGTATATCAGAGAAGTGTAGTTTTCATGAGAAAGTAAAGAATAAACTTGTATAAGAATGTATTTAGTTGTTTCATGAGTGTTATTAATAATCATTATCAAATTCTGATTATATAAGCAATCACTGAATGAATTGAATGAGACTGATTTTAATCTTCAGTTTCAGTCTCATTCTAATTTTGAATGAATGATCATCTTTCACAGTTTATTCTGAAAAATTACTCTCATTTCACTGTTCTTGAATTAAATCTAGTCATTTTTCACATCATTTCTCTCAGAAATGGTTCATTTTCAGATTTTTTTGAGACTTGGTCCTGGTGGGACTCACGCTAAGAAATGTATGAGATCAGATTAAATGAGATCAAATGTGAAATTCATGATCCCGGCGGCCAGTCTAGTTTTCTCTATTCTTATTAATACTGATAATTGCATTGATAAAGCTCTTCATTATGAATACTTAATCTACAGTGAATATCAATTGTTATTTGACTTCTGTCTCAGTCTGTCACTATGTATACAAGATCTCAATTTCATTTAGAATTCTTGTATATATACAGAGCTTTGATTTCAGTTCAGTGATCTCAGCTGCTTTTCATACTGCTTTTAGTAAATTCTCTGAGAGATTCTGCATATCTTTCAGTTTAGGTAGCAGAGAAGAGTGTTATTCATATTAACTAGAGAAGATATTCATTTCAGTGATTTCTTGTTAATTGTATAATATCTATCATTATATGATTTCTGTTATTATTGTATAACTTCAGTGATAGTCATCTCTCTTTTATTCTTCTGAGTAGAGAGTGATCTTCTTTGAATCTAGTTCACTACTCTCATCTCTTTTCTCACACCTTATCTGTTTACATATGATACATGGCATTCATCTGAGTGTGAAGTTTTCTCTTAACAAGTAAAGCAGTATCAATCAGATACTCTTTCACTCACTGCTCTTTATATACTATCTTTTAAGATATTTTTAGAATCACACTGACATGATAACTATGAATTACTTCATAGATGAAATTATTACATTCTGAAGAAGTCTGCACTTCTCACTGATTTTTAGATATGCTATCAGATGTGATTTAAAGATTGCTTGAGTCAGTGTATAATTACAGATGTACACCGGCTTCTTATATACTGTACACTAAATTAATTGATGGCTGCTATGGCCTCTTTACATTCGTAAGCAAGTTCAGAAGCGGCCGTGTTATTATTCAGTAGTTATACATTCTTCTGAATCACATATTCATTCTCTCTTAATAAAATAACAGTTACATCTTTCTCCTCCTCTTTCAAATAAGATATAGCCCGCGAAAAGTGAGTATCATATCAGATTATAATAATTAACACAGTCTCAGCTAGACTGACCGTGTGACCGTGTCTGAGACCAGAATCAGATTTTTTGATAGTCTTATTATCAATTTGACTGATCTCATTACAAGGTTTTAACATTAGATAGTAGTTTCATACTGTTTCAGTGAAAAATTACTGTCTACTCTTGTCATATTTTTCAAATGAAACCATGATTTTCACTTCTCAATTTAAATTATTTTTAATGCTTTAAATGACTTTAAATCTCATTTGAGTGTTATCAAAAAGTGTTACTTTTTAAAAAATTAAAAATAGTCTAAAAGAAATCTTAAAATATCTAAAAATAGTAACTTTATACTAAGAATGAGACTAAATAAAATCAAATGAAATCACTTTCTTATTTTTTTCAAGTCATGGTTTCATTTTAAGATCTGATATATAGTCACTTTGCATGTTTTTTTAATAACTAGTCTTAGCGGGATTCACATCAAGAAATGTATGAAATTAGATTAAATGAGATCAAATATGAAATTCATGATCTCAGCGGCCAGTCTAGTCTCAGTACACAGAGCTGTATATATGTAGTATATGCTGAACTGAGAGACTGTATAAGTTGCAAACTGATAGCAGCATTTCAGAAAGAGCTGTGCAGTGTGAGAAAGCTGTAACTCTCAGTTATATATACAGAGAGTGAATTGTTACAGTAAGTGCATGTATATTATATAGAAGTAACACTTTTTAATAACACTCAGTCTCTGATATTATGAAAATAGAGTCTCTTCATAAGATCTGTTTTTATCAGAAGTCAGAGAATCTTATATTCTTTAAAATCATCTTTATATATCTTGTCTGTGAAATTGATGAGAGAAATCATTGATTTCAGTATTCTGTTCTTAATATTATTTAAGTGACAGCAGAGTTCACTCTGATTATACTTTTTAAGTGTATATTTTCTAAATATTTACATTTATACAGATATATACTGATTATTTATTAGATAATATTAAGATAATAGCTTATTACAGCTGTGTTACTCTCACTATAAAAGATATATAGTTGATAATAAATATTATAAAGACTCTGAAAAGTAAGTATTTTAAAAATACTACAGCTCTGTAATCTTGATTTTTTTTTTCTTTTTTCTTTTTTTCTTTTTCTTTTCTTTTCTTTTTTTTTCTTTCTCTTTTTTTTTTATTATGATTTTTTCTTGTTTTTATTTTGTTTTTTATTTTTTGTTTTTTTTTTATATTTTATATTTTTTCATAATTAAAATTATATAAATTATAATCTGTGTTTAGAAAAGTAATAATATTTGATAATACTCTCTATTAAATTTTCAATAAATAAGTACTATGTTATGATATTCTGTAAGTGAGAAGTGATTTTATAATCTTATTTAATATCATTCTCAATAATGAGATCAGAATGAAAATGTAACTAAGAATTTAAATATATTCTTTATCTAAGACTAGATTTTTATTTGAAAAGTGAATCTGAGATCTTTAATATTTGAAATAACATGATTCGAAATTAATGTGATAAATACAAATTATAATCAGAAGTAATACTTTTAGATAATATAATAACTATAAAGTTTGATTCTGATCTCAGACACGGTCACATAATCAGTTTATAAATTACATATTTATCTTATACACTGAATTACTGTTATATCAAGTAGACTGGCCGCCAGGATCATGAATTTCATGTTTGGTTTCATTTGATCTGATCTCATACATTTCTTGACATGAATCTCACTGAGACTAATCATTAAATAAACATGTAAAGTGACTATATATCAGATCTTAAAATGAAATCATGACTTGAAAAAAATGAGAAAGTGATTCTATTTGATCTCATTTAGTTTCATTCTTAGCATAAAGTTACTATTTTTAGACATTTTAAGGTTTTTTTTAGACTATTTTTAATTTTTTAAAAAGTAATGCTTTTTGATAACACTTAAATGAGATTTAAAGTCATTTAAAGCAATAAAAATAATTTAAATTGAGAAGTAGAAATCATGGTCTCATTTGAAAAATGTAATAAGAGTAGACAGTAAGTCTCACTGAGACAGTATGAGACTACTATCTAATATTAGAACCATGTAATGAGATCTGTCAAATTGACAATGAGACTATCAAAAATTCTGGTTCTGATCTCAGACACGGTCACACGGTCAGTTTAATATCAAGTATAAAGTGATAGAAGTTCTAGATAGTCATAACTACTATCTTAATACATTATCAGAAATTTATAATATCTTTTACATAAGCTTACTCTGCTATACTATCACTGATCTGTTCTCTTCTCAACTGATTTTCAACTAATAGTTATTAGAGATCATAGAAGAAGATAATGAACTTGAATAAGAGATTAAAGATATTCTTGATAAGAGACTCTGTAACTGTAACTGATAATATCTTGTAAAATAAGTCAGTTATAATCATCTGATCTGAACTCTGAGTTCTGTATTATCTGAGACTGCAGCTCTTGACTGATAAGAACTATATATAATCAGAGAATAGAGAGACTAATATGACAGACTATACTTAATTATTATATAGACTATTTCTTTACACTTCATAGATTCTACTGAAAGCTCTGATTCTCAGTTATTCTGTAACGTGGCGGAACCGAAGTGATGACTAGTTGACGGTGTCATGTAGAAGTAGTTGTTTGAGAAGCTGTATGAGTGAGCTTGACTATCTTGCTTAAATAGTGAGCTCGTAGGCTACAAGGTTATTGCAAGAATATCACAGATATGATACTTAGTATACTAAGAAGATTGTATGAGATACACAGTAACTCTCATATATATTTCAGTAGAAGGAAAACAAATCACTGACTTCTTTGATGAGGAGTCAGTATCTAGCTATTTTATATAGACAATAAGCAGATACTCTTCTCTCATTTCATGAGTAAGAATAGCCAGAGTGATACCTCAGCAGTGTCTCATTATCAAGAAAGAGTAATCTGCTGATCTTATATAGAAGTGAGATTCTTATATTTATCAATCAGATCTTTCTATGATATATTCAAATGATGTCATAGAGTGGTTGAAAACCAGTTCAGATAGAATGTGAGATGAATGAAATTATTCACATGAAAGTGATGAGTCATGTGAAACTGTAATGAGGCCTTGACACAGCTGAGAGTGTGATAATGCTCTTCTCTTTAAGAGCATAGTCTCTATACTCTCAAGATTACTGAATTAGGAATTATCTTTGTTGTATAGCAACAGTTGTCAACTGATTGACAGTGTGTGTGCTGTGTGTGACACAAAGATGAGTTTTTCTACTGACTGTGTAGGTCTTTCTTTTCTCATCTTCATTCAAATCAAATGTGTGATAAGTGAGTTCCTTATATATCAATTTGAAATATGGAAAAATGTAGTTAACAAGTGACTTGCAGATCTCTTAACATATTTCATCCTATATATGAAATTCTCTGCAAAAGTGATGTGTTTTAGAGACAAAGCTAACAGTAGTGACAGGATTTTTTCAAAAGATTCTCTCTCTCATGATACATTTTTCTTCCCTCTCTCTCATCTGCAATAGTGAGTGTATGGGAGTATCATTCTTGAAGAACAGTAGAGGGCTTATTCTGACATTTTCTAGTGGGTAATAAATGTCTTCATGGTGCGGCGGCGGCCTCCATGGCCGCCAAGAAAGCCAGGTTGAAGATGAAGACAGTAGTATCAATGAGCCGCGGGAGCACTGCTTTCATTGCCACACCTCCTTCTTCTCCTGCTTCTTTTGTGGCTGTGGTGGTAGTCATCATACCTTGCAGTGAGATGTCATCTCTTCTGCTGGTCAGTTCATCTATGTCTGATTCATTCTCTGCCCCTTCTGCTGCCATTGCAACACCGCCCCCCCCTCCAGCCAATACAGTGGCATATGACCCCATGTAGTTATTCAGAGAGGAACCTGAGAAGAGCTTGGTTTCAGAGACAGTGGCTTCAAGAAGCTCAATTCATAGTTCCTCTCCTGCGGCATGCTCAAGCCCTGCTTGAGATACTGCTGAGTTGAGTCTGCAGAGTCCTGCAGTTCCTTTGTCTTCTCTCTGTGAAGAGGCTCTGATGCAGTCTCTGATCAGCACTGCTACTTGTCTGCACTGCATTAAGCAGCTGAAGAAGAGAGAAATTTTATATATCTGTCTCTTCTCTTACTTCTGTTATTTTCATTGCATCTGTAACAACAACTTCTGTCTCTCTGTAAGTATTATCTACCTTATAAGAAGGCATTGTGTCAGCTCTGACAAGAAGCTCAGATGCTCAAGCAGTACAGAGCAAGAATCTCAGAGCTTTAAGTATTGATAGATTTTATCAAGACTGAAAAGATCTCTCTTATTCATCTGTAAAAGAAGATGAAAGTGTGAGTCTCTGAGATGAAAAAACATCTCAGAATGACTGATCTTAAGAAGAAATCAGTTAATATCATCATTGAAAGTACTGTGAAGATTAATCACTGATTAAAGAGAATCTCACTTCAGTTGAAGCAGATAACTGAGATACTTTGTAAGTTGATAAGTTGATACTTTCAGCATCTCTTATACTCTTCTGTAGCATGCTTCTCTGCAGTGCTGCAGTGCTAACTTCTCAGCAGATAAAAATACTAATGTCAGAGACTTCAACAGTGAAGAATGAGTTTAATAAGAGTGTAGTTATTAATAAGTAGACTCTGATCTCTCTTTTTACTTTTTCAGCAGGCTGCAGTCTCATTAGAATAGCAGCAGTCTACAGATTGATAATATTAATCTTTTTATTAATTTCAAATATTTCTTTTCTTTTAACTGCTTCAGAAATGTTACACTTGTATAGTCTTATTAAACTTCTAAAAACTCTTTAAGAGAAAATAGAAGAAGAGTGCTACAGAGTCTATAAGACACTGACTTATCACTGTGAGATTATCTCTAAAAAACTCTTTGAGAAAAATGAGAAGTCTTAAGCAGTATTTCTTGCTCAATGTCTCTGACATGTAACAGGGTGATCTCTACTAGTTATCTTATAGATTGCAATCTCTTTCTCAGCATTTTTCAAATACTCAAGCAGTTCTCACAAATTCTCTGACAATGAATAATCTTCTTATTTAACAAGATATTGAAGCTTGCTGTAATGTATTCACTTATTCAATATTTTCTTCATAAGATATTCAGTATCACTCTCAATCTCAATATTATTCAGCTGAGATAGCTTCATCTCAGAGTGTTACTTATAGAGCTTTAAATAGAAAATGTGAAAAATAGAATGAATTGATTTCAATTCTATGAGTAATTTTAACTTATATATCTGCTTACTTATTACTCTTGTTATCAGGAAAGATTTTAGTCACTACTCACTGAGCTTCTTATACAGTCTCATTATCTTGATATTCTTTGCTGAAAGTAGTACTTGATTCTCTATTAAGAACTTTATCAGAAGATGTTTTCAATTATAGTATTTTATCTACTGCTTCTGAGTGTGATGAATGCTTTTCACTGTCTTCTCATGAATTTTATTCAAAAGTTTCAATCTCACTTTTACTTCTGACACTGAGAGATACTTCATTCTCTGTATCTGTTCAACATTCTGACTGTCTATTCCTCTCTTTGAAATGTTGTCCGCGACATCACTGAGTAATAAAGAATTATATTCATAACAAGTATAGAAAGAAGATATAAGATATCTTTAAGATTGTATTCTTTACATTGTTATATGCAAATTCAGCAGTCAGAAGATGTTTAAGCTAATCATTCTGATAATATAAACAGAACACTCAAAGATACTGTTCTAGTATCTGATTCTGACATTCAGTCTGACTATTAATCTGCAGATGAAATACAGTACTGAGAAGACATCTTATCATAAGATAATAGCAAAAAGCTAATCAGTATTTACTGATGAAGAGGAATTCTTAATCTATTATTAACAATTTCAAAGCACTGTGATTATAAATGATGATATCTAAAAACAGGTCAGTCAATTCAGAGACTTTAATCTTTTTATAAGTAGAGATATATCTGATTATCTTTGTGAAGTGATCAACAATGATCAAAATTGAGTTATATTCTTTAACTCTTGTTGACTTCAGCAGGTCAACTATGAAATTCATTAATAGATTCTATTATGAGCTTTTTGAAACAGGCAGTGATATCAACTCACTGTATTACTTATACTACAGAATCTTTATTCTTTGACAGATATTACAAGTTTCAATATACTCTTTGACATCTGTTCAGAGCTTGTTTCAAGTGTATTTACATTTTAGAAGCTTCTCAGTCTTCTCTAACTCAAAGTGCTCTGTATAAGAATCATTATGATGAATTCTCAATAACTTCTGATGCACTGCTCTGCTACAAGAGACAAAGACTGAATCATTCAGCAGTAGAAGTTCATATTCTTCTAGTTATCAGTAACTTGATTTCTTAGCAGTATTACTCTGCTCAGAGTCTGTCTCTTTCAAGTTTAAACTGAATTCTTTCTTCTTTAACTTTTGAATTCAAGCTGCAGTAGAGGCATCCTCCTTCTATAACTCTTCAATGAATTTCAAAAGTAGTCAGATTGAAAGATTGTAGATCATTTCATTCTTTGTCAATTCAATGATTACAAGATATGATATGAGAAGCTCATAATCTTCAGTGTCAGTTCTCTGTGAGAACCCGGGTTCTCTTTCATCTTCTATACTGAGTTATACAGCTGCCTCTTCAGCACTGTTCTCAAGCTTTAGAGAACTTCAACCCTCTGCAGCCAGCTTCTTCTGCAGTGATGATAGAGATTCTTTTATAGAATTCTTCTTCATATCAACAATATTATAATCAGGCTATCTAGACAGTGTATCAGCAGAATTAAGCCAATCTGAACAGTATCAGATATAGAAATTATACTCTGAAAGCAGCTTCACTCACCTGGCTTGATGTTCTGTCAAGCTCTTTGTTGTCAAGAAATAACACAGATTTACATGATCAGTGAGAACTTACACTGAGTACTTACTACTCTGAAGATAATGTCACCAGATCTTAAAGAATTCAATAATTGCTAACATCTTCTGATTATAAGTATCATATCTTCTCTGTGTGAGTGATAACTTCTTGAAGAAGAAGGTCACTGATCTTCATTTGCAGTGTCTTGTAGACTCTGTGAAAAAGTCTTCTCTCACAGACAATTCATTGTCTGTTTTCTCAGAGATGATTATTCTCTGATTCTTTCAACATTGAAAGGTCTTTGATGTCAACTGTGAAAAGATTTCACAGATCTCATTCTCAGATACATCAGTCTCACACTGACTGAGTAAGTCAGGGTTAAAGTGATTCAGTATTATGACATCTGTGAAAGCTTGTTTCAATTCTGCAAATACCTGCACAGTGTCTTGGGTGAGAATAAACAGTCTCATTTTTCTGTCTTTCACACTTTTCTTCAACAGATCTGTAAGAGGAGCAGTAATCTGTGAATATGTATAGATGAATTATCTGTAGAAATTTGCAAATTCTAGAAACACCTGCATCTCACAGTACATCTGCGGCACTGGCCAGTTCTCAATGACAGAGATCTGACTCCTGTTCATTGAAATGTCATTCATCTCAATAATATAATCTAAGAAATCAATCTTCTGCATGTAGAACAAGCATTTTTCAGTGTTTATATAGAGTTAATACTGTCTCAAGCAACTCAACACATCTATGCTTTCAAAACCGCTCCACCACGAACTCGCTCGATTTTTCGAATAAGAACCCGCCGATAGATCCATCGAAAAGCCCTCGATCATACGAGCATTTTGACCCCATCGCCGACCGCATACCCCGTGTGGTGGTGGAGTTATCCAGCCAAACGTGAACCGGACGTTGTTCGAAGCTCCTGTGTGGGATTATCCCCCGTTCTCCCCTACCACACCACAACCCCGGGCCAGAGTGCCATACAAATTGTAAGGTGAAGTGACCTAGCCATATGCACCAATCTTCTCGATTTTGGAAGACCCCCGACCTGTAGTTGTGGAGATATCCGAGGAGCGACCTCCGCGAAAACCCTGTCCATCTTTGATGTTCCAAAACACCAACGCCAAGTCTCACCCTCGTACCGCCCTTCCCAATCTGGCCCATCCCCGGCAGAAAAATACAAAAAGATACCTCGGCGATAATATCAAGCACATAATCAACGGACTCTTCTGAAGTGCAACCTCCACGGTCCGCCGCCAGTGTATCTAGACTTCAACACCAAGTCTCACCCCTGTACTACCCCTCTCAATCTGGCCCATCCCCAGCAGAACGATACAAAAAGATACCTCGGCAACAGTATTCAATACATAACCAGTGGACAACGAGTCAACAGCACATCAACAACTATAAAATCAGTATACCCCAAGGTCTGACTGAGCCTTTGATCCCTGCACAGTGAGATATATTAAATCTAGTTTTAATACCTCAATATTCAATAGATTCTGCAAGGGATTGAGAACAGCAACACTAGGTTTCTATTGAATTTGAGAATTAACTCTATATTGATATAATCATTGACAAAGTCTTCTATTTTGAGATATAAATAACCAGTTCCTCTACATCCCGCTGGCAATATTTATATTATCATATAGAAACAGACTTATATTCTCTATAATATCAAGACCCTGAAGAGGGAAAGTCTTGGTAGGGGGTATACAGTAGTGCATATCTTAGCAGTTTCTATCTCATTCTTCTGCAGCAGTTAATGCAAAAAAAAAAGATCTTAGAAATAGTTTTTTACTTCTCTTGAAAAAGTAAGGTGTTTTTCTCTGGGTTTTACACAATATTCTTACAAAGAATTAAAAACAGAGTTGTTTTCTGTCATAATTTCATATTCTTTTAAGTAAGAATTACTATTTCAGTGGCTGAAGAGCTTTCATTAATACTTAATTCTTTTTTACACTCTTTATTAACTGATTTGAGTTGCACACTTGTTGTGTGAGGAGAATTGAATGATTTAGAATAAAATTGAATAGTTTTAATCAATTTCTCTGCAAAAAATTGATTTATTTTTTGTCAGTTTTTCTCTCAAAAACTGTCATATCATCTGATTTATTATCAATTGATATCATACTTTTCCTCACTGTATCCCAAGAAAGAGATTGTAAAGATTTTATTGATTTATCTTAAAAATCAATTTTAGTTTATTAGATTCTCTTCAAAAATCTAACCTAGTTACTGAACTAGTGTGAAAAAAATCAGGTGTTTTATACACAAAAGTCTTTTATTCTTCTTTTGAAACAGTCTGACCAACTTTTCAATTGAAAACAGACTTAGAAATATCTCAATTGAAACAGTCTGACCAACTTTTCATTGAGTGAAAACAATGAGTTCAAAAATACGCTCAGTTGATGTGGAAAAAGATGCTTTCTCAAATGCTATTCCTGAGATTGAAATTCTGAAGAGAAGAAAGAAAGAAGAAATAGAGAAACAACAAGTTCTTGAAATACAGGAACTTGAAAAAGCAAGCAAGATTCTTGGAAAGCAGTGTCTGAGTGAGATGAATGAAGAAGTTCTGTTAATTCTTCATGCTCAGGCCAGACAACTACAGGAGGTGATCAAGTTCAAACTTGGAATCTCAAACACAGTTCAAAAAACCTTGAAAATTCCTAGTACAATCACTGACTCTTCATCTTACTCTTCTTCTTCCTTTCTTCCTACTCCTTCTTCTTCTTTGAATCAGAAGAAAACATATGCTCAAGCAGCTGAATCTGCTGTCTCTAAACCTGCTGTCTCAAAACCTGCTCAAAATCCTGAGAAAACTGAGAAGAATACTGCTCATGCCTCTATTCATAGAAAAGTGGAAAAGAAAATGCAAAAAGAGAAAAACTTCCAAATCTCTAGAAATAGAAGACTCATTCTCAAAGTCTCAAACCAGGACATTCTGCAAAGAAACAAGCTAAACTCAAATCTCATTTTCAGAATCAGAAATGAAATTAATCAGCAGTTCTTTTCTCAGTTGATGACTGATATTGAAGTTCAAAAACCAGTTATAGCTTCAATTGAGTCATCATTCTTTGGAAACTCTATTATTCTGACTACAATGCCTGAATTCAGTGCTGAATTCCTTATTCAGAATGAGAATCTCTGGAAGTCAGCAGTAGAATCATTGCTAAACACAACAATTCTATCTGAAAGAGATGAAAAGTGGGGCAAATTCATTCTTCATGATATTCCAGTTGAAATTTTTGACTGTGAAGAAGGAATGCTACTTCTCAAAAATGAATTGGAAGAATACAACTCCATTCAACTGAGAAAGGAGCCTGTATGGCTAAATTCAATTGAGTTCAGACAAAGCAGGAGAAATGCCTCTGTTCTAGTATATACAAAAACACTTGAACAGTCAAAGATCTCTGAAGTAAGAGTAGCAGGTTTGAAAATGAGAGTTCATGAATACAAAGACTCAAGAATGAATCTCAAAGCTCAAACACAGTGTTCAAACTGTCAAAGATATGGACACTTTGCAATCTCATGTTTTAGAGACTCAAAATGTGCATTCTGTGCCAGAGATCACAAAACTAGTGAGCATAAATGTGAAACATGCTCAAAAAGAGGTGAAATTTGTCAACATACTCTGCTTAAGTGCTCTAATTGTAAAGAAAAACATGCATCTAGCTCTAAAGAATGTATGTTTGCTCCTAGAACTCAAAAGAACTGGAGAAAAGATGAAGCTCAAAGTCAATCTAGAACTGAAGAGAAGAGTCAAGCCAGTAAACTCACAACTGCAAGCTCAAAAAGAAGAAACTCTCAATTATCTAAGTCTTCAAACTCCAATTCTCCAGCAAAATGTAAACAGAATTTGAATCCTCAAACTCCTGTTAAGATTAGAGAATTGAGAAATGACTCTGGTGATAAACTAGATATAATGCAAGCAGTTGAGATTCCTACTTTTCAGAACAGTTATAATCTACTATCTGATGATAGTGATTAGATTCTTCTCTACTCTCTTTTAGTATGAATATACAACAAAAACAACAAAAAAAGTTTAAAAACTCTTCAAAAATCACATTTATTCAAAATAATGTGGATAGAAACTCAAATTGCATTTATTCTTGTCTTCAAATTGCATTTGAACAAAAAGTTGATTTTGTACTGCTTCAGGAGCCGAATTTTGATGCTGAGCAAAAATATGTCATTTCTCATTCAAGCTACTACTGCTTTTTACCTCAAAAGTCTGAGATAAAGTCAAGAGTAGTGATCTATGGAAGAAAGAGATCAAGATATCAATTTAATCTAAGATTTGATATCATGTCTGACCCTGATATTCTGGTGGGTGATATTATAGATAAAGAAAATGAGTTTGATACTATACAGCTCATAAATATCTATAATGAAAAGTCATTGAAGGAAAATAACAATATCTGGACAATTGATAGAGGATTTCTGAACATAACTCCATCAAGAAACTCTATAATTGCAGGAGATTTCAATGCACATCATCCCTGGTGGAATTCAGAATGCAAGAGAGCAGTGAGAGCTGATAATCTGGTTGAATGGACCTTTGAGCATTCAATAGATTTGGTTAATAAGTCTGATCAACAAACATTCTTTAGAAAAGGCATGAAACAGAAGTCTATTATAGATCTAACATTCATGTCACAAAATCTAATGAAAAGAAGACTTGTAAACTGGTTTATTGATTCAAATGAGACATCAGGATCAGATCATGAGATTATTCAATTTGATATTGAACTGAGTGAAAAACAAATGAGTGAAAATCCTCTTCTCTCTAATCAGTATAACTTTGAAAAAGCTGATTGGAAAGCAGTTGAAGAAAGCATAAAACTGTTAAAATCTGAAAGACAGAATGAGCTATATTGGAATTCTGGTCAAGATATCTCAAATGAAATGCTTGAGAATAGAGTGAAGCTTATTACATCTATCATTCTAACAAGTGTTAGAGATAATATTTCAAAAAGAAAATCTTCTGAGTATTCAAAACCTTGGTGGAATGAGAATATCTCATCTAAAAGAAAAGAATTAGCTACTGCTAGAAGAGATTGGAAGAATGATGTAATATCTGATGAAGAGTTCAAAACTGTCAGAAATGAATATTTTTCAGATATTAAAAGAGCTAAAACAGACTGCTGGAATAAATTTCTTGAAGAAGCACAAGGGAAGGAAGTTTTTAAAGCTTTTAACTATACTAAAACAAGAAGTGTAGCAAAACTTCCAGCTCTAGAATATGAGTTTCAGAATGAATCATATACAGCAAACTCTTTTGAGGAAAAATGTCAAGCTTTCATGAGAATTCTCTTTCAGAACTCACCAGATTCAGATTCAGATTCAGAGGAAGAGAATATATCACTTCTCAACTACATTGATGAAAATGACTGGGAATGGCCTGATCTTACACAAGATGAATTAGAGTCAGCTATCTTCTCAAGTTCTGTTAAAACTGCTGCAGGTCCAGATTCAATTAATCACTTGATTATTCAAAATACATATTCCTACTTAAAGAATGAATATTTTGAGCTCTTTTTCAATCTCTTGAAAAATGGATATCATCCTGAATGCTGGAGAGAAGCCACTGAAGTGATTCTTGCAAAACCTAATAGAAAAACTTCAATTCCTAAGTCATATAGAGTAATATCTCTATTGAACTGTTTAGGAAAGGTTTTAGAAAAGATAATAGCTACTCGACTATCTTTTATAAGCTCTATAGATGATTCTCTTTTATTCAGTGAACAAATGGGAGGTAGAAAACAGTGTTCTGCAATTGACACTGTTCTCTCAGTTGTTCATGATATTCAAATAGCAAAGCATGAGGGTCTGGTCTCAACTGCAGTTTTTATTGATATAAAAGGAGCGTTTGATCATGTTTCAAAGTCAAAGTTAATTCAGACATTGAAGATATTAAAACTGCCACTTTCCCTAATAAAATGGGTTAACTGTTTTATGTCTAAAAGAATTATACAACTCTTCTTTGATGGAATGAAACAAGACAAGACTGAGATAAAAATAGGAGTACCACAGGGGTCTCCAATCTCACCCATTTTATTTGCAATATACACTGCATATCTATTCAAAAATAGAAATATGAGAATAGTGCGATCTCCGAGTTATGTGGATGATATTGGTCTAGTCTACAGCTCAAAAACTATCAAAGAGAATTTGAAAGTAATTGAAGAAGCTGCAAAGGAAATCTTTGTTAGAGCAGATATCAATCAAATTCAATTTGATATGGATAAAACTGAGTTAATTCATTTCTTTCCTAGATTCAATGAGAAAGAACTATCTCTAACTCTTTTAAATAGAGAGATTAAACCCAGTGTAAATGTCAAATGGTTAGGAGTATGGTTAAACTCCAAGTTGAATTTTAAATATCACATTCAACAAAGAACTGTCAAGGTAGAAAGACTATTGAACAACATAATCAGACTATCAAATACAGAGAGAGGTCTATCCTTCCAGGCTATGAGACAGTTATATATAGCCTGTATTACATCAGTAGCTGATTATGGAGTTCAAGTTTGGTGGAATAATCAAGGGAATTTCACTGAACTCTTTCAAAGTCTGCAAAACAGAGCCTTGAGAAGAATTCTGGGAGCATTTAAATCATCTCCTATTAAAGCAATGGAAATTGAAGCTTCAATTCCTCCTCCTACTATTAGATTTGAAAAGGCCTGTATGAACTATGCTCTGAGAGTTGTAAAGATGAGCTCAAATCATATAATCAGAGAAAGAGTCTCTTCTTCATTTCCACCAATTAACTCTGGAAATGAACTGGATTGGAATAGATTTCTTGATTGAAATGAAAATAATTCTTCAAAGAAAATGCCTTCTCAACTGTACAGACTATGCTCTCTGATTAAAAATCAATTTTCTTCTTTAAATGTTGAAAAAGTTGATCATGAGAAGTTATCTCCCTGGAGAAAAAAGCTTGAATCTCTTATAGACTTACAAATAAGTGAACTATCAAAAGAGAAAGAATATGAACAGCATTTGAAGAGAATTTCTACAATCAATATAAAAGACTCTATTCTGATTTATTCAGATGGCTCAAAAAATGAGAACTTGAACAGATTGGGCGCAGGCATTGCTTATACTGAAGATAATATTAATTTTATCTCAGATTTCTGGAATCTAGGCTCTGAATGTGAAGTCTTTGATGCTGAACTATTTGCAATAGTGAAAGCTTTCAAACTCATTGAAATAAAATCTCATAAAAGAGGAAATTGTTTGAAAGAGGCATGGATATTCTCTGATAGTCAAGCTGCTTTAAAAAGACTTAGAAATAGTCAGATTCATAATGGTCAAATGAATCTTGAACTGATCTTAAACTCTGTTTTAAAAATTCAAGAGAGAAGAACATCAAAGCTGAGAATTCATCTGCACTGGGTTCCTGCTCATATGAATATTCATGGCAATGAATTGGCTGATTCAGCTGCAAAAAAGGGTGCAGAATTAAGCAGATCTATTCAAAAAATTGTGTCCTGGTCTTTTATAAAGAGAAAAATAAAAGAATCTTGTTTAGACAAGTGGAATGAAAGCTGGCAGAAACAAAAGAAGAGTATACATTATTCAAGATTTGAAACAAAACCCAAGTGGAAATCTTGTTCAATTAAATGTAAAAAGAAAATATTCTCATCTATAATACAGCTGAAACTAGGACATGGCTATTTCAAATCTTATATACAAAGATTTGATGATAGATTTGACTCAATAGAATGCTCATTCTGCAATACAAATGAGAATCCTGAGCATATTATAATGCACTGTGCATTATACAATAGTCTCAGAGCTAGATTGAAAGAGAAGTATGATCTAAATCAATTAAATATGAGATTCTTATTCTCAACTGAGACAGGAATTAAATACTTAATAGACTTTCTATCAGAAACTCAAGCAGCTACAAGAAAATGGCTAAATTCAGAATTATCTGAATATGAAGAGGAGGAAATCAATCAGATATAGTCTGTTAAAACAGCTATACACTCTCTTTTAAGAATTTGTTTTGTTATAGTCTCTCTTTACTTTTTCTTTTTCTGTATCTTTTCCTTTCAATTTCTTTCTATCTATCTATTTAATGTGTCTATCTTTGAGACTGTGTTCTTTCTCTCTTTTCTTTTGTCATGATATTGTCAAATGATTACAAAGTATCAAAAGATGTTAAAACACTGCAATTTGTAAACAGTTTTTGTATTCTGGGCTGGAATTTTCTGATTTTGCATATCTGAAATTGATGAATGTACAATAGTTAACTTTACAGACATAGAAAAAACCCTGAGAACTAAAGTTCTCAGGTAGATGTCATAGTCTCTGACTGCATACATCTATAATTGAAGAATAATAATAATAATAATAAAGCAACTCAACACTTCTCAAACATGAGTATCATATTCTTTCTTCATTTTTGAGAAGATTAGAATGTTGTTTAAGTATACTATACAGAAGACATTAACAAGGCCTCACAGTACCTTATTTATATAGGTCTGAAAGATGGCTGAAGTGTTACAGAGATCAAAAGACAAAACAAGATATTCAAAATTGCTGTACTTGATATAAAAGGCTGTTTTTCAAACATTGTCTTCATTAACTCTGATTCTATGATAGACATCTTATATATCAATCTTTGAGAATATCTTTGCTTCAGATAATCAATTGATCATCTCATTAATCAATGATAGTGAATAGTAATTCTTAACTGTCATCTTATTGAGACCTCTGTAGTCTATACATAGACATAGTCTATCATTCTTCTTGAACACAAAGAGTATAGATGTCTCTGCTGAACTCTTTGATAAATATATTCAGTTCTTTGATTGTACTTCTTCAAGATATTTGCACAGAACATTCAACTCCTTTACAGACAAGTTGTAAAGAGGCCTGTACAGTGCTGTTGCACTGTCTTCAAGACAAATCTTATATCATATCTTGATATTAGGAAACTTCACTGCTTTTCTTTCTAAAAAGACATTCTTAAAATCTGTAAAGAGACATCATGTACATCTGTCTTCAATGACAGATACTGCTGCTAATCTTGCAGTAAGAATGATGACTTCTTCATCTGTTCTCAAGTCTCAATCACCTGCTACACAGTATATTAACTCAATCTTTTTCTCAAGATTCTTCTGATGAAACTCTTCAGATTTCTCTATCATCATCTCTTCATCAGTGAGACAGTACTGTCATATCTGAGTGACTCAGTCAATGAGAGAATTGTTTTCTCTCAATCACAGAAGACCTAGAATAACATTCTCATCTATGATGTTGACTGCATGAAGAAGCAGACTGCTTTTCTTGAAGATTTCTTCTGAGTCTGTGATCACACACTTTGCTTAAATTATATTAAAACAGTGATATTTCATTTCATCTGTAAATTTTATATGATCTGATAAGTCTATCTTCTTTCAACTCTTCATCAAAGAAAGGGAATAGAATATGAAGTTAATATTCATCTCAGAGTTGAGTAGGTATCTCACTGATATCTTCTCATTCAGAGTATGCATTGTAATCATAACATAAACTCAGAGATATGAGAATTATCAATTCTTTTCTTTCTCTTCTTTATCTTCTGTGAATATATTTGTCAGAAGAGAAGTTAACTTCAAGAAGATGTCTTCTCAGTTTCTTCTCTTCTTCAGTTTCTTACAATCACTGATATAATGATCATCAGCTTCACAGTTGAAACAGAGATCTTTGTCAAATCTTTTTTAATATTTCTTCACAGTGAGTGAAGAATCAGAATACTTAGAATTCTTCTTTACTTTCTTCACACTGAAGTCATCATGATATTATTTAGATTCTGTTATTGATTACTTAGAAGAGGTCTTATTAGCCTTTTTCTCAGAGAATTGATTATTCAAATAGATTTGAGAAGCCAGGTTAACAAGCTCAGTGTGATTGATTAATGAACTCTGATATTATGATATCATTGTTCATACCTTGTGAGTCAGCTTCATGAGATAAAGCTGTGTTTTTAATTGATTCAAATCATCAGTCAGTTTCTCTCAATATTCTTCAAATCTTGTATTGAAATCAGAAGGATTTTCATCATCTTATTAATGTAATAAGTTGAATCACTGTATCACTGTGAAGCTGCAGTTACAGTGATCTTCAATTTGATTTAGTAGAAAGTTCTTAAATTCTTCTCAAGTCATGACAGTATTAATACACTCAAGCTCTCTCTTCTTGATAATTCAAGTAGTTGCAGAGATGCCTTCAAGAAGGTTGATAGCATATATTACTTATATCTCATGAGTATTATACTGGCTCAGGTTAAGGTGGAATTTTCATTCAAGAATACAGATAAAGCTGTGAAATTCAGACAAGATGTTTCTCTTATATCTCAATAAATCTCTGATCTTAATCTCTCTATCTTCATAATAGATGTAGGTGTGTAGAGGCTGCAGCAGTAGCAGAGCAGTTAAAGAGCTTATATTAAAATATGCAGTGAGTTCAGAAATCTCAGATTTCTGCCAGAGTAGAGATGTACACACTCTAGGAAATGATGTAGTGTTTTTCTCAGAGAGTGAGATCAGATCAGTCTCAGTGCAGGTGTATGAGATCATATCAGTCTGTTAGAGCTTGACTGATTTAAACATGTAATCAGATTGAGTGATTTGAATTGTAATATAACAGAACTGAAGCAGTGACTAGTCAGCAGTATCATGTAGAAGTAGTTGTTTAAGAAGCTATATAAGTGAGCTTGACTATCTTGCTTAAATAGTGAGCTCATAGACTACAAGATTATTGTGAGGATATCACAGATATAATACTTAGTATACTAAGAAGATTGTATAAGACACACAGTAACTCTCATATATATTTCAGTAGAAGAAAAACAAATCACTGACTTCTTTGATAAGAAGTCAGTATCTAGCTATTCTATATAGATAATGAGTGAATACTCTTCTCTCATTTCATAAGTAAGAATAGCTAGAGTGATATCTCAGCAGTGTCTCATTGCCAAGAAAGAGTAATCTGCTGACCTCATATAGAAGCAGGGTTCTCATACCCATCAATCGGATCTTCCTATGATATATCCGAATAATGTCATAGAGTGGTTGGAAACCGGTTCAGATGAGATGCGGGATGAATGAAATCATCCGCATGGAAGCGATGAGCCGTGTGGAACCGCAACAGGGCCTTGGCGCGGCCGGGAGCGTGACATATTCTCAATCACTGATTCTCAGCTGAAAAACTCACAGAATTTCTATTCTTCTGTCTTGAAGCTTCACTGTGTATATACTGTGTATGTGTATAAATATTTACTCTGATTATTAATTCTCATACTTTCTCTTTCTTTTTCTTCTTTAATGTTTTTCACTTTGTTATATAAGATCTATATATAATACTGATCTATTCAGTGTAGGCCTCTTACAAATGCAATGTAATTGACATGAATAGATGTTAATTCATTCTTTAAGTGAGAAGATACTGATCTTTCTCTTAAGTGAGAAGATATATAGACTGATTAATAGTTGAAGATAATATATTCTAATTAATTACAATTGATATATATCTCACATTGACATCAGTCAGTGACATCTTCAGAAGTGATTTCAGAAACTCAGAAGTCTATTCAGATAGCAGAGACTCTTACTTATATATAGATATTCAAGTCTACTCAGTTTATAGCATCTGTATCATTTTTATTATTCTTTAGTATAGATCTATAAGTAACTGAAATATAATATCTTCTATCACTGTTCTGTATACTTTTGAGCTTGATAAGACAGTCATTCAATATTCAGAGTTATATACAGAAGTCTTTATAAGTCTGATCTTTGTCTACACTTATAAAAGTCTGTAGAAGTTCAAAAGTTAGTATCTTCTTAAATATATTAATCTTTATTTTATTCTCTTAAGATTGATTATCTACTTCTAGAATCTTGATATCAAAATCAGAGATAAATGTTATAAGAGAAGTATTTCTCTGTTAGACACTCTGTAATTAATCTAATATCTTCTATTATATAGCAGTGTCTCAGAACAGAATATTAAGATATTTGATAATATTATCAGATATATATAACACTGATTTACATGCTTTTATTTATGAATGAAACTTCTGTTTTACATGATTCTTCAATTATTTATTAATATATTAATCTTGATTGATTAGTAAACTGATGATATCTTTATCTATACTTAGTTTCATAAGCATTTTCAATCTTTATAATGAGTAGAGAGTGAGATTAGAAGTATTGAAATATATAAGAGTATCTAAGTATTTCTTCAGTGTTTATATTATGTTTATATTTAGTTCTATCAGTGTTGAAATTGTCTGTACAGAGGTTTCTTATTGAGATAATTATTAAATCTCTTTATATTAATATTATTAAGTTACATGTATATCAGCTATCTATTACTGTTATAATTTCAACATTACTTAGAGTCACTGTGATACTGTATTTATACTTACATTTGAGAGTTCTCTCATATTATCAGTAGATACAGTTGTATCATTTATTAAATATATAATAACTGTGAAATTGAAAGAAGTGTAATTGTATGAATATCTTATATATCTGTGTCAGAACTCTCAGATCTTTCACTGATATTCTCTTTATAAAATCTTATTCTCTTTATAAAATCTTGTTACAGAGTCAGAGTAATTAGTAAGTAAGCTTTTATCTGAGAACTCAGTGTCTGCTTAACTGTTCAATTATTTCTCTATTTCTTATATATTATTACACATTCAGATATCTTCTCAATGAATAATTATTTTTAATAAGAAAATGATGAATATTTTTCAAGTGTAAGAGATTTACACTGAATAGATCAGTATAATATTTATAGATCTTATATAATAAAGTGAAAAACATTAAAGAAGAAAAAGAAAGAGAAAGTATGAGAATCAGTAATCAGAGTGAATATTTATACATATACACAGTGTGTACACAGTGAAGCTTCAGAGTGAAAGAATAGAAATTTCATGAGTTTTTCAGCTGAGAATCAGTGATTGAGAATGACTGAGAATCAGAGCTTTCAGTGAAATCTATGAAGTGTAATAAAATAGGCTATATAATGATCAGACGCAGCCCGCCACAGAATATGTGTTTATGTATAACTTATAAGAAGTACTTCATAATATTATTGATAATTAATATAGTTAGTTAGCCTTTGTTTGATTAAGTAAAATTGTTCATTATTAATAGCTAAAATTTATTACAGTATAATTCCTTCTTTTTCCTTTCTTAGCAAGAGTTTGCTGTAGGTCAATCTGTGAAGAGTATACCGGCGTGTGAAATGATGAGTCTAGGCGGGTTTTAGCGTGGTTATGTTGAGAAGATAAGAAGATGAGAAAAAGAGAAAAAAAGCGTGAATAGAGTGAGAAGGGATCGACGGGGGCTGAGGGGCTGGACCGGACTGAAACCCGATGAAAAATAGTAATAATGAGGGAAGGAATCTTCGTTTAAAGAATATCCATGGCGGCTGTTGATTGGTTTTTGGTTTGAGAGATGGTTAGCGTGAGGCTGGTTCAATTGAGTTGTGGCTGAGAATATGTGGCTGGTGTGTTCTAGCCAGGTAATATCCATACATGTACGGAGTAACTAATATAGTTTCGACCTTTTTGGATGGAAATACATCACAGAGGATCAAGAACAAATCACCTGCCCAACTAGTAACAATGCATGATATATTCACATATACTGTAAATGCTCCGTACACATGTACAGATTTAAACATATACATACATAGCCATCAGGGAAGCATACCTAAGTAGATACAATCTGTGTGTCTCTGATTCCACATCCGTGGACGGACAGACATACATATATGCTGTACATGTCCCGTGGGTAGGACAGACAGGCAGTACAAAACGTAAGAATATCAATGTCACTGTCTCATCCAACCCGAGCCAATCGACTGCTGCTGGCTATTGCCGTAGTAGCCGGGCTGAGGACGGCTTCATTCAATTCCTCCATTCTCCTAGGAAGACTATGTTGCCGTCCTTTTTCTACCCCTGGCCTGGCCTGTGCTGCTTCCTTTCAAAGGAACCTAGCAAGAACTGCTCTGAGAGGAGTTCTGGGATAAGGCCTTCTTTGTGACCCAGGTTTCGGGGTGGATCGAGACTCTTTTTTTTTTTTTTTTTTTTTTTTTTTTTTTTTTTTTTAATATTTTATATTTTATATTTTTTTTTAATTCTTTAATTCTTGTTTGGCTCTCTTCATTTTTTGAGGTTCCTGAAGAGAGATGAAGGGAGAGCACGTCGCTCAGGAATACGTACTTAGGGATTTACTTAGACGGATATTAGACAGACGATAGGATACCGGAGAAATGAAATGCGGTAGGTGGCAAGAAAGTTGTCGTATGCGCGGGCGCGATATATCTAGACCAAGGTTGGTACGTGACGTACGTGTATGCGTGGGTAGGGTAGGTAGGTAGGTATTGGTATAGGTCCGCTACCCTACCAAGTCCACCAACCACCAGAGGGATGAGGATATGTGCCCAACGTAGAAACAGCGCGAGAAGTGAGCCTTTATACGAAATAGGGAGATATCCTCCAAACTCTTCATAGATATATTTACAGCGTACATACGCAGCGTAAGTAGGCAGAAAGTGGCAGTATCAGGATCTCTACTCTGCGAACAGAGTACGGAGTAGTTAGTTGGATGCTAGCCGCGCAGTCAGGGTCAACCTGGCCAATCAGAGCAGGCGACGCTCGCTTATCCACCTAATCTACAACCAGTCTTTAAAAAAATTAAAAAACAAAAATTGAAAAAATTGAAAAATCACAGCGAAAGCTGACGACGCCTGCCAAGCCTTTTGCTGCCAATTCGTGCCAAGCCGACCAGCAGGAGGGAAGGGCTAGGCCCGAAGTAACTAGCGTAGAGTGGCAGATTCGTCACTGCCCGCGCCAATTACGACGCCCGTACGGGGCAATACGCTGCTCAATACGCCTCTCCTTACCTTACCAGGTGTTGAATGTTGTGCGTAGGTACCAGTTGGTGTGCTGTTGCTGTATCTCGGACAGGACAGGAGCTTGACATACTATTATTATTTGGGATGCTTTTGAACCTTAAGCTAGGTTGTTCGTCTTTACGGTCCGTAGTTGCTGCTGGCATAGGTCATGTGGTGTATTATTATACTATATGTACTGTAATTGGATTGTATGAGGCGTGCCACACCACACCCACCACCGGTCGACGCCAGGCATACGCGTTAAGGGTCTGTAATAACAACTGTAATCGCAATACAGTGTTTCTGTCTTGTCTGTCTGTCTGCATCATCCTCACCTCCTCCTCCTCCCTTTCTTCTTCTTCTTTCGCTTTCTCCTCCTCCTCCTCCTCCTCATCCTCATCCTCGTCGTCGTCGTCGTCGTCGTCGTCGTTGTCTCCCTCCTCTTCTTTTTCTTCTCTCCGATTCTCTTCTCCTTCACATCTCTCCTCTATCTCCATCCTCATCTTCCATCTTCTCTTCTTATTTCTCTCTACCCCATACCTGTTTACACCTATATATTCGATACCTCTTCTCTGTCCCGTGTTGTGCCGCTTTTCTCGTCCAGCGACCTGCCTCCGCCAAGACGACAACTCGGCTGTGCTATCCTGGTTGCTGCTGTCTGTCTCCTTAGCAGCCAAATCCAACCAATCCATCCATTATTATTCCATCCCACTCCCACCACCATCCCCAGCGATTGCATCTTGGAACACCCAACTCCCTCTCATTCTCACTCTCACACGCCATCCATCCATCGTCTGACCGACCTCGTTATCCACCTTCAATCGCATTGACCACTTCCTTCGTCTCTCCCTCTTCCACGAGAACCACCTATATCCACCGACGACCCATCTTCAAACTGACCGACCCTTTTGCATCCATATATCTATTCCCTGGCATCGTGTAATTCGGGAGACACCTCGCCCGCCTCCCTCTACTGGTGGTGCTGACAGTCACTGCGACTGACTGCCAGCCTGCTGTCTCGCCATGGCGGATCGTCCCCCTCATCGCTCTGGAGCCCGTCTTCCTTCCCGCTCGTCTCGCTCTTCTCTTCGCTCCTCTCCTCCCTCCACAACCTCCGCCTACGATGCCTCTCAACTCACACAGCAATTCGAGGACTTGCTACGGACGCGCCGCCTGAACTCGCTGCAGGAGCGATCCCGCTCTAGAACCGCTTCTCCTTCTCCTTCGCCTACTCCTGCCACTCCCCATTCTCCCCCTGCCTCTCGTCTTCAGTCATCCAGTCATCGATCTTCTTCACAACATCCACAACAACATCCACATCCACCATCATATTCCCTTCGAAGCCTCCCGCTCGTCCCCGCCCCTCCCCAAGACCCGGTCTCCTTCAAATTTAGCAACCTTCTCCATGTCTTGTCCGTCACCCCTACCAAATACGAAAACCCCGGCCTGCTGGACGAAGCCCTGGCCGTAATCCCGCTAGACAGGATATATTCAGAAGCAGACGAGGAGTGCCAGATTCTCCAGGCTGAGGCTGCCAGTATGGGTGAAAACGTGAAACCACAGTGGGGTTATCAAGATTGTGTCATCAAATCTCTGCTGAGGTATGGTTCTTGTTTTATTTTTATTATTATTATTTTATTTTTTTTTCAGTATCTGCTTTTATCTGCTTTCATGTACCTTGGCTAACTTATAAATATCTAGATGGTTCAAACGGTCTTTCTTCCAATTCGTCAATAACCCTCCCTGCTCCGCCTGTTACAGCCCGACCATCGCCCATGGAATGACCCCGCCTACCCCAGACGAAACTGCCCGTGGCGCAACCCGAGTCGAATTGTACCGATGTTCGGATGCAACATGCGGCGCAAACGAGCGGTTTCCCCGCTATTCGGACGTCTGGGCCCTGCTCCAGACACGACGAGGACGGGTGGGTGAATGGGCAAATTGCTTTTCAATGTTGTGTCGCGCTGTAGGTGGCCGCGTTAGATGGGTGTGGAATTCTGAGGATTATGTCTGGACCGAAGTGTACTCTGAACATCAGAAGCGATGGGTCCATGTTGATGCTTGTGAGGAGGCCTGGGATAATCCCCGGCTTTACGCTGAAGGTACGTTTTATTTATGAATATTTGTGTATACCCATTGGTCTAGTTTTCCCAGCAGAGGGGATTCTAATTTAGATTCATTAGGGTGGAACCGCAAAATGGCATACTGCGTCGCATTCTCCATCGACGGCGCAACAGACGTCACACGACGGTATGTTCGCAACCCAGCAAAACATGGCATGTCCCGCACCCGCGCCCCAGAGGAGGTCCTGCTCTGGGTCATTCTTGAAATCCGCCGGATGCGCCGCGAGAACCTTTCCAAAGAGGAGCGTCGACGACTGATAAAAGAGGACGAACGGGAAGAAAGAGAGCTGCGCGGTTATATGGCCCAGGCTATCGCAACGGAGATTAATAACCTCTTTCCTAATGGACGAATCAGTAATAGTGGAAACGGCACCAACGGCAACGATGCATCCGCTGATGAATCGAAGGTGCCTGTTACAACACCGAATGGCAATGTGGAGTGGGTGAATCCCACTCAGGGGCAGACGGGGCAACCAAACCCAGATCGATCAAGCCAGGGGCGATAACCTTTTGGAGTCGTGGGGTGATGATGCCTATGCTACGCTTTATTTTGCTCAATTTTCCTACCCACGATCGGAACGATGAAAAGTTATTACAACGCCACGACAAAGGCGTCCTTTTTTTCTAACGAATGAATCCTCGTTTATGGTTGCTTTCCTTATGGAATCCAAAACCACCTCTATATCTCTTCCAATGTCGACCCCGAACCCTCACACATCCAAAAAAATAAAAATAAAAAATAAAAAAAAATGAAAGATAGTCACATCCCACCGTATCCATCCCGACGCCATATACATGCCTTTTTTTTCCTTTATGAATTTTCTAACAATAGGCGACTGGAGTGAGTCCATTCGTGTCTGGCCATAAAGTTTCTCGTCGTCGGATACACTAAACATTCATCTAACTTCTCCCCATCTCCCTGGCCTGCCTTCTCCTTGCTCTATCTCAAACCGCCATTTGTTCTCGGTTCGCTGGATGCCCTCTCCTACTATCACACTTCGCTACACTACACTACACATCATATTTCATTTCCTTTGTGTCTTATCCACTGTCCATCCGATTTCTGGGGGTCTAGGTTGGGGTTCGGGTTTTGGTCCCAGTTTTATAGTTTTCATCAATGTCTCAATCATGGGTTTGAAGGCGTTCCTTTCTTCCTGACGTCTTTCTTTGCTTGGATTTTCTTTTGTTTTGCTCTCTTTTTACTCTTTTACCCTTGATTTTCTCATCTTCTCTCCTTTTCTTTCTTTCTTCCTACTTTTGAAGCTAGCATTAGCCCTTTACTTTTTTGTTTCTCTTTCAATTCATTTCAACTTTCTTCTTTTGCTATTCCTTCTTCCTCCACACTCCTCTTTCCTTTTCATTTCTCTTTATATTTTGACACCGATCAATATTTTTTTATATTATTTTTTATATTATTTTTTATATTATTTTTTCTCTTTTATGCCGTATTAATGAAATGTTAACTATACCATATATCATACCACATCAAAACATTTAACTATTGATATCAGGTGAAAACATCTAAAGCTTGTACATATTCTATTATTATTCAGCAACAAGTATTTACTAAATGCAACTGTATACAACTTGATGTGTATCTGCTTATTTTATATTCACACTCATCAGTTCAAAGTTATTTGCGCTATATTCTCTCTCAAGTAGAGAGCATCATTATTATCTCTCTCATTCAGCGGTTATGAATCTCGGACGGTCCAGGAAGACTCCATTAGAATTTAAGAATCTTTGTTTGATTCATGCTATTACTGATATTTAATACTTTCCACAATGCAATAAAATAAATTATTGTACACAGAATATAACTAAACTTCAGTTGAGAGAGATGTAAAAGTCTCCCTCCTGGCTGTCACTCACCCCTACCCTACCACTAATCGAAAATAATTGTCATCCAGCATATGCCAACTCACCCCGGAAATGTACCGCTGGATACGACTTGTTAGGCAACCATGTCCCTTACAAGCCTACACTACACGCATTGCAGTCAGTATCCAGTCCAGTTTGTCCATCTATAGAATCTACACTCACTTGGCGTCGTCGACACAAAAAGAACTCATCATAGTTACTTTCCCTATCGATCCATCTCTATATCTATATCAAATCAAATCGAACCACCAAACCACCAAACCATGTCCGTCCTAAGCGTCCACGCCTCCGCCTCCCACTCCTTCTCCAAACCCAGCGTCCCAAGCATAACCCTCCTCCCCAACCTGGGCATGCAAGGTGACGCCCACGCCGCGCCACCGTCCAGCACCGCTCGCGCCTACACATTAGACCCCCGCCGCCAAATCTCCGCCAGGTGCACCTGCTCCACGCAGAGATCCTGGCGCCGGTAGGCGGTGCGGGGAGGAGGACGCTGGTGCTGGTGCTAATGGTCCGCTCCTACCGGGCGATATGGGGGAGAATATTACGACTAAGGGTATTGATCTGTTGGCGCTAGGGAGGGGGACGAAGTTGCGGTTCGTCGGCGATGTCAACGTCCATGTCGATGGTAACGAATGCGGCGGCCGCGGCGACGGTGACGGTGACGGTGACGGTGACGGGGCTGCGGAACCCGTGTGCGCAAATCGACCGGTTCCGGAAAGGGCTGAAGGAGAAATTTGTCGTGCGGGATGCGGAGGGGAATATTGTCGGGCGCAAGGCTGGGGTTTTGGGGGTTGTCGAGCGGGGCGGGGGGGTTCGGCCCGGAATGCGGATTTTGATTGAGAAGCCACCTGTCCATGAGGCGTTGGAGTGTGTCTAGCTTAGTGTCGAGTTGGCTGGCTGGGGTGTCGGGGAGGGGTTGCGTTGCAGTTGCATTTGCATTTTTCTTGTGCTGGGAGTGTTTTTGTTTTCGGGACGAATCGTGTCTCTATTCTTAAGGCTTTTGAGACTTTTGTTTCAGGGAGCCGGTTCTGTCCTTTTCTTTTCTTTTTCTTTGGCTCGCTCGTAGAATATTTGCCGTCCTCTTTCTACATATAGCGTGACGCGATGATGTATCTTCAAAGAGTTCTACAAGCCAGCGAATGATGCAGCTCCTCACATAAGGAAAAAAGCACCTAGTGTGACTTGGAAATAGATAGCCAGCAAAACGAAAAAGGATATCTGGAAAAATGCCTCGAATTGCCGTGAAAAATCTGTAGAATTTCCAGACGCCTGTTTGGGCTGCGCCAATTATACAGTAGTAGAGAGCTCTTGTTAGCCTGCCCAGCTGCTGGATCTTCGTGATGATGATGATTTGATTTCGCATTCGTCTTTCGCCAGACGATCGTTGTCGCAATACCCTGGTAATCTTTTCGATATAGGCCCGAGTGCTATCATGCTGAATACATGATGCTGTTGGATTGAAAGAAAAAAGAGGGGTCGGTCGTTAGCTAGCTGGTTCAATGGTAGAAGTAATTGATTTACCCACGACAGCGCAGTGCAGTTGCAGATTACAAGTTCACATCTATAGTTGAAAAGTGGTATGGTAGACCACCACCTGCAAAAGGAGGAATGGAGGAGAAAAAAAGAAGAAGAAAAAGAAAAAAAACTTACGTGCATAACGTATATCCCTATTATAGTCGTTCCTGGGGTTATTTCAATTTTTCCCATCCTTTTGCGGACCTGTGGCCCTGGTGGGAACTTCAATTGGGGAATTGCATTTGGCTGGAAGGTGAATTGTCTGTTGTGATTTGTTATGACCTGTTGAACTTTGTAAGCTTTGATGTTCGAGAAAATGGAGAACAATGGACGAGAGAAAGAAAAATTTTGCGAAGCATAAGTAATGTGAGGCTTACCTTTATTGAAGTGATATTCTTCCCAAAGTCCCCGTTTGCTTGTATACCAGTAAGAAGTTCTCCACCCGGCCCATCGATAGTGAAAGATATCTTCAACGAGTCATCTGCACCCTTGGGGTTACGACCTGCCCGTAGCCGCTCGACCGGCGCACCCTCTGCCCCATACTCAAAATCTATCCCCACAATCTCCTGTCTTGAAACCGTAACGGATATCCGTGTCAGGTATTTTAGATATGAGCCCTCAGGACCACCGAACATTACGTGGATGAGTGGATGGTACTCGGACTGCGGCACTTCTTTGCCTGGAAAAGTAGATTCATGCAGGTAAACATCTTCGGGTGGGACGTTAGGGTACCAGATCGCATTTGTCCGCAGGGGGACTTGTGGTGGCCGTTCATGCGAGCCGACTTCTGTGTCTGGCACGAAGAGCTCGACGAGTTTAAACCCCTAGAACGATCATAAGTTACTACAACGGAAGAGAAATAATAGTACCAAAGAAAGGGGTTCAGGAGGGGGAGGGGGGGGGGCGGCGATTACATCAAATGCACACTTCAGATGGGATATACGGTCGTTGGTACAAAGTCGCAGCGTCACCGGCGTAGCGTCCGGACACCCAGCCCAGTTCGATAACCTTCCTTCAAGAGTGGTAGCTTGCAGCGCACGTATCCCATCGGGACTAATAGAAGTTATAAATCCTGATAGCGTTGCTGAAGCACCCTCTTCGTTTTCTAGGTCCAGGACAATTTCGCTCGCCGGGATGATGTAGCCCATATCCACACCTGGCTCCTTGCGGGAACATAGTCGAATTCCTGAGACATGCTGCTTACCATTGAGTGTTATGAATGACACTGCGATCTGAGATATTTCGCGTGGTAAACGAGCAGCCTGTACGTAAAGCAAATCATATGACATATGGTTATAGCGTGCCCCGGCAACTTTCCACACGATATTATTGTATTGGTCTGCTTTCTCCAAACGCATTTTATCTAACGGCTGAATTTTTAACAATCTTGCAAGTGATCTATTGCAGTTCCAAATTCTTACCCGATTCGCCAAAGCTCCCCCTTCGAGCAAGATCTGGCCTGTTTTCTCATATAACGTTCGCCAGTCACGGCATCTAGCGTTCACGGCAGATTCACTGTCCGGTCTTGTAGCCTCGAAGATAAAATCTCTGTCCATGCCCGGCAGAAACCGGGAAAACCAAAAGTACTGCGAGAGTGGTAGGCAGGCGAAGGACCTTGAAGCTAGCCTGAGGCTAGCAACATCTTTGACGAGCAGCTGCGTCAGAATCTGCTCACGTAGTTCCACTGGCAACTCCGAGAAACAATCCGCATGCCGTTGCGGTCTACAAGATATCCTCAGATCATCATTGTTGAATTCCTGGGCAGGGCTCTCTTTAGTTTCAGCCAAGATCTGTCGTAACTCTGGGATATCCCAAGGATCCTGTTTGCAGTAGTAGTACGGAGACAGCTTCGGTCTAGTCACAGAGCCCGTGATCATGCCAGCGAGGCGAGCCTCCTCCCACGGGTAATAGATCGGATATGTCTTCACTAGGCCGCCATAGGTATGACCCCATTGCACCCAATGTAGAGACCGTAAGGGGAGTGACCGAAAGATGTCGTAGAGGCGGTGAACCGGGACAGGGTCCGGGTAGTTAAGAGCATTAAGTAGGTTCCAACATTGGTCATGAAATACGTATCCAATATCGGGACGGTAAGTTGGGGAATGGAAAGGTGTGAACGCATCCAGGGGAGAGAACATGTATTCTCTATCATTATAGCGTTGATCTCGATCTGAAGGAGCTGAGAACGGAATGGTGTAGGCGATCTCTCCACCCACGCCAGTCAAAAATGGCGTCCTTTCTTCGCCGCCGCCGGGAATGCGAACTAAGTTTGAGTATTAGCATTGATGGTTACTCTAGGGGCACATTTACTGTCCAGAGATCCTGCGTATTGATTGGTGATACTGATAGAAATTTCTTGCAGGGATACAGATATGTACTTACCGGCACGAAACTCAGTCTGCCATTGTGCTGTCGGGGATCGGTAATGAATAAAACCTCCACATAGAAGGCAGTACGGACCTTCCGGCATAATTTAAGATATTCCTAATGTACTGTACAAACTCCTTCGCGATCCTGCTACAATATAACAAGATGGAAAATGACGAGTTTCCAGGCCGGGATATTATGCGAGAGCGCAAAGGACAGAGGGGCATGAGAAAATGAAGCGCGTGAACATCAGCAACCCTAAGTAATGGGATATTTATCCATTCATTCGGTTATTTTCTTCCTCTGAAGTCAAGGGAACGGGTGCGGTTTTTATTAGTTTCCCTTCTGCGTATCGATAGCCAAGGCGAGAGAGGCAGAAGGATTCTGGGGTTGGAAACACGCCTCTCAAACCCTGGTGCCTGGCTGCGATGAAAAACAAAGCCGGACGTCTGCAAGCTCAGGGCTGATACCGGGTTGAGTTAATAATACACGGCTGAAAAGGTTCTGAGGACTCTGTATAAATGCATAACTATGTCTTCATAATTGATGTGGTCCACTTTCGTTTGCATTGACCCTTTATTGATCTAATACCTGAACAACCAGTTTCAATGCCTGGAGTCGAAGTTGAGGTTGAGGTTGAGGCTGAGGCTGAGGCTATTGTGGCGGACTTAACATATGATATAGTTAGTTATGATAAGTTATATAATAATGGTTAAGGATTCTTATTCACGAGCAACAAGGACTCATTTTGGGTTCATTCTCTTAGTCGCTGCAAAATATAATGTCGCTACCTTGTTTCCATCCACTCAGAATAGGTATTTGAGACAGCGGGGTTCCAATTTATTCTGTACCAAACCACACATCACATCACCTAAAAACTCCTGAGCACTTGCTTGGTCTATCCCGCGGATCCAACTTCATAATCTTAAGAATAAAATCCCTATTTTCTCTTGATACTTCCTTCTCTGATATTCTCTTGAAACGTTTCTGCTTTTCTGGCAGTCCTGGCTGGTGAATACACAACAGGATGCCAAATGTTGGAGGGCAGATCAAGTCCGGGAGCTGCAGGGGGACGGATTCATAGAATAATAGCATAAACCGGTTGGGAAGTTACTCCATGGGCTGATTTTCTGTGGAGGAAACGGAGACCTTCAAGAGTAGTCATTAGACGTAGATTTAGCATTTATTTATTTAAATTTTTTTGAGTTATGCAGAAACGCAACAAAAGAAGACGCTCCACCGCTTGGATATATAAGATAGCGTACATTGAGCGTCGCGTCTAGACAGTTACCTGAACCAAAAATGAAAATCACATATCAACACCTGGCCCATGCTAACACATGTACTACCGTACATACATATAAATGAATCCCCATACAACTTTTCTTCTCCGTTCCTCCCACTCATCGAGTATCTCCCCCTACTCGTAGTCCCGCACATACCGCCCAGGCAACTCTATTTCCCACATTGGCCGCTCCACCACCGCAACTTCTAGGTTGAAACCGCCCCCTCTCAACTCCTGGTCTGTATCCGATACACTACCCAGTTGGTCGAGTGGTACTATTCCTAGAACATCTCGATACTTATGTGTATGCCACCAACGACGTTGCTGTGGTGTGCTTTTCGGTGTCTCTTTCGCTTGCAATGGAAGCTCTGGTACAGCATCTTGGTTAGCCGGGTTCTGGGTAGCAACGGTCGCCTGCTCTTCTCGCTCAGGCTTTTCGGGTATAGCCGCTTGTGGTTTCTGGCTTTGTTCTTGCTTCCCCTTCGCCAGCGTCTTGTTGTGCCCATTGGCATGTGGTCTGTTGTCGATCACGACGGCAAAGGCTACTTGCAATTTCCTGCTGGAGGTGATGGATGAAGAGGGAAAGGAGGTACTCATACCATTGGGTTGATATTGACCGTGATGGCTTGTCTCCTTATCCCTGCCGTCGTCTTCATCCTTCCCCTCCTCCTTTGTCTCTGGTTCGGAGAGACTTCGGTCTCGTCGAAGGCGTGCTAGTACGGAGTCATTTGCTGCTGATGACTCATTGTATTGTTCATATTCGTCTTCTTCAACCACATCATCTCGGCTCCTTTCCCGCTTGAGGTCTATCCATTGCGCATTTGCTTCGTCGCTGCCCACAATTTTGCGCATTTTCCTTCCTAAACCTACATCAGATTTCGAAACTGCTATTCTATCACCAGCCCCAGTGTTGGTCTTCGGCATCTTCCCCTCCTCGTCATATCTTTTGCGTTTGTTCGTCCCCTGCTTTGCTGTGTCAGGGACATCCTTGCTTTCAACCACATCATCTGGTGAAGGGAAATCTTGCGATAGATCGAACATCCACATCCATGTAGGGCCGTATAACCAAAGGCGTTCCCGGCTCTGGTTTACATCCCAAATAGCGCCCATCGCTCGATCCTTAAGTATAGTGAATTCATTGGGTAGGTACGCTTTGGGGTTTCTCCGGGACCAATCAGACAGTTTCCCTTTCATCACTTCAAATTCAGATAATTGGTGCTCAGCAGTCAATACCATTAGGCGACCAGTACCAGGCGAAGTCGGACGAGAGACGTGAGAATCGGTGGTGCCGTTGGTAAGAGTCTTTACGTGGGAGCGATTTGGCGGCCGGAATGATAGCAGTAGAATTCCAGCTTTCAGGCGAGGAATAGGTGATTCTGACGGTGTCGGTATCCAACGCTGGCCCTCAAGCACAACAGGAGCATCATCGTCATCTGAGGATTCATCATCCGACGAGGCAATTCCGTTCACCTTTACCCCTTTGCCGGTTTTCTCGAATTCTTGAACATCCTCCAAAATCCACGTGTCAATAAATCCTCCGAGGTCCCCACAGGCAAGCATCCTACTATCTTCGGAAAATACAACACAGCGAACGCTCCGTTCATACTGACCAAGCGTACCATAGATTTCTTTGTGTCGAATTTGTCTAGGAATACGATCCAAATCGATCAGCTCAGATAGCACGCGCGGATTCTCCTTGGGATCGGAGTCTGATACAATCCTAGCAAGACTAATATCGTTATTGGGGCGGACAAGACAAATCCATTGGCTATCAGGTGAGAAAGTAGCAGATTTGGCTCCGTGCCTAGCCACTGCAGGAGGAAGATCGATCTTTTGGACGCGCAGGGCTGGTTTGCTGTCTCCCTTTCGCCATTTTAGGCTGAAAATCTTCACTTCCGCCACAGTTGCTGCAATGAGAAGCTTCCCATCTGATGACAAGGCGGCAGATGTAAGGCTTTCATCGCCCTGGACCAACACTTTGCCTACGAGCTTATGGCTAGTCCCGTCTAGCAGTTGTTCACCAGGCCCCGAGCGCTTGGAAATATACCACAAACATACTTCGCGGTCCCACCAGCTCATAAGGAGACGGGATGAAGGTGATGAGGTGACTTGAGGAACTTGGGGAAGATTCGATAGTTTCCGATGATGCTCCGCTCCATATTCGCGCAACGGAAGGACGACGGGTATTGTGTCCAATCCTATAATTCAAAATGTTAGAGACGAATTGAAAAGTATATGTTTTAACACCTGAGCATTTTTTACCTCCAGATACCACGATGCTTATATCCTTAGTCTCATAAACAGCGAAAGCTTTGACATCATGCGTATGATATCGACGATGTGTCACTTCTTTCCATCTTCTTGATTTATCACTTTTCCTGCCGCTCTCTAGTTTGTAAATGGTCGTCCTTTGGTCCGCGCCGCCGCTGATGACAGATTCTCCATCAGCACTAACGGCAATATCCAACACATCTGCCTGGTGACCTTGTATGCGTTGGATTAGGGAATAATTCCTCACGTCCCAAAACCGTATTTCACCAGAAGAGTCGCCAGAGATGATAGTTCCGTCCGGCAAGCATTTCACGGACCATACCAAAAGGTCTTTAGAGCCCTTCACAGGACCCTTACCCATGGAAACTGTTCGCAAAATCTTCCCACTGCGGATATCGAATATTCGAATGGTGCTATCCGCATATCCAGCTACAGCAGTATTGCGATCCTGGAACGTAAGACTAAGGACTCGAGCCTTTTTGGTTGAAGGTCTCATAGTACGCAGATATCTCAGATCCCCGTTCTCTGTGGACAAAATAACTATCGACCCATCTGCACAACCCACCGCCAAGTGCTGCCCGGTATACTCCCCCTCAGCAGGCGGTAAGAATTTTCCATCCTTATCCTTCTTCGTCGGTTTCCACCGGGGTTGCGCAGCCAAACACCAGATCTCGCCAAAGCTACCGCTCGAATGTCTGGCAGGTCGGCCTTCCTCTAGGTTCCATTCTGTCACGACGCTCGAAGAACCAATGCTGAATAATCGCAGCTTCCCGGGGACTTTGAATCCACTGCTATCCACCTCATCTTCACTAGGGTCCTGAGTCCATGCAAGGCCTTCAATGGTGCGGTCCTTACCTCCCCGTAAAATCGATTCTTGTAGCCAAGCTCCGCGTAAGGGGTTCCATATTTCGACGTCGCCGTTGGCTCGTCCAATGGCAAGTCGAAGGGTAGGTACGCCTCTACCGGAGGCTTCTGCAGATGGCGGATGAGAGAATGCGAGGGCGTTAATTGCCTGCGGGTTGTATGCTACAAATCGACATCTGTGGATGTCCATGGCTGCTAAACGAGTGGGTTGTTGAGAACAGCGGGGAAAATGGACTTTTGAGAACGGAATTAGCATGGAAACGATTTTGATTGATCTTTGGGGCATAAATAAAAGTTGTTAACTATACCTCCCAAATCATCCACTACAGAGCCATTTCATCCTGTGTCTTTCGTGCTGTTTATGTGTTTATAAATCGGTGAAGCGGACTTTTGACGTCCCAAGCTCCCTAGAATATTTCCGTTTTTTTTTTTCTGCCGCAATTTTATTGGGCTGTCTTTGGGGAAACTTTTCCCGACCGCATTTATCACGTGGTAACTAATCGTCTAAACTTGCTCATTTGGATTTAATATCACATGACAAAATGCGTTAATGTTTAGTTACCTTCGCAACTTCAAGGAAAAGTACCGGATGATCTCCTGAAATTCTCAAGTTTAAGCAATTCCGAATGGCCCTATTGCCAACTCTCAAGATGGAGTTCAGGTCGTTTTACCCGAATTATCCGCATCAGCAAAAATGATCTCTGCTTTCCTCGCCGGTGGGTAGCAGTGCAACCTTCTCCCGCACGAAGTTCTCTCGTGTTAACTGCATGGAAACGGAACGGTCAGACAGGATCACTTACCCCGCCCAAAAATAGACACCCTGGGTGCAAAGGATTGATAGAAGCAATCTCTTCTTTAATCGGTAGAGCAACGAAATCAGGGTCGTGTGCTACAATCGCGATTTGGCTATCAAGCTAATTGAGTTGGATCGTTGATCCGCAATGCGATTTTAAAAGGGAATATATGCGTTGCTCTAACTAGAGGGGGCAAAAAAAAAAAAAAAAAAAAAAAAAAAAAAAAAAAAAAAAAAAGTCACAACTGCATGATCGACCAATTGAATGTTGCTCATCACAGGGTTAAGTAATGAAATGAAATTATTTCATAGTTATGCCGATTTTCCACAACTTAAAAAGCCGGCATGAACACTGTCTCTCGGCGAATTGAAATTCTACAGAAATGTCGGTTCCCAGTTCAAATGGTGTTTCTATATGACGTTTATTCTTCTCCCGTGCTCAGCGATTGCAAGGTGGGGTCCTTCGTCGGCGGGCTTACTTACGCTGCGTTCGATTCACTACGATAAATACCGGCTTCAACAGCACAATCTACACGTATGCAATCTACCTAAACGAAGCCCATGAGTAATCTGACGGCACGGTCTAATCAAGCGCCGTCAATGCACCCCAAGTATCCGAGAGGCTGCGTACCGACCGGAACAACTGTCAACTCAACATTTGCGACCTCTTTACCAGCAAAGAATTGGATGGGCAATTGATTGGGAATAGGAGAGCAATTAGATTCCCCCATTCCCTTTGTTCTCCCGGAAAACCTATGGCCTTTTCCAGGTTTGTTGCCTCTGTTGCTACAAGGCATAAGTGAAATCTTACTACCCCCGAGAATACGGTCAGACTACCTCTATTCACGAAAAAGGATGAGGAAAACGAATAATGCATACGATTATTCATTATTATTATTACTATTACTATATACACGGTTCTCCCGAGCAAGTTCACATTACATACATTCCTTGATACGGTTACTTCGGATGAAACAATCAGACCAATAATGCCATGCAATTACAATTAATATAGACAAGTAAGTAATACAGGCACCTGGCCTGGACCGTCCGATCACCCTTTGTTCCATCTTAACCTATATACACGCACCACGTTCCATTAAATTCCTACCCAATAAAACTGGACAGGTAATTTAAAAGGCGAGGACAACGGCAGCGGCAGCGATGACACCGGCGATGCTCTGTCCGTTGATAGCGGCAGCGCCCTCCCACTCAGGAGGAGGAGTGGGGCCCGAGGTTGGGACACCACCGCTGGGGGTGGAGGCTGGGGGAGGGGTGGGATATCCGCCGGTTGGCTCGCCAGTGGGCTCACCAGTGGGTTCGGCGGTGGGTTCACCAGTGGGCTCTCCAGTGGGTTCGTCAGTTGGCTCACCAGTGGGCTCAGCAGTACCAGTGGGTTCGTCGGTTGGGGTGCTGCCACCGTCATCGGTGACATCCTTGTAGGCATCAATACCCTTCTGGATGGCGTTGGAAATACCGGCGGCGAGTTGCTTGGCAATTTCCTTGACACCGTCGGGGACCTTGGAGCTCACGGCCTCAGTGAGATCATTGGATGCGGCGAATTGATCATCAAGGTTCTGCTTGATTGTGAAAGCGAAGCCTGCGGCAACGAAATCCTCCTTCGCATCAATGACCTGGCTGATCGCACCCTCAACCTTCTTGGTGAGGGCCTGGACTGGGGTGGTGAGGCCGAGAGCTTCGGTTAGGGACAGAGGATCCTGAGCATTGGCGGTCTCGACGCCCTTGTTGATGGTAGCGACCAAGTCCTCACCAGCACTGATGATGTTGTCTTGATCTCCTCCATTGATGGCGGAGGAGAGGCTGTCGACCTTGCCATCGATCTCGGTGAAAATGGCCTTGAATGCGTCGAGGTCACGCTGGACGCGGATCGGTTCGGATACAACACCAAGGGCAAGGCCCAGGGTGAAGAGGGCGGTGGACACCTTCATTTTGTTTGAAAGAAGTGGAGTATAACGGCAGTAAAAGAATGTACGTAACGAGAGGACAAAATTTGCGAGTCTTTCTAGCAAATTTCAGAGGTACTTCTTGGGGAATGATAGACAGAGCAGGAAGAGAAAAACAGGGGGAAATGCCGCTGGCTCGCTCTATATATGTACCCGCAAGGAAAGGCCTCTATTCCCGCTCGCCACTGCGGGTGCCCCATCCGTAATTAGATGCCACAAGCAGGATCAGATGGATCAATCATCGTATACCTCGGCGATATCACGGGTTCAACACCTGAAAGTTCCAGGATCACGAAAAAGCGCTTGGTGAGATTGCGGGTTGCCCCTTCAGGTAGACAAGGCCGGTGACTCCTGAACGGACGCTACTTTGGGGGTTCGTACGTGGTTGGTGGTAGTTTTTCTCAGTTTGGACTTGGGGACACAGGTTCTCCTCCAGAAATTAGGGCTAGCTCGGTCTGGCAGGTGCAATATACAGACGAAGTGGCATTCAACAAGTGACCCAGAATCCAGATTACAGGAAGAAGTGCCGTTACGCGAGGGTGCAACATTCGCGATGGCCGCCGCAGCATGATTGGTTCCTCGAACTTCAAATCTATATGAATGTAAGCTTAATATTATTCTTCTTATTATTAGTATCATCATCATTAGAATATTTATCATCGTTTTGCGTGAGCGTTCGGAGAGTTGATGAGGCAACTACCAGATACGATACGGGAGAATATCTGCTGGTTGTCCAAACTAACCCTAATTAATTATTCAGTGTTCGGTCTCTAGCTGTCTCAGATTCCCAACCGATACGATATCATCTCATTTCGGCCCACAGCCGTCATTTCGGCCCTCGCTTGTCAGCGTTATTATTCTCAACCGTCGAGAATAATACGGATCGCAGCCGATATTTTGCACGTGAGCCTCGGTGTTCCTGGCGATCCTGGAGTTAAACAGCCTTGAAGCACTGAACAGTGAGGATGGAGCGAGTACAGTCCAGGGTTTCATGCCCGATGACAGACCGGATAATTGGACAAGAATGTGCCATTTCTCCACCACGCTCAGTCTCGCAAAAATATTCCTGTTTCTTTCGTCACCTTGACCCCCGTTATATCTATCTACCTCATCCATTGGTAATTATGATTTCTGAAAAATTTCGAAACCGCTCGGGATATCGTGCAAATTTCCAGGGGTTTGCCACCGATAGTAAAGAAGGACGTACTACTACTTTCTCCAAGGCTCATCAACACAATGGCCCAGCCTGCCAAAGATCAGCACGCCCCCGTCTTAGACTAAATGCGCGCCACCCAAGGATCCTGCTTCCCCGCAAGAAATTGGCCAGTTCATCACGATGATGACAGCGCTAATAATTGTCGTGGGCGCTGTGGCCATCCAGGGGTTTGAAGCATTGCCATCCATGGTGGTGCCCAGGCGGGCGCTCCCGCTGACAGGTAGTTATATGAGCATGCGCGATTTTGTAACGACCTCACGATACCCTCATAAATGATACAATACTGATGAGGAAACACATCCTCAATTGCCCGGCTCTCCGCCTTTTTCTTCGACGGCAATGAATCCTCTCTATTCATTTTGGGGCTCTAAAGATGGTAAAGCCACCTCCGGCAATGCTCGTGATATACAGTACACTGCACGTACAGTGCATTCCAACAAAACCTCCTTGAAAATTAGAAGTTCATAGAAGAACTACCCCGAGGAAATCGATGCACGATCCGTTTTAACGTTGATGGACTCCAACGGATGTCAGCGGTAGTCCTCGATATTGCAGCAAGCGCTGGTAATCTGGCGATTAAAAACGCCCATATTCGGACAATTCACCAAGAGAGTTCCCAGCTCTAGCGTCGCTCTTGCCACTGATAACGATACATGTTTCACGAACTACGCAGTAACGATTGTCGTTTCGCGCAACAACACGCATCCTGGCAACCTTGTCTTTATGCAGTAGAGACCAATTGATTGTTCTCCCTCTATTCACGGACGGTGAAGCTTTGCAGTTGAACTCTGTCCAATCTACTCCCAAATGTACCCTCATTCTGAAATCCTTCACCCTTTTTTCTTTTCTGTCAGCCAGTAAATTCTTCTACAATACCCCATTCCCTGTTCAAGTACACACACTCAACCAACCTTCTTTTGAGACATGAAATATACATTGCAAGAACATGGGAAACAGGTTACCTTGATTCGACAGAAATCGGTTCGAAACAGCGATATCAACCTTGCTAATATCCTACGTTGAAAATATCATCGCCCTAGTCGCCAGATTATCCACGGTGGCAGAAACAAATTTGTCCCAAAAACGTCGGCACGAAATGCTACGAGGTTAACGTTGAATAGGCAGCAGCTTGAATTAAGCAGATCTCAATGCATATAGGTTTAATCAGTATCTAAGCCGATCCTCAAATTTGACCGACTGGGGGGTGACTTGTTAAAAGGAATTTACATTCTTCTGACGCGAGATTAAAAGGGGTATCGCCACAGAAGCCGACATGGACTCTAGAAACCCAATGTTGGGAGCTATTGCCTCTCCATGCCTGTCATATTTTCGATGGATAATGCGTGGAGGAATTTAGTCCTCCTTTTCAATTCATCAGTCCTCTTAGGGCTAGCGCTAGCAGGTTTACAAGTTGATGTTCATTCAAACGATACCATACCTGCGGGATTCTTTTCAACCGCGGGTAATCATCAGGCACTTTCATAATGTCTATCCTTCTTAACATACCCTCCGTGGCTCTATCTTAGAATACGGTGGCTTAGAAAATCCGCCAAATTATGCCTTATTTACCGCAGCCATACGGATTCCCAACTCTGGCTCTGTAAAAAGAGGGGTGAAGGTTTCGATTCTGCCAAACAGATATGAGGTTCCGGCGCCCATCACCATCGCCATCACATTCACTGCCATCTCTACAAGGTGTCTAAAATGTGATATGCAGGTATGACTGGCCTGACATTGCCGTTATTGCTATTCGTGTGTTCATATTTGTGCCAGGCAAACACTTCTCTAGACACCCTCGGGGCCGTTAATACGTCACATTTCACCATGACTGGACGACGACTGAGCCCAGGTGCCCTCTGTCACTTCTCATTCTGTCTAGGAGTTTGGCTGGAATTCGCATCTGGTGGTATTCTACGCTGCTGGTCACCAGCTATCCGTTGAAAATGCTATTACATCGGATCGCTGAATGCCACCTCCATCGACCAAACAGCGTATACACAATAAATCGGAGAGAAAATTTTGAAGTCCACCAGAGTATGACAGCTAACTAATGGTATAGAAAGTGATCCCTCCGCCATTCTTGTCTCCTCTCTAAAATATCCTTTGACTCTCTTGCAAGCCAGGTATCTTACGGGTGTACGCAAAACGAGTTCTATGCCCTCGACTAGATCTTCAATTCGTTAGCACATATTCCAACCAGCCAGCCTGCAGCAACCCGGAAGGCCATCCCCCCCACCGCAATCATCGGAACCGAAGTTAAGTGGAAAGAAACCCGACTCACTATATTGGAAATAGTAAGCGGCATCACATTATCCCAAACAACACCGAAATGTCCCTCAGATATATCACTCGGTAAAATGCCGTATATGTCAACTAACGGATACTATCTTGATTCTTGCATCTACCAAACCCCACTATGTAGCCACCAGAGCAATGACCAGGATGTACATATGGGAGGGACGCTTTTTCTTCTCAAGGAACCTCTCCTTATCAGCCTTCCAGTCTGAAAATAGGGCCCAAGTGGTAGCTGAGACACATCCGACTTCATTTCGTTTCATATACCTCTACATGGACTATACAACAGGGCCGGCAAACGGATAGTTACGATACTTAGTCTCTAAATATCCACGGTATTCCTGATATGTCACTCGATGGCGATCTTTCCTTTGAATATAATCTAAATATCCTCTTGGGTGTACCCCTAGCTCGGGAAATCAAGGAGCATTTATCATCAGTCGCCCACAACCTGCCTTTGAGAGCTGTTGATACATGCACTTTGCCTCCCATCTGTGTCACAAATTCCCTCTTCGTGGGTATGAATATATCTATTCAATTCATTTTTCCCTTGATATGAGATACTAATCACACATTCAATCGAGTTGATCTCGTTGATGAAAGGCTAATTAGTTGGCAGATTGGGAGGGCTTGCCAGCGAGCTTGCTAAGTTTACACGTACGTGAAAGGCCTCGAAAATGGTCTCAAACGTAGCAGTGGCAGATGCAAAGCCAAATGAGTGCCATATGTCACCTCCTTCCCTTTGTCCCCGGGGAGCTAGTGGGGTAGAGCAGAATCCAAAATATACCTTCTGCCCAGCAACAGATGTGAGGAGGCGTACACCGCAAAGCATTATATCCGCGGTTCCTAGTTGGATAGCAGCTGCTATCCGTCCTGTGTTTCGCTTCATCTATATTCTTGTGGTGATTTTAGGGGTGGTTTGGAGCCATAAGCTTTAGAAGACCTCACCTATGTAGTATCCTCTGAATGTTGGTGCGGATGATGCGCAACCAACCCACCACTCTTAGAGAACCAACAAGTTTTATTCCTTCTGAAACATCCTACGATATTGCCTTATCAAAATCTATCCCGTAGTCATCCTTGTGCAAAATATCGCCCGCAAAATGTGTATGAAGAGCTATCCGATCCACCGACGCTATCCATGATTCAAAATTATCCTTCATTGAAATCAATTTATTCACAAGATTTAGAAATTTATTCTGTTTCTATCTTTGAAAATGAAATACTGTAGATAGATACTGAGTTTTCTAAGATCTCTTTCACAGAGAATACTTGAGAGTTGATTATTATAGCTATAACAGATAATTGCTGACTTGACAGATCTTGAAATATAAAATTCTAAATGTTTACAGCTTGATATAAATGTACTAGTAACTAGAAATATTTATAAATGACAAAGATAGAGATTAATATAATAATAATATTCAAGCTGAGTGGAAAAAGATGATTGCGACTTCTATCTATAACTTATAGATTGTGTGATTAAAGAGATCAGCAAGAAGTGAGATTTCATACAATTGTTTAAATGACTATTTAATTCTGAAATGAAATTTATATTATATAAATACTGTGTATATGTTGGATTCCCCTCTCTACGGGCCGACCGCTTCCGCCTAAGCGAGGTGTACTCTATATATCACCTCCATCAGTATATATATATTATTAATCTTGTAAGTAGAAGAATTCTGATTTTATTAGACAGATATCAAAGTCACTGATTGTATACATCTATAAATGGAAGAATAATAATAATAGATAGTTTGAGAAGATGGAGACAGAGTAGATCGTCTTATATATCTGCGAGACTGTAAAACTGGTATAAGAAAAATAAAAATAAAAATAAAAAAAGATATAATATATATGAGTTTGATGAATAATGAATAAAGATATAAGACATATATTTGAATAATAATA
Source organism: Blastomyces dermatitidis ER-3 (assembly GCF_000003525.1). Lineage (NCBI taxonomy): Eukaryota > Fungi > Ascomycota > Eurotiomycetes > Onygenales > Ajellomycetaceae > Blastomyces > Blastomyces dermatitidis. The sequence continues at coordinate 2,049,603 of NW_025544781.1, read as the reverse complement.
GAATAATATTTGAAAGATCATTGAGAAAGGTGGATATTTTGACAGTGTTTTGCTAGTTATTCCAAGGGGGAGTTGGAAAATTCTGTTCAATCTCAACAGCTTTGAATTAGTTTCAACACCAACAGCCAGGCAAATATGCCCGATCAGCATTGACCAAGGATTTTAGTCATACATTTAACCACTCTTCTTATGGAGTTTGGAGGTCGGGGTGCCATTTGCCGAACTCTCACGGGCATGTCATGACCTGTTAATTGAAATGTGTCTAGCCCAAGCTGAAAAATACGGTTTCTCAGTGAGCCTACAAAGAAAGCAAAGCGGAGCGGCTAGGAGAAAAGAAAATGCCTTCACACTGGGACGTGAAAACTCATATAATCCTGGTTGCATATCCTCGCTCGTTCCACCGGGGCACCCGCGACCCGCATAAGTCCCGCCTGAAGCTGCATATCAACAAGTATTGCCTTCACAGACGTTGCGCGCAAAAACGAATATGTAAAACCAGACAGCCCCGGCGCAACATTAATCTTCGTCCACGGCATGGGCTCAACCAAAGAATCCTACGAACCCTTCTTCGCCGACGTCCTCTCAAACCCACTCACGCCGCCAATCCACGCAATCTGGGCTCCCGACATCGCCAACCATGGGCAATCCTTCCAGGTCAACGAGGACGAGATAGGCGATGAACATCACTGGTTTGACAGGGCGCACGACATCATGTAGCTCATCAACTATTTCCAAACTTCAATGACACTGCCGCTGATTGGCATAGGACAAAGCTGGGGCTGCGAGCACCTCCTGCTTCCCGCAGCTTGGCACCCGCGCATTTTCCACGGCATCGTGCTCATGGAACACGTGCTGGAGACGGGATATCACTTGAAGAGCTGAAAGCGCTAGGTGTTCCCGAGCAAGGGCTGGTGCGGAGTACGAACATAGGGTTCTCCGTAGCTCTGATGCGCGACCGGTGGGAGAGCCGCGAAGCAGCGGAGAGGCACATGCGCAGGTCCAAATACTATTCGCAGTTCGACCCGCGCGTGCTAGCTCAGACGCTGCGGTATGAATTCCGCGATATGCCCGATGGAAGCGTGAAGCTTGCGACACCTAGATATCAGCAGGCGCAGCTGTTCATGCGCGCTGCGCCGCCAATGAAAGGTTATCCCGTCAGGGAAGACTATGCGACGAGGGCCCAGGAGAGTCTTATCGCACCGGGCTTCTATAGGGGTGAGCCGGCGAAGATAAAGGAATACCTGCCGGGGATTCATTGTAAAACATTGTATGTGTGGACAGCAGAGGACAAAAGTATGCTAAGCACAGAGTCCTATCGAAGCCGGGTTGTTGGCAAGACAGGCACGGGTCTTGGTGGGGCCGGAGGCGAAGGGACAGGCCAGGTTAAAGAGGTGTTTGTGGCGGCGGAGGCGCACGCTCTGCCGTTTCTTGAACCTAGGGGGACGGCTGGAGTAGTTGCAACGTGGCTGGGCGAAGAGCTCAAGCCGTCGTGAGAGACAGAAGAAGATCAGAGGAGACAGGAACTGGTTATTTATGCTGTCACGGTATCCCCTGAGTGTGTTGAGAGGATTTCAAAGTTGTGAATTTTGACTTTTCTATTTGAGCGTTCCTCTTATAGTTCCCTACGTACGATGCTATACCGTCTTGAGATAGTGTGGATTCGCTGATTGTTGGTGAGCCACTTGTTGATAGCGGACGTTAAATGGTGGATTGTGCCGTAATATGTCTCATGTATGTTCTCCGTACCACGTCAATTCTATTATCATAAACAGTACAAACACGGCCGTCTAAGTCCGTATCTTGGAGCTTTAGACCAATAGTCCACACCTAGTGGAAACCTACTAACCCTATCCATATACATGACAGACTCAGTATGCAAACATTTTCCTTTCCTCTCCGCTCTCCTTGGTGTCCTTCCATGTCATCGATGCGCTTTCACATTTAGAGCCCTCCACTCTTAGCCTCTCCTTCGCAAGCTCCTTCTCTGCCGGTGAGAGCCAAGAGGCTGGTTTCTGGGTAGTCAGGAAGGAAGAAGTACACCAAAATCGCAGATGCGCATGAAGGGATGCCTTCGAGGATGAAGAGCCATCGCCAGCCGGATAAGCCCCGAGTTCCATTCATATGTCCAACAGCGAAGGCGATGGCACTACCAAAAGCACCCCAAGGGTAGCAAAAGCTAGAATCATAGCAACTCGCATCGACCGTTCGGAAGTTCTATACCAGAAAGTGAGATAAAACACAAGCTTGGGAACAGGCCGGCTTCGAAGATGCCTAGAAGCAGACGCAGCACTGTGACAGTGGCGTAGTTATTAAAGTAATCCATCTCTACGCAGCCGAAACGTGGTCTTTAAGTTAGTGGAAAACTGGACGAGAGGGATGGGGAAGTGGTTGTCGCCTCACACTAGGTTTAACGTCTTGAAAAAATAGTTCGATGGTACTTCGAAGAGGACATATGCAATGAGGGAAATCATCAGGGCAATCCTATTTTTCCGTAAGGGCAGAATGCTCAAGGTATATATAGAGGAATGCACCAATTTGTGGTCCTCATGTGTATTCATAATTCGACATATTGGTTTCAGTCAGGAGGTCGTTCCCTGTTGACGAATTCAATACTTTTGCATTTCCTAGTGGGAGTGTTAATCTCAACATATTTTTCATATAGTTATTCCAATTGTCCGAGGGCAGGGATTCACCTATATTCGTATTCGAACTATCCAAGTAACATAGAAGGTAGATGGCAGCCGAAAGCGGCACAATTCTCAGGTCCTGCTTCCAGACAAGCGTTCTGTCACTGATGCTGCCTTCCTCCAAATACGTATCCACGGCATGCTGATTTGATACTTTCTCCTATTCCTGCATTAGTTTTGGGGTAATTCAGAATGTTGGAGGAGACAAAACCCGGCATACAGGAACTGCCTATTTGACGTCTTCAATTGACTTTTCGATCATCTCAACAGGGTCTCTTGGCAGAAAATCCTCTCCCACCGTAGGTCATGTTTGTCGGAAGCTCGTTCGTATGCGCGTCCCTAACGGTTGAGTTTGAATGGAAAGCGATTGTCGCGTTTTGCTGAGAGGGTGAAAGGGATTTTGGATGCGATCCAGGATCACAGGTTGCGAAGATCTCCCGGGGAGCGTGGAGTTTTCAGCTGACGGCAGAAATCCCGAATTTCAGCCGCCGTCGCACTTTTGTTGACGACCTCGAAAGATGTGGAGAAAAAATGAGGATGTCGTAGCCGCTGTTGCGATAGTGCCATGTTCTTCCCCATAAAATGGGGTATATGCGGGTTTGAGGCTCCAATCGAGGCCCCTGATTCTTTCACCACCTGCATCGCAGCTCCGTCCGCGGTGTGGAAAGCGGAGAACTCCTTCGCCGGCATCGCCTCGCCCTAGCCGGCGACACAGCAGAGGATCGAGAGATAAGACCCTCGGACATGGGGTCAAGAAATCAGTATTAAGACCCTGGCCATGTAGGAGCGTTGTTAGCCAACCGCTTCTCCCGATTATTAACAAATATACACTCACTCTGTATTCCTGTTGCTGGAGACGAGCAGCGCCGAGCTTGCCAAACCTGAGTGGAGCCTATTGGGAACAATGGGAAGTCCAAGTCGAAGTGCTCTAGCCCAGTAGCCCAGATGTAGTTCAACACCTCATTCGGCCACTGGGGCAAGAGGAGATGTTGATAGGGTATGTATCTTGTTGTAACTACGGAGTACGGAGTACATGATCTATAGTTAGTTAACTAGTTAGTTACTTGGCTTAGTCACCCTTCTTTTGACATCACAGGAACTAGTTGGGCGGAAGTAAATATGGAAACATGTTGAAAACTGGAAAACAGCTTTTTGCTATCTTTCAAAAGTCACTTTGTCTTCAATAAATTCCATGTCGCTAGTCAATGGCCCCGTGAGCCGTTTACGTACTTATATCCGTTGCCTACAACCGACTCCCTTCTTCCGCAATCGATCTCTAGGAACCACTCACTCAGGCCCGCGCATCGCATCAGTAACCCACAGCGCTGCCGCAATGTCGGCCACGACAATAATACCAGGGGCAAAAAAGCCGATGCCTTCAGCGCTAACCTTTAATCTCGCAGCGAAATGTTCCGTACGTCTCGTCCCACCCCAGAAGCTCAAAAAAATACAAGCAACTTAACTAACCCCTGCGCTTTCGTCGTTTGTTCAGACCACAAAAGCCCGCGCTAGCACCCTCCACCTCCCCCATGGCCCTGTTCAGCTCCCAATATTCATGCCCGTGGCTACGCAAGCTTCGTTGAAGGGTTTGACACCGGATCAGCTCGCTCAGACCGGATGCAAGCTATGTCTAAATAATACCTACCATTTGGGTTTGAAACCTGGACAGACCGTGCTAGATGAAGTCGGGGGAGCGCATGCGTTCCAAGGGTGGAATGGGAATATTTTAACAGATAGTGGCGGGTGAGTTTTGGATATTTTCTTTTCATGAGATTGGTCGAGATGGGTGGCTTTGAAGAGGTTCAAGTGCTTCGTGTGGGGGAAAGCTAAGCGTGAAGAAACTGAGAAGTAAATGGGGGCGAAGGAGAGGAGGGCAGGATGGAAGATTAGGGGAGAAGGAGATCATAAGATGCTGGATATTGTGGCTAACATTATGTGTTCATTCGTGAGTGATAGGTTTCAGATGGTTTCGCTGCTGAAGCTGGCGCAGGTTACAGAGGACGGAGTACGGTTTTTGAGTCCGCACGATGGTACCCCTATGTAAGTTACCATCCACATGAAACTTTTATCTCCTTTATTTGGCGTTATAATCATTTATTATTAAACTTAATGCGGCACCAATGAACTAATGCATGTCCTGTAGGCTTCTTACTCCAGAACACTCAATTTCGCTGCAAAATTCTATCGGTTCAGACATAATTATGCAGCTCGATGATGTGATAGCCACCACATCCCCCGATCACGCGAGAATAAAAGAGGCAATGGAGCGGTCCGTGCGCTGGCTCGATCGATGTATTCATGCACATAAATATCCTGAGAGACAAAATCTATTCTGCATTATCCAGGGCGGATTGGATCTGGAGCTGCGAAAGGAATGTTGCAAGCAAATGGTTGAGAGAGATACTCCAGGGATTGCTATTGGCGGGCTTTCTGGTGGCGAGGCGAAGGATGAATTTTGCAAAGTGTGAGTCCTGCGCCTAGGGAGGCTATCTATCTGGGATATTGGGAATGCCTGCTAATCTTTATAATTTGCTAGAGTAAATACTTGTACTGGCCTACTACCCGAGAAAAAGCCACGATATGTCATGGGTGTAGTATGTCACTTTCGGTCTCATGAATGAGTGAATGAGAAACTGACAGTTTTGCAGGGATATCCAGAAGATCTCGTTGTTGCCGTTGCCCTCGGAGCGGATATGTTTGACTGCGTGTGGCCGACGAGAACAGCTGTTAGTTTCTACCCAACCTCACCAGAACGACTCTCTGGCCAAAAGAAAGAAAAAAAAATACTGACCCGCGAAACAGCGTTTCGGAAATGCAGTTACTTCGTTTGGCACCTTGAACCTCCGAAATGCGTCATATGCGAACGACTTCCGGCCGATTGAAGAGGGCTGTCAATGCGCGTGTTGTCGATCCAAGGCAGACGGGGGGCTTGAGATTACGAGAGCCTACATCCATCATCTCGCCGCCAAAGAAACGGTTGGGGCGCATTTGTAAGTGCTCCATAACAAATGGCATTTCTGCTAGCAAGAACGCTATTGGGGTCAAGCGAACTAACCTATATCCTGCAGACTTACAATGCACAATGTTCACTACATGCTTGCAATGATGGGTTCCCTTAGAGAGTCGATTATTCAAGATAGATTCCCCGACTTCCTTCGCGAATTTTTCAAAAATATGTACGGCGACCACTCGAAGATACCCCAATGGGCGATTACAGCTCTACAAGGAGTTGGCGTAGATTTGCTGGTTGATTAGAATTGGTTCATTTGGATTCAGAGTTAATAGCACTATCATGATGGGTGGGTGCATTGGGACGGCGTTTTAGAAGACTCCCTTACTAGTACTGTACATAGCTCCGCGATTTGATCTAATACTACCTAACTAGCAATTATCTGTATAATTTTAACCGCATTGAATGCGGTGCGTGAATAGAAACAATTCAGAAAGAAAAGACATCACGTGGTTTTCGCGACGCGTCCACTGATCCAAGCCCCAAAACCCTTTGCACGCGACGGGATTGAGATTCATTCAACCAAACGGCTGTAATGTTATATCAAAAGGATTGACATACCACAGCCGGTATATACCTCGATGCCAGATAAAGGGCAACTGTAGCCACAACATAGCTAATCATGGCTCGGTCTGACACGCAAACAGTTCCCATCACCCCCTCAGAAACACCAAAACCTAACGACACATTAAACCCGCCAACACCAGCAGAGCCAACATCGTCACCCGTCCCCTCACCCCTCCACAATCCCTCCCACGAGGAACATCAGTACCTCAACCTAATCCGCTCAATCCTCGAAGCAGGCGAATACCGCCCTGACCGCACCGGTACGGGTACCCGCTCCCTCTTCGCGCCCCCGCAACTCCGCTTCTCCCTTTCAAAACCCAACACCTCCAACTCGGCCTCCACCTCTTCCCGCACCCCCATCCTCCCTCTCCTAACCACCAAGCGCGTCTTCCTCCGTGCCGTCCTCGCCGAACTCCTCTGGTTTATATCAGGATGCACGTCCTCCCTCCCTCTTAGCGAAGCTGGCATAAAGATTTGGGATGGTAACGGGAGCCGTGAATATCTCGACTCAGTTGGTCTATCCCATCGTCCTGTTGGCGACCTAGGCCCCGTGTACGGGTTTCAATGGCGGCATTTTGGCGCGGAATACATCGATGCCCAGACTGACTACGCAGGGCAAGGCGTGGATCAGATTGCAGAGGTGGTGCGGAAGCTAAAGGACAACCCGTACGATAGACGGATTATCCTGAGCGCATGGAACCCGGCGGATTTGAAGAAGATGGCGCTGCCACCTTGTCACATGTTTGCGCAGTTTTATGTCTCGTTCCCTCCTGGGGATCATGGTCATGATGGGAGGGGGGAGAAGAGGAAAGGAACGTTATCCTGTCAGCTCTACCAGCGTTCATGCGACATGGGACTTGGGGTGCCGTTTAATATCGCCTCGTACGCATTACTGACGCATATGCTGGCGCATGCGGCGGATTTACATCCCGGCACGCTAATACATACCATGGGCGATGCGCATGTGTATTTGGATCATATCGAGGCGTTACAGGAGCAGTTGACGCGGGAGCCGGTGGAATTTCCTGAACTGATAATTAAACGCGATGACCGAGGCTCGGGGGTTATGGATGGTTGGAAGGAAGAGGAGTTTGAGGTTGTGGGATATAAGCCGCACAAGGGGATTAAGATGAAAATGAGCGTGTAGCGGGTTTTTTTTGGGATGCTATGAAACTGCTTCTGGGCTATGAGAACATGGCGAAATTTTTAATGAACTCCGGTATTCTGCGAGTTTAATAGACAGCTGGTATCTGGTTATCATTTTGGCAGTAAATGGATCGATGCACTGCTAAGAAGCGGCAGAGAACCGCTGCTTGGAGTTCAGGTTAACGGGTATATGAATATTCATATATTCTGAGTGCTCTTGAGATTAGAAGACAACAAGTATGTTAAGAATATGCTCTCTTTCCAATGACAATGACAAGCCTGTAATATATGCAAAATGAACGCCTTCTGCTATCGCAACATGGGGTAATCGTAATAATCAAACTGGGACACACAATGCACCCCGGAAACTAGGATAAAAGCAAAAATAGCACCATATCCACGGTCTAAGGTGAGAGAAAGAAAAACAATAAAGCCACTACGATCTGTCTACTATCACCGTTCTACAGTAAGCTCGGGTGGAGGGCCAACGCCCCGGAGTAGCACAATGGTATCCCCTTGCGCAACACCAGCAGAGGCACCAAGTTTCTCCGAGAACTCTAACAACTTCCCCCCTTCGACATGGAAGACGCGCAGCCTCTCTGCCTCGTCAGCAACTCTATTATTGATGTTCTGCACCTGTAACCTGCGCGCCGCATCGTCCAAAACCTTGCCCACACTCCAAGAGGAATCAAAGTAAAAATCACCTGTAGGATACTTTGCCGTTGTGGTATCCGCGGACGCTTCAACATGCAAGTAAAACCGCTTCTGTAGCGCAAGGTTGGGTTCTCCCTTTGCCTTCTTTTTCAACTCTGTAAGCCTTGCCATGCGCGCCGCAGCGCTGTTGGGTTTCGGCTTGGGAGCCAGATTCGCGGCGACGTTGGAGGATTTATCTTTCCCCCACGTCCGTAGGCGGGAGAATGCCAGCCGCGCCTTTTCAGCCGGTGACGGATCTTGCCTGGCAGGCCGCGCACCGATCGGAATGAGCTTGGCACAGTCATGGTCTTCGCACAGGCGATGTTTGAGACAGTACTGGCGGTTACATTCGTTGCAGTGGACGCCGGTATTTTGCAAAGTATGGATTAGAGTTTTGCAGGATGGGTGTGAGCACTGCGTGGAGTTGTAAACGGTAGGTTTAACCGGCGGAAGAGAGGACATCATGCTGCCGTTTCCAGTGCCTATAGCACCGACGGAGTTTTTCCGCCGGGCAGCTGCCCATTCGCCTGCATGTGTGCATTTGTGTGTCATTTCCGTCCGGTGGTCGAGGCAGAATGTGCCCTTGCAGGACTCGCAGCGGAAGGGGAGGAAATCGAGCTGGTTGCAGAATTCGAACTGGCAGTGTCTGCCTATGGATTCAAGATCGTGATCGGGGTCCATTTGAGTGAACGAAGAATCCTCTTGTTGCTGGGCCCGGGTGCCTGTAGAGAATGATATGGGAGCCATAATGAGTGTTGAGGGAAAATAAGGTTGGTGTTCTCTCTTATAAGCAGTATGTCGTCCTTGGAAACGGATAGTTAAGCTTGGAGGTATGGTATGAGTAAAAAGATGGTCGGCTGGAAGGCTCTATTACTAACCAGATATGCTCCGACCCTTATTAGGTTAAAGTGGCTGCATACAACAGGCGGCAGAGCAGTGCGTCATCAAAATGTGCGTTGAATGATAGGAGCGGGAGAACAGAAAGGCATCTGCATCTACCAAAGCGGAGGAGCAAGCGGAGAAAGCACCGGAATGTTCTAGCCAAGGGCGGGGGTCTTGGCGATGATTATATAACATGACGTGATTTAGCTTTGTGACTCGGCGGCAGGGGGGAAGTTTATTTCAAAGAGGAAGTAGCTTAATTCAACCTAGAACCAGATTACGCAGTAGATTGCTAGCTGTATATCTAGAGGCTATACAGAGAGGGTTCTGAGTGACATTTAAAACTCATGTTACTATAAATATTAATCAAGTTCTCTGAGATGTGTGTCTGAATATCTGTAGTGAAGAGAATATAATCATGTCTAATTTCTCTAAAATAGAGAGTGTACACTCTCTTATATATAAATAATATAAGCTTATTATAATTATAGAACGGGCAATTGCAAGCTGCAATAAAGAAGTAGCAATCACAGAGCTATCATAAAAAAAATAGTAAAGTTCTAAATATAAGTAGAAAATGAAAGAAATGAAACAGAAAATGAAGTGAAAAATTAAGAGATAATAATAAGAGAAAGCTTTTCTAATTAATTATTTTCACCCAGGTTTCTTTTCTTTATTGCAACAAAGAAGAACAAATAAACTTAAAGCGTATGAAATTGCATTCACACGCTTCGTATTCATCAGGAATTTTACTGAAGACGGCTCTTTATTTATCTATTACTTTGCAATATTTAGTTATCGGATGTTACTCGAAAAGTTTCAAGGCCGAAATTGTCCACTCCTAGCAGCGTTCCCGCGATGAAACTATCCCACTGGGTTCTACTCGTTTCGTTATTCCTATGCGTAAATTAGTGGCGACTTAATAAAGAACTGATGATCCAATCTCAAAACGGATGCCTAGAAGGCGTACCTAGGTACTTCTAACTAACCTTATATATAATATCTATGACTCTTCAGTTGGCACCGGAGCCAGCCCTGGTGCTTCGCGGTTGATGCGAAGATGTCAAACTTTGTGTGATTGAGTTCCGTGATCGGCTCGACAATTGTTGATCGGCCCCTGCGCTGAGATCATGCCTGGATTCCCTTTGTTTTCCCGATTTGCTGGTCGCGCTGCGGGTTCCACTGGGTCCTCTCCCATCGTCCTCTCCCATCGCCTGCGATCAAAGCCTCCACCGTCACCGTCATCAGGAGCATCAGCATATTGGTAGCTATATTCGAGATGCCTACGGTTTCCGACGTCAAGTGGGGCTGCTGCACCGATTGCAGTGTTTGTTACCGTTCTATCGCTTCGAGTCTAAGACAGTGAGGCATTGTCGATCGAGTCTCGTTGGCGTTTGGTGCGGTGGCCACGCGAGCTGGTAGATGATAGATGCCGCTTTGGCATCGGTGTTTGCATGCTGCCAGCTGGTATTTGCCTTAGGCTGTCCGCGGATGCTGAGACCCTGCTTGTCTGCGCAGAAAGACTGCGATTATTTGTTGGAGTGATCAAGCCGGAGGTCCCTCCACTATGTTTTATGCTAAAATCGATTGTCGGCTCTCCCTCAAAGCAGTCCTCCGCAGTAGGCCGGTTGTTTGGGTCAATCTCCAACATTCTGGACAACATAAAATAGAATGGGCTGTCCGAATGGGAACGCAGTGCGCTTTTGGCTGCGTCAGCGACACGCTGAGTGTCATAGCCAGAGTTAACTTCAGTGGCACCATAGGTGAACTCAAGGGCGACGACCCCAAGAGCCCATATATCAACTCTGCTGTCATAGTTTATGGGCTGGGAATGAAAGAATTCAGGTGCCCTATAATCTAGCGTCCCGACATTCGTTCTGAGACTACCAAATTTCGAAAGCCCAAAGTCAGCTAATTTAATAATGAAGGGGCCGTTTCTGCTATAGACGAGGATATTTTCCGGCTTGATATCCCGATGCGTGATGTCTCTGGAATGCATGAAACGAAGAGCGTCGAGCCCTTGGGCAAGAACGAGTTGGATTTCTGTTGTACTAATCGGGATAACACTGTGTTGAAAGCGAAGGCTTCCCAGGGGCATATATTCCATAACAATCTGCAACGGATCAGCGGGATAGCACACAAACTCAACGACATGCTTCTATACGACAGTTAACCTTGAAGCCAGTAGCATGGAACAGGATGACATACATGCATAAGATATTTCATGATTTTCATTTCGTTTAAGAACTCTACCAGTTCGGTCTGGTGCTGTTTGAAGGCAGGCGATTCTGTCGGCTTTTTCTTCATTTGTTCTATATCCGCAGAATGCAAAAGAAATCTCTTGGAAGCATAATCCCGGCCTGTGCTCACATCTAGAACCTTGTAAACCTTTCCAAATGACCCGTGTCCAATTGTTTCGGCGGGAAAGTAGATCGGATCATTAATTGGGCTACGTGGACGAGTTGGATCTTGGCTAGGCATATTCAGTCCACCGAGGCTGAGAACAGAGTCTTGACTCGCTTTCACGTAGGCATCAACGTTCGCTTTGTACTGGCTTTGACAGGAAGCATGACTGGGTAGGGTGATGTCCAACCGGAAACCACGGAGATGGACACTAATGCTCATTCTCTTGTCGTTGAGATCTAGAATCCACGTGAAATGCCTCCGTGGGTACTGCTCTCCCCAGCCGTCATAGCTGACGGCAGTTTCCCTCGATGATACGTCCCTCAGCACGAGATGGCCGGTATTCTCCAATGTAATAACGAAATGTACCCCGCTTATATTGGGGACGCTTGTTTTTGCAAGCAAAACATCACAGCGTCTCTTGCTGGTCCCGAAGGTGAATCCGCGGGTGACATTTGCAGGCGGCTTGTCGAAGGTTAATAGAAGGCTTCCCTCACGCGGAGGCTCGTTATTATTGTTCCCTTGGTCGCCTTCATCAGAGTTTGAGTTGGGGCTTGAGCTCCTGCTTCGCGGATCTGGTGGAGGCTTGTGGAAGCCATCTAGTAGATCACTATAGCGGGTACGATTGTGGGGTAGCTCGAGACCTTCAGCTGCATCACCCGGCGCCCCTCTGATGACCAAGATGAGGTTCGGATCATCGTCCATTTTTTAGTGGCAAGGATCTTACTAATAACAACTATGATGTTATGGTCAATGCCGGTAAGACTCTCCATATGACGAGAATTTTTGAAATCAGGCGAACACTATAGAAGAGAGGAGAAAGAAAAAAAAAAGGAACCGCCGCTTATATATATTGCAGAATGAATGCTGGACATCAAACACAGTGCAACGGCTGGGGAAAACGGGGGAGGGGGGTTTTGGGCTGCGACAACCACAGGCAACACTGCGTGACGCATCGTGTTGGGCAAACAGAGGAACACGCAGCAGGTGGTTATCGTCCCCCTCATACTGCAATGTGGTTCCTCCGGTTCCAAGTGGTCGATGTGTTCTCCGGAGGCCTATTTTATTGGATTACCGTCCTAGCGCTCGATCACGAGTGCGCCGCAAACCCTTGATCCCTTTCTCCCGGGCTGGCGTGGTAGCTCATAATTCGCAGAAGCCTGGCGTCTAATGCCTGGATCAAAGGCATAGTAACCCTTGTCTGCTCAATCCTGTGTGTTCTGACCCAAGGGCTCAAAGGCAAGGAGTAAATAAATGCGATTGTTCGTGGAGGCCAAAATGGCTTATTAACTATTTTGAAAAGCGGGATTATTAAGGTTTTAAGCTTGGTTCTTAAAATAGACTTCGGTGTATTTGTTTATTCTCTACGGAGTACAATACAATACTATACTATACTATACTTATACCGATACCGATACCGATACCGTAATGTATTACACTGAATTATAGCATGCACTGCAATATATTTAATGTAATATACAATACACACTTGGTGATTGAAGCTCGCCGCAGTCAGTCATACAAAGGGATGATGATTTGCTTGTTGGTTGGTTCACTTCCAACACTACAACAGAGCTCTTTTTGTCACATCTCGCTCTTTGGTAGGTTTCAGCCCGGGTAGTTCGTCGGTGAGTGACACATCGCGGTGATCCAATGGCCGTCTCTCCTCCTGTTGTAGCATGGCGGTGCTCTGTTTGTTTTGTCGCTGATCTGGCGCGCTCCCCTCTGTCTGTATCTAAAATTCACCCCCATATAAAGAGTCTCTACCTGCTCTCGAGTTTTCTAACCATCACTTACTACAGAACACACCATTAATAAACCGGAATCGACCGCGTCGTTATTGGCCATTCAGCTCAATATGAAGCTATCTATTCATGATCTCGAGAAGTTGACCGCAAAGGACCTGGAGGGCGTACTGTAGGATACTCCTATTTTGATTCAAGCAAATCATAACATGGAAGTTTTTGTCAATAAAATCGCATGCTGACGACGCTGAGAAGTTGGCTTGAGCCAGTGGAGGGGGAAGAATGGACCGAAGAACATAAAAAGAAATTGAAGTAAGGAAGAATTTGTCATTGCTGTTCGATATCCTGCCCCTTCCATGTGGATGCTGACATTGGATTTGGAAGGGAGCTTGTCGACGCGAGAGGCCAGGATTACCGCTTGGATGCGACAGCACTGGGGGAGAAACTTAGGTGAGGCTTCTATTTGGATTTTTGATGTACAGATATCCGGATTACTGATTAAAAATTTAATATTGTCGGCAAAAAAACAGAAATCTATCCAGTACAGATGCTCGCCGCCGCTCTGCTTCGACCGAAAGCAAGACCACCGCGTCTTTCCTAACCCATACCCCGAGTCCGGACCCGGAGATGGAAGCTATTAGAGCGAAACATCGCGCAGAGAACCTGGAGGACTATAACTATCTAATACAGCAGGGTGGACGGCCGGCCTTTCCACTAGAATTAGCCCAAGCACAAACTAATGACTTTGGAGAGCATCTGGATATGGTTGAATACTGGGGACAGAGATATCGCGGCCAACGAAACCAATGGGTTGTTTTCCTAACCCATCAGATGCGAAAACGGAGGTCAGTGAAGGTTTTTACTAAATACCAGCAGACTGTACATGACTACCGGGAAAAGGAGGGGATTGAGGGCAGCATCCAGTTGCATTTCGATGAGAAACAACAGTCCAAAATAGACACGTGGAAGGAGTATCATTATCACGAACACAAATTTTTACTCCCCAGGAGGGAGAAGGCTGAGGCTGCGCGCAAACAGCGAGAGAAAGACATAGCAGACTGGGAGGCTGGTAAGCGCAATCCTCAGATACCTGAGAATATGGGCTGGATCCACTATGTGAGAGCACTAGAAGAATCTGACCTGGAGAAAGATCTGGGTTGGCTTCGCTGGATAGAATCGGAGTTTCCCAAAATAGAGCAAGAATGTGCTATCGGCTTAGACAAGACACCCCGTCCTGCAGAAGCAGAAGCCGAAACCAAGGAACCTGCAACATTGCCGTCGTCGCATATCGAAATAGAACCTCCAAGTGCAGGGAAGTCTTTGAGGAGGAGTCAACGCTCAGCCAGTGGTACTACGAAATCCCTAGTCGGTTCACCGCGAGTCTCTTCACGAAGGAAAGCAAACCCAGCAGTTCCTGCTAAATATCTTAGCCATGCACATTTAGGGACGGCTTCTTTGGCGCCACCAAGTCAAAGCAGCACACTCGCAAAACCAGCCACGAGACGAGATATGATACCCAATGAATCACGAATGGCACGCTCTGTGCCCATTGCTGAGACTGGTTCATTGCGTCGGAGTCAGCGAATTATTGAAATGGAATCGAGGAAAACTCAACAACAAGCAGCACAGGAAGCAGCAAGGCAAAGCGAGACAGCGCCCAAGATTGAATCTAGAAGGGATTTAAGGACTCTGTCTAGGAAAAAGAGCTCCAAGCCTACTTCCCTGCACAGTAAGCCCCAAGGAATCACAAAAGCTCAGTCATCTAGGAAAAGGAAGCTAGTTCCAGCTGCGAAAAAAACCGCCTTAGCATTAAGAGATGATCAGCAACAAGCAGCACAGGAAACGCCAAAGTCAAGCCGGACGGCGACTCGCGAGACTACCGGAAAGAAGGAGTCAAGATCTCAGTCTTCTAGGGAAAAGAACGTCAGGGCAGCTCCACCTCAAAGCAGACCGCAGGGTGTCAAAAAGCCTCAGGCACCTCCCAAAGGGAGACGCTCTCGAGGTCTGAAAATCACCGCCTTAGCAAGGGAAGTGACTGTGTAGTCTCTAGCAAAGCGCGTGAGTTGTTTCGCATTATCTCGACATGACCAAAGGTGTCTATCTATCCATCTCGGTAAAGATTTGCGTGAAAGCCCTCCCCCGTTATGCGAGTTTTACTACCTCGACATTTTGCCGCAGGAGGATTTCTTTTTTTTTTTTTTTTTTTTTTTTTTTTTTTTTTTTTTTTTTTTTTTTTTCCTTTTAAAAATACAAATAAAAATAAACCGAAACCGCTCACCGCATGAGGCGGCAGCAACCCCAATCCACCCCGTCCTATTCAATCATACTGGTTGCAGGACATTGGGGCAGAGCTCGATCACCACCATGCTTTTACTAGTAGTTAAGAGCCCGAACCATTCCACATATGCGGGCAGAAGAAAAGAACGAAAAGATCGGAGTTGCCGAAATTTTGTGGTTCAGGGAAAGAACCACAAGGAAGATAGGGGAGGGATATTTTACGATACGAAGGGAAGAAAAAACCATACATTTTCAACTCGGGAACTTGCACCAGAAGCGGGAGCTGTGAAGCAAGAGGAAAACGTGACGAGAGGAAGAGTGAATGCACTGTTTTGGCATCTTTCAATATATTCGGATTGGAAAATGATTTTTTTTAGGAAATAAAAATGCAGGCTCGAGAGAGGTTCTGAGCTAGGACAATTTGAGATTATTATCATCATTGAAGTTGAATTTGAATAATGAATGGGTGCAATTAACTTAGCTTCATAACAAAAACAAACAAAAAGATAAAATAAAAAAGATAAAGAGAGAAAAGAGAGAAAATTCAAGAAGGCGCATATTACTCGCTAGAACACTTGTTGGAATACAGCGGGGTATAATTGTGGTCACGATAATGAAGGCAGATTTTGAAAAAGAAACCAACAGGAGTATGACGGCCAGGTGGGTGGGTGTATGGAAGATAAAAATACTACAGAAGCTAGATAGACAGCAAGGAAAGATAGAAACAGAAGGGAAAACAGGGATAAGATCAAGAACGAAGAGAAGAAATTAGTGAGAAAATGGCAATAATAATAGTTCAATGGGTATTAAATGCAAAAAGCAAATGAACAAAGAGACAAAGGAAAACAAATCGGAAATAAAGGAAAGATCTGACATGGTACAGCTGACTATTAAATCGATGAAGGATAAACAAACATTAAGGGGGAAATGAATGCAGACGATGAGAATATGATTAAATATACATCCAATACAGCGGGTATAGATAGAAGAAGAAATAGACTAGAAGCAAGTCGACAAAAAGGAAAATTGCAGCAGGGTAACCTCGCAAATACGGATTCTAATTGAGCGAACAGACCGTCATGGCCTTACTCTCGCTGTTCCTCCTGGGGTGGAACAGGAGGCGCGTTAGAAGCGGCAGCAGTAGAAAACGGGATAGCGGAGGTAGATGTGAAAACAGGGAGCTGATTTATAGTCGATGGCTGCGCAGCGGCGGCGCTGTGATAGCCACCCCCCAACGGGGCAGATGGCGGTTTCACAGAAAGTTGAGGCTGAGGCTGTGTGCCGGAACTTTCCGCGCAGAGTGGCGTGAGGGGAGGCGAGATGTGAGTACGTGATGCAGACGGTGCGTCATCCTTGTCCTCTAACCTAATTGCGGGTGAGAGGGTCTTCGACGGCTCCTTGTACTTGCGCTGGGTTATTTGGTCGGATGGCCACCCTCGTATGCCCCCGCTGGATGAGTTGGCTGAAAGTGGGGGAGAGGATAGATCAGGGGTAGGAATGGTATCGATATCAGAGTTTATGTGGGGAGGAGGGGGTGGCATTTTCTGCTTGATAGGATCGGAACTGGTGATAGATAGGGCTGTAGTAGGTGGAGGCGAAGAAGCCTGGTTTGAAGAAGTGTTAGGGTGCGATATCTTCCCGGTGGCTTTCGCGCTGCTCGATCTAGGGGTTTTCGAAGTCTGGGATTTTTTGGAAGTGGATCTGCTCGTAGTAACTTTCCTGCGCTCCTCTTCCCTCGCTGCATGCTCTTCCGGGCTAGGGACTTTGAGTTTGATATTTAGCTTTCTGATACCCGCGGAGAGGTTGGTGAGATTGCGATCTGAAATATCTTTGTTTATAGACGAGGAGCGAGCAGGGGGCATGGGCCCACCGCCGATAGTTCGTGCTTGTGGAGCAGCTGCTGTCTTTCTCGGGCTGGTCCGGACATTTGCAGCTCGCGATTTCTGCACCAATATTGCGTCTGTAGACTTCCCATTTGAGGTTCCTGAACGTGAATTCAACACGTGGGCACTGCTTTCATTTGACGAGGGCGGCGAAGTTCCCTCTACGCTTCCCCTGCTACGGGCACCACCAGTAGTCGACGCCACCGTCGACGCTATGCTAAGGCGTCGTGAGCTATGTGCATCAGTAGCTTTGGAATTTTGGTTACTACTCCCAGAAGATTCGATGATAGAGGCATCGGGAAGGTCGCTCACTGAGGCTATGGTGGTCCGTCGCGAAGTTCTAGATGGTCGCTTGGGGGTTTGGAGCTCAGGTGTTGGTGACTTTGGTTTTCTCTCCCTTAACTGCATTGGTCTCCGATCATCAACCGCAATCAACTCGGAAACATTCGAAGTTGAATGGCCGTCACGTCGGATCCGAGTATTTTCAGCCTTCAATTCCGAGTGCTGATAACTAATGGTTTGGCGGTCTGTAGGGATAAGAACTTTCGATAATTCATATGCGGCCGTTGCCCAGTCAATGACCGGGAGTGGGGGACGGGCATATCCTCCATCTCCGGCGCTTAGCTGCGATGAAATCGATCTCCGGTCACGGGAAGGCATGACGATCTTAGCGACTGACGCCTGCGTGGGAGAACAATACGTGGGAGGTCCCTTCTCACGAGGCTTGCGAGCTGGAGTTGGAGGTGGTGGGTTTGCAAGAAGTTCTAGTTCTTCTAGCAGTGGAAGTTTCCACCATTCGGTATCAAAGGTTGAGTCCTCTTCTAAGACAGTCTCAGGACGGTCGTTCAAACCAAGGCGACTCAGCATCTCAGTTGCAAGGCGATTATCTCCATTTTCAGAAGTATTTTTCTGGCTATCCGCAAGCCCTGACAAGTGACTGAGCACACCACTTATAAGAGCTCTGTCAGAGTAACCTCCTTCTAAAACGCTTATAATTCTGCCATCAACGCCCAGACCTTCCTCTTCTGCAATTCGTACAATGTCTGCTGTAAACTTGGCATAGAAATCCGTGGGAACGTTGACTTTGTGTCTCTGCATGCCAACGCCTTCCCACTCACTAGCGTCAAAACCGGCAGATATAAAAATTGCTGCTTTGGGAGGTGGCGGATTTTGAGAGTTTAGCAAACGCTGTGTATGGGATCGTAGAAACTTTCGAGTTTTTTCAAGAAGAATAGAGTACTTCGTATTGTACAGTTCCCAAAAGCCAGCGGACGTTTTCCAAGGTTCAAGATGAACATTCCAGATTGACTGGCCATGAGCATTGTCGATGCAAACGCTAGCATTGCGAACCTTGTCTACATCACCAGCCTCACAAGGATAGGAGTTGATATCGTGGAGACTGAAATAACCGATTGCCGTTTTCTTATGAGGTGGTGCATTCTTGGAGGCCCCTTTTGCCTTTCGATTTTGTTCCCAAGCAATTTCCTGCGATCCGTCTCCGTGGTGTAAATCGAAATCGATAATAGCGGCATGTGTGAGGCCATGTGACATTGCAGCATGTGTAATACCAACATGAACGTTGTTAAGCCAGCAAAACCCAGATGGATAGTCCGCTGAGCAATGATGGCCAGGGGGGCGAATGCTCACAAACGCCCGTGTAGTAGAAGAGGGTCCAAACACGGCATCCACAGCTTCGCACACTCCCCCCAACGCACCCTCAAACGCATTTAAGGATTCTGAACACAAATACAAGTCGCCCTCATGTAACTTTGGTCGGCTTGCGGAACTACTATCCCGCCCCGAACTGCTAGGCCGG
Organism: Blastomyces dermatitidis ER-3; assembly: GCF_000003525.1. Classification (NCBI taxonomy): domain Eukaryota; kingdom Fungi; phylum Ascomycota; class Eurotiomycetes; order Onygenales; family Ajellomycetaceae; genus Blastomyces; species Blastomyces dermatitidis. Next base: position 2,030,494 of record NW_025544781.1, on the reverse strand, counting down.
ACCAGCTCCTTTCCATTCAAAGCGAGACGGGATTCTGCAGCTTCGCACATAATCTGTAGTTCATCCATCCATTTTGCACCATGAACATGGGTAACCGCTGGGGAATTAAGTGACATTGTGCGTGTCGTCTTCCGTATTTGAAAGGGCGGGACTGGCAATGATCGGATGTCAAGGTCTGGATGTGGAGCAAATTGGCCATCGTCATATCGTCTCCCTAGGCGAATATAGGCAGTCGATACGCCAAGTACGCTTGCAAGTAGGCGCTCTGGACGCTCGACAATTTGCTCCAGGCCAGCTTTGGAGGTTCTTGGGCGGGAGAACCTATGTCCGTAGCAGGCATCTTGCACGATAACAAGTGTTTTGGACTGCAGGTCTGTAGACTGATGCAAAGCCAACTCCCTTTTAAAATGTTCTTGGGCGATCGAAGAGGCTGTTGGTGCCGCAGGCTGAACGGGCGGCTCTGGCATGGGGGATCTGGGGCGCATGCTCGGAGATGTAGTAGAAAGGAAATTCGACGAAGCGCGTCTGGAAAGGCTAGGGCGCTGAGGAGCAACACCATTACCGCTATAGGTTTGGACAGAGCGTAGCGAGCTGACCGATGATCTCTTTTGTAGTGAAGAAGTGGACACTCTTCTCTCGTCCCTCAGAGAGCTGGTACTAGGGGTCCTTCGGGGAACGGATGGATGGTTGGCGAAGGCTCTGGAAGGGGAGTCATGGCGAGAGTGGGAATTGTTCTGGTCGAAAGACCGCGAAGGGGACTGGTATGGAGATGGGGATGGCGATGAGGGTGGTCCGGCTGCAACAGAATTTGTCGCAAGAGAAAGGCGATTAAAGGAGTGGGTCAACTCGTCAGAGGGTTTGTTAGACATCCTCCTCTGGAATTTGCCAGCAGAACTGGATTGTTCTCGTTGAGACCGGTCCATAGTGGAAGCAAATGGGGCACAGTCTAAACAGACAGGCCTGTCAGAGGCAGATCCCAAGCGATGCGAGGAGTTTCTGAAGGTCAGATACGCATAGCTATAGGGGTGGATGCGACGAGGAAATGGTTGAGGTTCGTGAGGACCAACTAAATATTATTTAAGAGCGATTTGGCGCGCCTAGCGCGTTTTCCGGCCCGATTAGGGAATTAGGGTAGACCAAGTAACCACCAGAGTTAAACCGCCGACATAGAACAAGGGCTGCCTCTATATCTTACTTTCCTTATTACACTCGATAAAATGTGGGCTATATGGATACAGCTTCACAGTCCTCGGGGTGCCACTTTGAGGTGTATGGAGTTCCTCAAGCAGCTTATTGACCCATCTAAAAAGGGCAGAATATGTCAAAGCAACCATGCAATATACTGTTTGGGTAACAAGGTCATCGGTATTTAGATATACAGTACATATATATATATATCTCTTGCCTAAGGTCGCTGGGTCTTCATCGCTTAATCCCTAGGCATGCCCTTAGGTGGACGATACACCTATAAATTTAGGTGAGCGCTGACGAAACCTCATCCGTATATACATACATTCCTTCAGGTGAGTCTAGACCGGTGGGTATTGAACATTGGTAAAGCTGACCATGGTACAGGAAAGGAATATCTACATTTGCTCAATCCCGACCTCCGAGTCAAAAGACTTGACATCTGGCAAGGAGAACGTCACAGACTCAATTTGCGCAAGTGTCAATCTCAACAGGCACCATGAATTTTGGATTGGCTCCTACGACACATTCGGACAGTGGGACAGAAAGTTGGATCCAGTTTCTCCAGAAGGTCTAGGAAAGGGACTGAGTTACGGCACCTGGGCAGGGTCGAGGGCTTACTTACATTGTACACATGTGTATCGTTTTATTTAAAAACCTCATTAGCCGTTGCTTCCCTTGCTAGGGTTCAAATATCGCGATTCTTCCAAACTTTGCAGTCCTCCCTTTTGCCCCTCCGTAGCTTCACTTCAGCATCTTAAAATATCAAGGTGCACTACGGCACAAGACATAGATGATATTTACATGAAGAAAAGGTTACCTTATTTCAATATGTGTATCTGAGACGTTGAAAGTTAGGAATGCATATTAGCATTCAATTTAGCCACTGCTCAATACACAGAATATCGATTCCCGTGCAGTGAGTGTTTCTGTCATGCCTGCTGCTTGAAGTTTTGGAGAGGATTTTATTGGGAGAGATGCAACCACCTGTCTATGCTCTTTATAATGAGATAACTTAGTTTTTAAACCATGATGCTTCAGATCTATTTGAACACTACTTGAGATGAAAACTCAAGATAGCAAGAGAATGTGATCTCAGATTGTCAATAATTAGTACTTCGTCTTAAAGAAATCATCCGTATAATGCTTTTTTTCAGAAAGCAGTTAATTAAGAGAAAACGTTACTATAAAGTCTTAAAATGCTGAAGTTGCAAGATCATAACTATCAGAGAGGGTAAAGATTGAAAAATTCTAAACACATAACTACTACTAGAACACTGTAAATAGACTATTCAGAGAGTTAGTCACTTCTAACCCAAGTTTTGATTCCTCTACCATGAACCTTGAGAATTATCTGAAATTTGTATCATCTCTTGTAGTTGAAGCTGTCATAGTGTTTCTTGTGAAAAATAGCCTCTGGACCAATATTTATACAGCTATTTTACTAGATTCTTTTCGTTTTCAATTGACTCTGTGCCAATACGCTAATTTACATAAATGAGGGTTATTTATGTAACTGTTTATATCAGGGGTGTTAGTTGTCTTACGCTTTTGTAGATTGCACTATCATTATTTTAGTATTCTCCACGTTAAACGTAACTATCGCACTAAATTCCTCCCCTCCCGATATCAGCTTGCGAAGTGGCTTGAGCAAGCTGTGGATTCAATCAATCTTGCCATATATGTACCTGAACGACAACGATCACAATATCTCTATCAAAATGAAGAAGTCGTACTTGTGCCACGCAAATCTATTCCCACCATCTACTGAGCCTATTCGGAAACCCTGCATAGTTCTTTTCCATTGTTACTCTGAGCGGGAACCCCCTGAGCGATCCCTGAGCTAGTGAGCGGAAACATCATAGAGAGCCTCTGTTTTTCAAGAGCGGCGTGCCCTAACTATCGCCTGAAAAGGGTTTCCATGATTTAAATTCATCCGGTTTGAACCCACGGTTTCCCCAATGCATGCCCATGCCGACACGCCCTGCTGGGCAAGCTATTTTCAAGTCTATGGCCTGCTCTACAATTGCACTCGCCAGCTCAAGACTTGCATGAAGAACTCAATATCCCCTGAATAAGGGAGGCATTGCATTGGATATCAACCCATAAGTCTCGGCAGCTAGCTAGGGGGAAATAAGCCAACTATCTTGATTATATTGCACTGATAACCGCCGGATAAAAGCAGAAGCGAGCTGATAATATACATACACTGCTGCAAGGGTGCCGAGGTGAAACAGATCTGGAATTATCTAGGTCTACTTGGTCCGACTGAGCCCGACAAATGAACTCATTCCCCATAACACTTTATCGACTAGATAGATATGGATGAGGAGAGAGTCTATCAGCCCAATGCTTAGGCCACGATCATTTCCGAACTCTTATACATGGTGAGTGAATGTATGTACATACATGTATTTGAGTGAGTGAGTATATATTACCCTGGCTATTTCCTGCTAGCCGATGTTATTTTTCAGTGAGAAATGGCTTGAATCTCACTAATAATATATTGCTAGTAAAAGGTCTGTAGCATTGACAGGATCACATCAATCCGAAATTAAAACGAGATATACGACCTCCATTTTTTCACACAAAGGAAGACTTCAAGGAATGATCGGTAGCCCCACCATGAAAAAGGCTCTTCTCAAAACCCCCCTCCCCCCCCGCCTCCCCCCGACGGCAATCATCCCTTAGGTTCGAAATAGGACACACAACCAGTGAACATGACAAATTTGTGAACTAGGGCCAACTATCCTGAGATCGACACGCCCGTCTTATCCATTTTCAAATCGCTCTCCATGGCCAAACGGAACTAGTCATGGACATGGGGTCTCCTGTTATTTCTACCATATCAGCTCACCGATCCCAAGTGAAAGTGCAGGAAACCCTTATGCGGCTGAAACTAAATGAATCAACTGCACTTACAGGGTTCTTGATAAGAGTTCACTCGCTGTCCTCGTCCTCAGGCTCTTCATCCGGAGCTTGTCGGCCCTTGACAGGGAGTGCACCGCCAACCACGCTGCCTACAACGGGAAGGTTGCCAACGACGCCGGTGACGGAGTCGAGTGGTAGTGGCAGCTGTGGAGCAGCCGTGGTGGTGGCAGCGAGCGTGAGGAGGGTGGCAGCGAAGGTGTAAAGGAGCTTCATGTTTGGATATGTCTTCTTTACCGATAAGTTTACGGCGTAAAAGGGAAGGGTAGAGAAGGCGGAGAAGAGCAATATAAATCCGAGAGTCTGGTGCTAGGTACAGTGGTTTCTTGGTAGGAAATGTTTAGGAAAGAAAAATATGTGGAGGAAAATGTGGAATGCAATATAACTTTATACAAAAAAAGGTCTGAACTACTATGTAAGGGGCTAGGAGAACTTATTTTTTGTGAACGCTACATGCAGCCCCTTTTCTTTTTTCAACTTCAATGTTACTCAGGAGGCGGAATTTCGTGTTGTACTATATCATTTTATTTTATATAGATGTCCCCTTTCAGCGTTTTTCAGGGCATAACACGAAGATTGTAATCTCCATTTGTGCTCTGGAATTACGTCGCCTGCTGTGTCCATCCTCTCCCTCCCTTTAATAACCCCCTATCTTCATCCAGAAAATTCTTTTCGCCTCTAGGAACGACAACAGTAAGACATCAGAAAGTAGTTGTCCGGAAATATTCGATGAACAAGACACCTGCTCATGACGTAGATACACACGTACATACATGCCTGACAACTTCCCCTGAGAATATTTATTTCGATGTGAGTTCCCTTACATGTTTCTGATTCGAAAGTATGCTACCACTTGCAAGCAGTGCCTCGGCGAACTTGTATATAAGTCAGTCGCCATCCTGCAGGAGGGAAGACAAGGCACTCATTTCGTCCCTCGGCCCAGAGCTTTTATTTCTAAGTATATGATTGAGAATGATAGTAGCAAGCAGCCGTGGATTGCCCCTTGCTAGGAAAGAAAAGGAGCCAAAGCAGGTAGAAAAGCACTGTGGAAGAATAGCTAGTTTCTAAGATACCACTAATTTCTAGACACTTTTTGAAGGATATATAGGTGCTCTCGCCCTTAATTAACAGATATTTAACTCAGTATAAGAAACGAATCAAACATCCAAACCTTTCTAAATATATAGCTGGATATACCAAGTCATTAGATTAAGAAAAACGTTGTTCTTTTTGTGTCACTGAATCAATCCATAGATTTGATCTCATTCCCCCAGTTCTAACCTACAAAATATAAAAAAAAATAAAAAAAATAAAAAATAAAAACACCAGAAAGTTGCCTCCCAGTCCTCACTCCCTACCAACACGATTAAACTATGAATTTCCTTTGCTAGATTCTTAGGCTCCCCCATCGAAGAGTAAAATCCTTTCCCCACCTACCCAGATGCGCTGTTACTCCTATCTTTCCCATCACCCAGCAAGCCCGAAAATGTCCAAAGATCAATCTTGCACCCGCCCCACGTCCGCTTCCTTCATGATATGCATAACTTTTCCAGTCCACCGAAACAACCCCTCCTCGCAAGCAAACCGAAGGAACATCTCACCCATTCATTCAATCATCGTGCTTAGTGCCTAGCAGCCAAAGCCCCAGAAGCGGGCTCCTTGTTATCCATAAACATAACCTCTTCCTTGGGGCTGGCCCACATGCCCAATTTCGGAAGGCGTTTGTCGATGTTATTAGGTGCTTCATCTTTCGGCACAGCACGGCGTTGCGCGGGCTCTTCTGCGCCGGCTTCATTTGGGGCGCTGAGCCAGGGGATCTCGAATTGGTCCATTCGCTTGTTCAATTCGTTGGCGTTCTCGGCTGAGATTGGAAGAGCGGAGGCGATTGCGGCGTGAGCGAGAAGCAGGAGGGTGCTCATGGTGTGAGATAGCCGCATTGTGTGTTTTGAGAAAGACAGGTAGACTGGGTAAGCTGTTTTGATAGAGGAATCCAAGAGGAAGTGATGCTGGGATAGCAAAACGGGTGGAATATTACGGAATCGAAGGGGGTTAGGAGGCTTTCTCGTTGGTTACACAGGCATACTCGAGGAGCTAAGGTATAAATACTTAACGGAGGAGAGCACTCTTCCAGTGCGGTATCACAGTTTATTATTAAATAGTCAGTGCAGGAAAACGGATGGCTAGGGTTCAACAAGATCTTCAACTGCGCCCTACGACCATCGACCATCCATGAACGAGAGAGGGTCATTACAGTTCATCGAGCATCCCTTTTCCATATGCAACTGGTCTAGGATCTCTTGTGCAATTGCCGACAAAATGAGTCAGCTGGTCCAGTAAGCGATGCTCGGAGGGCGATTTCCGGTTGAAAATTGGCTATGGCAATGTTCTTGATGGTGTTGATGGCACTTCTCAACTTCTCAACCTTTTGCTGAGAACGAAAGGGAGCGAAAGTTGAAAGGGAGGGAACCATAAACATGGTATCACATATCCAAATGCATGGCAATCTTATCCGGCTACTATGAAATGCCATTAATGGACACGTCACGGCAATACCGAAACGGGTTGCCGTGTAATCCAAAGTTGCATCTGCGAGTAACACCAGTCACCGACAATTCGCGACATAAGCGCCGGCTGATTCGGAATTGTGACACCTATATGTCCAGCCTGGCGTGGACAACATAAGATCAAATAAAGAAATCGTAGAATTGAGAAAACGGAAAAAAAAGCCAATGGGCAATCAAGTAGAAGAATTAAGACGAAAACTGCTGTCCCGCCGCAGAAATTCTCCCACAGTAATACACAGCACTTTCTTCAGATACTGTTTATCTAGCAATAGAGGAGCCAAAAGCAGTCATGGGAACCAGTAATGGTTATCACATGGTCGAAAACGAGCATTTGCTTCATGATGATAATAATCATGAAGTAGAGAAGGGGATAATATCACGAGAAAACTGGAGGGAAAACTGGAGATGTACTTGGGAAACCTCAGCCAAGGCTCTTACGACACTCAACATATTCCTCCTGGTCGTCCTGGTGTCAATGTTGGGGGTTTCGTCAGTGACAATCCGGCAAAAATGCGTTCCTGATACTGAACTGCCTGCTCTGCCCTACTGTATGTAATACAGACCCTACCCTCTCATCACCTATCTTCTCCTGTCGTCGCCCTTTCAATTCGGAACATGCGAGCTGATATCTTGTCCCATTTGAACTCCCTTAACCAGCTCCCGTAAGAGAAGATGGTTATGTCCGATATGTGAACAAGCGCTTCGCCCCGTCGAAGCTATTCCAGTCTGAAACATCTGACGAACTAGAAGCAGCATGGAATAAGACGTTGGGATGTAAATCTCCCCTTCTCCTGACTTCCCTTTTCTCTTCTCTTCTTTTGTCCCATTTCTCCTGTGGTAGCAGTAGCAGCAGCAGGAGGGGAAAAAAAAAAAAAAAATAAAAAATAAAAAAAATAAAACAATAGAGAGCAAAAAGTAGTACATGACTAACCAAGATCAAATAGCAACGGACGGCGTGGTCCAGCTACCCAAATCGATAGCCAGCCGGCTTGACCGATCAATAGAATCCTTCGTCGAGCCGGGCCAATACATATATGGCGTCGGCATGTTCCATCAACTGCACTGCCTAAACCGCATCCGCAGAACTTTCTACGCGGATAAATTCTTCCCCGGCGAGTCGAAGGATGATATCGATTTCCATAAAAGTGAGTAGTTATCGATATCAAATATCAATGAATATATCAAACATAAAAAAGAAAAAAGCCACTCACCCCACCCCTACATCAAAAATGAAACTGAACACCAACCCAAAACCCAAAACCCCCAGACCACTGCTTCGACCTCCTCCGCCAATCCATCCTCTGCGCCGGCGATGTCTCAATGGTCTACTGGTGGAACCAGAGTTACACGTACACCGACGAGCGAGGGCAAGAGCAGTACTCGCAGCGGTACCTATCAATGAGCAACGTCGAGAAGGCGCGACACTCCTTCGCCTACTGGGACGTGGAAGCCCGCTGCCATGATACTGACGCGATATATGAGTGGGCAGAGAAGAACAAAGTGAATGTTGGGGTTAACCAGGAGTTGTTTAATGGCAGTACGGGGGATCCGTGATTCGTGATTCGTGATTCGTGATTCGTTTTTTTTTTTTTTTTTTTTTTTTTTTTTTTTTTTTTTTTTTTAATCTCTTTCTTCTTCGATTTTGGTTGCTGTGTGGCCTTTTCGCGTGGATAACTAATTGTGTGCTGAGGTGAGGGGCTAGGGCAACGATGAGTTCATGGACTTTTTTTGTACGCTGCGCATGAACTGCCCTCACCCGAAGCCGTGGAAACATTTCCGTTGTGACTGACTCTACGGAGTACCCCTGGCGACATTGCTGTTTTATTTAGTTATTAGTGCTTCAACCACAAAAATAATGAGAGGCTGGTGAATGTCAATGTCCAATCCACACTCAGTATATTTTCCTCATCATCACATATGGAGTGTGGTAGAAAGTAGTTAAATGCAGATCAAGTACCTAAACTGAAAATAACAAGATGATCATCAATCTAGTTTTGAGAGTTATGAAAGACACCCATGTTAATGTTGTGTCAAAGCTTTTCAGAGACATCTAAAACAAGAACAACATTTTCTCCTTCATATATCTAACAGGAACCAGTGCTGTACTGTGCACTTCATGAAAAACAAGTACATGTGAACTGTATCTATCTCTGGCCGTGAGGACACAATTAGCGCAATACCAATTCTATGCAATCTGATTTGTTGATAACTTATAGATTCACTATCTCATGTTTTCTGCTCTACTACAGTATAGTATGCCCCGGTATTTTCGTTAGGGCCAATTATCCTCATAAATCATAAATAGGATACAGCTTCTCATTCTTATTTTATTATTTCCCCTGTACGTGCCTATACTCATTCTATTATCATCAAGATGGATCTCCTTGCTGCTCTTGAACCTTCTATTGCAACCTCCAGAAGCCCCAGAAGCTCTGGAACCCCCTGCTACACCCTCAAAGCAATTATTAACCCAACAATCACCATTGAGATATCCTTCTCCTTTGCAGTCTTGACTAGACTTATGAAAATGATGCACTTTGAGGAGTAGTTAGAGCTGCCTGGGAATCTGGGATGCTATAACAGTGGAGCAGCTGCAGGAGCTTATAGCAGAGATGCTAGATATTAATATGATTTCTACGTACTGTACTCCGTAGTCTATGCTATATACAATGATGATGAGAACGCGCTCCAAGCGCTCATTAGGGTGGCCCTAACGAAAATTGAGGGTCACACCAGTGTATGCATTCTGCAGTCTTGAAATCTCAGATGTGATTCTTCTCTCTTCTCACTCTGCTCACTCTGAGAGAGAAATATGACTTCTACAGATGATTTTCAATTCTTCAATACTTCTTTTAAATCAGATTGACTGTTTTTTTTATTAAATAGTACAAAAACAGGTGTAAAGTGAAAAGTGAATTGCTATCATCATCTTCAGCTGGGAATTCATACACTCTATTTAATAATAATGATATTAATTACGCAGTAGAGCTAGATTAAATAGATTACATAAATTACATAAATTACATTAAAACACTCCAATACAGCTGATCTCCATATTATCCAGTAGTTTTAGTGTATTTAATACGCTAATGTACACGCTAAAAAATACGCTAATTGTGTCCTCGCGGCCAGACGAGGGGATACTCTACTCCTCATCCCCTCGACCGAAAAAAAAGCCGCAAAAGCTGTGGGAAATATAAAAATAGAATAGCAATGGAAATGAAACTCTTTTGTTCTAGGATAAAGAGGCATAGCACACAACAATCACCAACTCCCGAAATTTACAAGCATATCTCATCTCTCAACTCCGAATCAAGGGAGTCAAGAGACACCAACAGCCACCCACAGCGGCTGAGGGAGTATGCCCTGTCGCTTGACCCTTGCTGCGGTTGCAACATGTCCCCTGGCCGGAGTCATGGACGTGTCGCCATTGCCAGGCAACGTTGACGATCGGGAATGCCGGCGATGATGCTGCTGCTGTTGCTTAGCTGGCGGTGGGTGATTGATGCCAACGTACGTCTCACGACGGGCAGGATTTCCGACGGTAACGGACCAGGTGCGGAGCCCGTAGTAGGAGGCGATGGAGTGGACCAGCCAGCGGCTTTGGTGGGGATTGATTAGCTTAGCCTAAAGAAGTAGGGTGGGGGGGTGGGAAGGGAGGAGGAAATGGTTGAGGAGGGTGAGGTAGAATGGCAGGAACATGTGGGTGGGGAGAGTTTGGGGTAAGGGATGTGTGTATTCAGCCAGAACGAACCCAAATCCAGCAGCACGATCCTCCTCTAAGCTTTCAAACACCATCTTCTCCCCATCTTTCTCCTTATTTAGGTGGCCCATATCGGAATGATTCATCTTCCTCAGACGACCCTGATCTTCAGGTTGATTTGTGGACGCATTGCGCACCTGGCCCCTTCTACCGACGAAGACAATTTCGTCATCGTCGGAATCGCACTTCTTTTCCGTCTCAGTCTCCGTCTCCGTCTTGTCTTGCAGTTTCTCCCACTTGTCCTCGTCAGAAAGGAGCGAGTGCGCACCCTCCAGCTCTACCCCCTCCTCATTCTGCGCCGACAAAACCTGCTTCTCGTAATACCTCTCAACGAACCGACGAATCTCCTCCTCGAGATCCCGCAGCAACCCACGGGCGGCACGGGCATGTTTCAATCTCAACCGCAGCTCCTTGGGGATCTGGGATTGGAGATCCGAGCCACCATCCTTATTCTTGGTCTTGCGGGACCCGTTGCTATTTTTAGCCTGCTCCCGAGCCGCGAAGTGGGAATCCCAGAGCGGAGCTAGGTAATATGGGACCGTACGCCGCTCGTAGGTGGGCTGAACCTGCCAGTCGATCGCAGAGGGCAGTTGGACCCAGGGATTATTAAGAAGGCGGTCTGAGAAACGAAGATATGTGCCCAAAAAATAGTGGACAGTCGTCTTGTCAGTCCCACTTATTTTGATGGTTACAGTGTTTAAGGTGCAGGACCTGCATGGACCATAGTGTGAAATAGACGCGGTGAGGAAAAGGATCATTCATGACAGTTCAATCTTGGGGTTCGATGTTTCACGCCACTGGCACTCAGGGCGGTTACATGCTGCTTAGGCGCATAGCCCTAACAATGTGTGTTGTGTTGTGGGTGGGTTTATGCATGCAGCTAGGCAAGCAGGTGGGTTCGGCACATACCATTCTCCCAGCGTTGTCTCCGGCGGCTTCCCTCCTTGCCTTTGAGGAGCGCATCCCGTCTTTTCAGGCTATCGCGGCGGAGTGGTTCCCTGCGACGATAGGTCACAGAAGAGACAACATCGCCGCTGGTATCACCACCATTGGTAGCCGTCCTTACGCGCAACGGCAAGCTAGTGGGTGGATGGTGCTCGTCGTCGAGAGGGATTGCCAGCGAGACTGAAGTTCCGGGCACTCTAGCGGTGGGAATCCCACCGGCCCCGTCGACATGGATGGATTGGACAGCTTGCTGGGACCAGACAGAGATTTCCCGCGCCTGCTGCGGCGTCAGGGACCCTTCAGCATGGAGAGTTGGATGGATAGCCATGACTACTGGCGCAGATGTATGTCGCTGAGGGTCGAGTGTTCCAAGGCAAAGACAGCAGACGACCCAACAATCAGAAAAGAGAGGGAACGACGGCCTTTGGAGATTATATCAGGGCTTTCCCTGAGATGCAGTAAACGAGACCTAGCTGGACCCGACAAAGGAATGCTGCTGGAGTTGGCTTTTAAAGGGCGGTTGAAGACAAAGGTGTTCAAAAGCTCGCGATTGGTTGGAAAGTGCCAGGCCAATCATACCTAGCCGAGGGTTGAGTCATGAGGCTGAGTCATCAGAATCCGCCAAACCCGGCTTAGCTGGAACTTGGCTTTGGTCAGCTGGTGTGGGGCGAAGCTTGCAGCTTGCCTCCATCTATCATGTCTGTACTCCGTACTCTGTATTATTCCTACCAATTGCCATTCTCAAACTGCTCTACTTGACAGGTTAAGTGGTACATGTACGGAGTATGTACATACATTACCTCTTCATAACATTTCGAGAGATGGAAAGGGGAGAAAAAGGCCTGAAAATGACTCCAGCCAGCTATTGTCGCAACTCCATTTTCGATGACTCTCGCCAACGATCCCTATATCATTATGACTCGAAGGTGATTCTGGGCATTTTTAGTTCAATCACCCGCAGAACGAACCCACCTATGATCATCTCATTGCAGTCACTCTTTGAAAGAATGAAAAGTGAGCCTTTTGAATTCTTGACTCCATGGGTAGACAACAGCTGCAAGGCCCTAGTTTGTCAGGGAAGTTCTTTGTTGGGATTCTTGGGAAGTACATGAACAGTACATGTACAGGTACAGTACGGAGTACATACATGGGAAACACAGTTTATTAACTCATCAAACAACAGCTCTACACACTATGCCTGTCTATCATAGGTGTGAAAGAAGAAGTGAGAAGATCTGAGGTGATGTTACTTTTTCATACTGGAATTTTAACTATCACAATCAGTCTACAGTATAAATTGAAGTTGTACATTTTTATCTACTTGCATTCAGCAAGGAATTCTGGAGCTTGTGAGATGCCTGTCATAGACATTATGATGTCTAGATGACATGAATTTCTTCCTTCTCATAGTATTAGAGTGTGACAATTGCTTTATGCCACTTTCTTTGATGTTGTGGTTTCATTATATTCAGATCACAGGTATTCTGAATAGATCTCTTTCAGAGTCTTTCTTCTTCTCTTTCATCCTTTATTATTAGTTTAAGGTCAAATGCACACTCAGTCAGACAAATACTATTTAACCAAGTTCTACTAGTTTTGCATCACCTGTTCTATATTGCAACTTTTTTTGCTTCTCATATCATTATGCTGGTTTCTGTTGTGAGTAAAATTTATTTCTTCTTTTTGAGCTTTTGCTTGCATCTGATCAGTGAGAGAGGCTTATCAAACAATATCTATCTCTCTTTTTCTTGTTTCTCTTCTCTTCTCTTCAAAATGCTTATACACACTGAGAACCATTTTCATCAGTATGTACTAGGTAGAACAAGCTTGGCAAATTTCACCACACACAGAATGAAGATTGCTAATAACCTTCAAAGCTTGGTTGATATATGGGAGATTCATGACCAGCAGCACGACAGCAACCACAAATGAAGGAGTAGGTATGTGACTGACTGACTGGAAGCTCCAGCTTGTCATTCCACCTCACTTTCTTGGTCGACTCAAAATGCCGAGACCATCGTCGGGTTGAGTTCCGAGGCTCCTAGGGTAGTGGAGAAGACCCCCGGCTTGGCAGCGCTTGCCCCGTCCCGGCTAGACCAACAGTCCCGCGGCTGATCAACCGATAACCGCAGTCAAGGACCTTTTAAAATTTAGCTCACACCTCGCGCGCATCCTCCATTCCTCCAAGACACTCCCCGCCCTCATCCACCTTCCTATCCCCCAGTCGATAAACTTATATATCCCTTACATTATTTCTCTGAAGCCACACTACTCACTATCCTTAATTGTGGATTCGTTCGTTATCTCCCGTTCATTTTCACCAACACACACGTTCATTCCAACGCCTGCAGGATTACGTCAAGGCTGCTTGCCTTAACGACCTCCTCCTACGATGAAGTTCCCCAGCTTCCTAAGTTTGGGTATCGCGGCCTCAACAACAGCTTTAGCAGCACTCCCCGATCAAAAACCCATAGGCGACACTATTGCAGATGTTCACCTTGGGAAGTTTTTGATTGAGCTTGCTCCTGGCGATACTCGATGGGTGACGGAAGAGGAGAAATGGGGACTGAAACGGGTGTGTTTTTCTACATCACTTCTATTTACCCTTGTTTTCATCCGGTGTATTTTGTTACTAATTTTCAAATAGGATGGCCGAAAATTTTTCGACATCACCGCGGAGGTTGAACAGAATTTATTCCCGAGAGCCTTCGCAAAAACCGCCGTTACATTCCCCACGGGTCTTCACCGAACGGTCGAGGTCATGCCTCTAGCCGCCCAATTGTCCAAGGATAATATGTTCAGTCATTTAACCACGTTCACCTCTTTCCATACAAGATACTATAAATCTGAGACTGGTATCCAGTCCGCGACCTGGTTGATGAAGCAAATCCAGAAGACCATCAGCAGCTCCCCAGCATCTAACGCGAGAGTTGAGAAATTTGAACATCCCTGGGGCCAGTTCAGTGTCATCGCGACTGTCCCTGGCCAGAGTAACAAAACTGTTGTAATCGGTGCACATCAGGACAGCATTAACATGTTCCTGCCATCGATTCTAGCCGCACCTGGTGCCGACGATGATGGCAGTGGGACAGTGACTATTCTTGAGGCATTCCGTGTCCTACTTCAATCGGAAGCCATTGCACAGGGCAATGCAACAAACACAGTTGAATTCCACTGGTACTCTGCAGAAGAAGGTGGCTTGTTGGGATCTCAAGCTGTCTTCTCAAAATATAAGCAGGATAACAAAGATATCAGGGCCATGCTTCAGCAGGACATGACTGGGTATTCAAAGGGGACACTGGACGCTGGAGAGCTGGAGTCTGTTGGTGTTATTACCGACTTTGTTGATGAAGGGCTGACTGAATTTATTAAGAAGGTTGTCAACGGGGTAAGTTGCTTCCCAGGCATACTTGCCGTACATACATATGTAAATGTATATTTAAGACTGTTGTCAGCTAACTCCCTCATCTCCGTCAAAACAATAGTACTGCGACATCCCCTTCGTCCTTACAGAGTGCGGCTACGCCTGTTCCGACCACGCATCCGCCAGCCGATTCGGCTACCCTTCCGCCTTTGTGATCGAATCTAAATTCGAGCACTCCAGCCAGCACATCCACACAGGACAGGATACAATCGAGACTCTCGACTTCAACCATATGCTACAACATGCGAAGATGACACTTGGATTAGCCTATGAGCTCGCGTTTGCAGACATTTAAGAGTAAATAGAAACGCTTAGAAAGCAGAAGCGGCGCTGCAAGAGAATTGGATACTGGGATACACGACTAACTCCCTATACGAGATACATAGAGATTTGTGAACATTCATTATTATCATTACTACCGCCACACGCGTTAAACTTTACGCGACTCACTGTTTTTCGATACATTTTCCGTAATTCTTTCTTTCTTTCTTTTTTTTTTTCTTTTTTTTATATACCAGAATGGGACCCCTGGGCGGGAAACTTACAGCATACATAATGCCTCAGGAAGGCGGGTTACCTCCAGCCTCATATCTCTCAACTCTTTACCTCCCTAAAGCCCTCACTCTTCCCCTAACTCAAACTCTCCTCCTGCTTTTACCGCACCTACGCATACATACATCCCTAAAACGCAAACGCCAGATACGACATGCCCCTTCATGTAGTTCCTACACGCCGCACCGGACCATAACAAACAAACTGAACCGAAATGACATCCTAATCATCTGCTCAACCCTATGCATATTCGTTTTCTTTGGGCCTTTTTTTCTCTCTCTTGGTGTTCCTTCTTGTTGTCTTGCATACCCTGGCCCTCAGTTTTCGACTACATCTTCCTTCTACTACTCTTCTTTTTCTTCTTCCTTGAGGGATAGATTGATAGACGATGAATAGAATGAGTTAAAATAACCTTTTTT
This sequence comes from Blastomyces dermatitidis ER-3, assembly GCF_000003525.1. Lineage (NCBI taxonomy): Eukaryota > Fungi > Ascomycota > Eurotiomycetes > Onygenales > Ajellomycetaceae > Blastomyces > Blastomyces dermatitidis. The sequence continues at coordinate 2,014,711 of NW_025544781.1, read as the reverse complement.
TCTTTTCTTTTCTCAAGAATTTTCCCGCTCCGGCCCTTGTATGGGAAGGGGAGGGGACGGGACAGGGGTGAGATGGGTATATTCATATTACCACAGAGGATAACTATCTAGACTCTGTCCCTTGTAACTCCGTATGGAGGAATGTAGATCTATCTGAGTTCCATTACCCCTTTTATATTTTTTGGCCCCTTTTCCCCCGCAGTGCAGTGTGTTGGATGGGCATGATGATCACTGCTGGAACAAAGGGAGATCCTCTAGTTAACTTATTCAAAGGAACCAATGATGGCAAGGAAGGGAGCTGATGTTCTCATAGGAACTAAGATAACTTTGATACGGACGATCAGATTTGCATGTATGAGTTCTTGGAATAAGCTGGACAGGCATGAACCTGGAATCTGTTTGTTGATCTCTTTTCTACGCTCTATCATTGCCGTCTGCCCTGGAGGACTGATAATTGAGATATCGTAATCCCCCCCCCTCCCGGCTTTAACTAACCCAACTCTCACCAAGCGCCTGTTTCCCCGTTCCCTGCTCCCAGCCCTGTCCACGAGACCCCTCCCTCCCAACGGCTTAGCTGAGACATACATACATACATACGGAAGTACATACAACATACTTGTTCCTCCTTGCACCAGAAAGGAAGAAGAAAGCTCCAAAAATAAAATAAAATAAAATAAAATAAAAATAAAAATAAAAATAAACTCTGAATGGAACGGGTTACCCGTACAGTAACTACATGTACCGTGTGTAGTTTCAATATCCTCTCCCATCCCATCCCTTCGGAGGATTTTTCGGGGTAGGGCCCATTTCCCTTACAGGTTCCCCTTCCCCTCCCTCCCCCCCGTTGATTTTCCTAAAATTTTTTCGCGTTAGCGGCCCATGACCTTTTTTTCTTTCGTTTGAAACGGGACCCGGGGACAGGGACATGATACTGAATGACTCTATTATTATGGAAAGAACCCGGGGGGGGGGGGGGGGGTTGAGGATGAACGAGACCCTTCCCGTATCACAAACCTTCTCTCATAACGAACTGATCCTTGGCAGTTGATTTCCCCGCCCGCCCTAGGTAACGCAGTAACTAGTTAAGTATGTAGTAACTTATTAACTAGTAACTAGTTACTCCGTAGCGTTACTAACAAGAGTAGGCACGGGGCGCATCAAAAACCATCGCGTTTGTGTTCGTTTTGAATTCAATAAGAAGGGGGATTCTTCGGATAAACTAGCCACAGCGTAATAAATAGTTAATAAGATGCCAAGGATGCCGGTGTGTTTTCCTCGCTTCTTTTTTAAGTTTCAAGTTGTTTGCGTAGCCAACGAGAAGGCCGGATGATGGTCACGGTGTCCTTGGGGGGTTGTTGATGCTTTGGTGCTTGGTTGCTTGGGATGAATTATTATTATTAATGTACTGTTATTACGCAGTATGGGTATGCAGGAGAAGGAGATAATGCGGGGGTGGTTTGTCCACACTGCGCGCGGGCGTTTGGTGGAACCCATCCCGTGCGCCATGATGATGGTGATTGGCAGAGATTGGGCGGGGGGGGGGGATAGGAGGGTTGGGTGATGTCCATCGTCCGTTGTTGATTCGTTGGGAGGGTTTGTAGAAGGGTTTGTAGAGGGTTTGTAGAGGGAGTCTAAAGATGGGCTAAGCTGGCATTGTGCAAGAGCTGCGGTTTATTCCCAGGCTTGTACTCCGTACGTTACTCTGTACCGTGATTATCGAGGTAGAGACGAAGTCACTGCTACAAACAACCGGGAGGGTTCTTTCTTTCCTTGCAGCCGAGGGTTAACTAACTACTTGAGCTACGCTGCGTAGTTAAAAAAGAAAGAGGCAGCAGTCTGGCGTCCTGGCGTCCTGGCGTCTCATTTCTCTTTTTCTCTTCTTCTCGTCGATCTTCATCTTTCTTCATCTTCAAATGCCATCTCCTCTTCTCGTGATCTTCTCCTCTATCGTCTAACTGGCTGTGTTTCTGCATGGTTGGTCTGAGCTGGTTCGTTATCGCAAGTAGTTCTACTACATAACTACAAGTAGTTACTGTACTGATATCAACTATCAACTCCCCTCTTGCGTCATCTCTAAGGTAGCTTGCCACCCCCGGCTCAACCAAAACAACGTCCTTCTCTCTATCTCTCTCCATCTCCCTGTATCTCTCTATAGCAGAGGCTTTGTAATTCCCTTTTATCTTTTTAGGTCCTTTGGTTGCTTCGAAATTTCACGTATCACTAATCCGTTTGAAAACAGCCCCCCCCCCCCCCCCTGAAGGCTGAAAATTCCTTTATCAAAAACCTCCCTCCAGAAAAAAAAAGAAGGGAGTACATGAATGTGTGGATCAACCCCCCTAACCCTATCCCCCCCTAAATAAGAAAGGCTTTAATATTACTCTACTAATATACACTATTATCAACATTAGACAATCCGTTTGCGAAGCGGGAGACATTCAGCAATAATGCCATTACCGCATATCGTGTCCTGACTCCCATCTCTTGGTTGTTGGTGGTCGTCTTTGGCATCTTCTATTCCGTCCGCAGGCCAGGCGATGTACCCAACGGCTTCACCGTGTGGGAACAGACACACCGAAACCCCACCCCCTTCTCGCAGAGTACCGTCGTGACGGGGATTTTCTGGTGAGTTTTGTGGCCATCTAAACAATATACCTAACTGATGCAATTCCCTCCAGAGAGAGTCACGAACTAACAGCTTGCAGGATTATCCTACTACTGTCCCAGCTTGGATACATCGCCAACCTCTTCTCCTCAAACCCCGCAAAAGTAACAACTGCCGCGAATGTCGCCGGCTTTTATATCCTCAACAATCTATTCGTCCTCGCTTTCATCCTTCTCTGGGTTAGGTCCATGTTCTGGGGTGCGGAGATCATTGACATTGCAAACTTGATCAGTCAGGGCATTGTCTATTGGAAACATCAAGATCTGCCCCTGGATATCCACCTTCCCGCAGTGGCTGGCCCGTATGCGTGGACTCTATCGACGCTCTTCTGGAACGGAGCTGTTGCGGTTGGAGGAGACAATACCGCTAAGAGGGTCGTTGCTAATATCTTCATCTGGGTCATGTTCGTCTTTGGCCAGGGCCACATTGCTCGAAGGGCAGATTTTGCTTATGGATACTCCTTGAGCTTATTGACGCTGTGTAAGTTTTAGTACTTTCCGATTTTATACCTACTCTCTCTTCTCAGGCGCTAACGATAAAATCCATCTGCAGCCCTCGCTCTAAAGCAGTTCTCGCTCAAGATCATCTCACTTCAGTGGATCTTCGCCTTCGTGATCTTCGGAGTTTTCTTCACCTCCTCCCTCTCCACCTCTGTTGCCAAATACCACAACAGAAACTTCTTCTTCCGAAGCGTCGCGGAGCCGGCCGAGTCCACTGATCGCGAACGCCAGCCATTGCTCAGCGAGGAGTAAGAATGTGGTATGACCACCCTTGCAACACATGAACCCGAGAGAATTGGGTTTTCTGTTGTTCTACGAACGTGATGGTATCGACATGTTTTAACATTTCCTTTGTCCTTCTCTCCTATCTCCAATCAAACACGCGGAATGGTTTTGTGACTCGACGATCCCTTTATTTGCATAACTTCGAAAACATTGATATTTGAAACGAGGGGGTATATACATAGGCTCCGCGACTCCCCTCCGACTTTCTATTCTGATCGTACAAGTGGCTGTCATGTTGACGAGGAGGAGGATGCTGTGAGTGAACAGTTCAGTTCGACACAGCAAGGGAATAAAATTTACCCCAAAAACCGCAGGAAGAAATTGAAAGTCGACATTTCCCGGAAAAAAGAAGGTGGGAAAAAATAAAGAAATTGGTGGAAATTTGTAAAAGTTGTTCCCAAGGTGACAAGAAATCTGAAAAGTTTCTTTCAATCAGATTGGAATTAGTCGAACTTTGGCATACCTTAAATTGAACACACAACATGGTGGAAGTGGGCAGCTGGAAGTACCTGGGGTGAATGAGATAATGCAGTCAGTCTCTCATTTCATCACAGTGGGGAATGAGAATTCCAATCCCCCTTTTGTTTTGTTGCTTGCTAAATCGTAGTTACCTACTATCATTCCCACCCCTGTGGTATTCCCCCCCCCCTTTTTTTTTCTTTTTTTTTTTTCCTTTTTTTTTTGAACTATATTTGGAGTCAATGGCATGTTTTCCCTCCCTTCCCTCCTTCCCTTTCCTTCTATTTTATAACATCATCTTACATCATAATTATTTTGTTGTATGTTAGTGCTTTCATTCTCAACTCACTCTGTTGCCTTAATTGTTGTTATGGCTTATTGCTTACTGCTTAACATATGTTTTATGTTCATTATCATGATACCAGCAATAGGGAAGTAATATACAGGGTTAGTATAGTTTTTTTTTTTTTTTTTTTTTTTTTTTTTTTTTTTTTTGATGGGTACGATACTTTGTATATGTTGTATCTATGTGTTTCTGAGTAGTTAGTACATGTACACGCGCTTAAGGAAAACCCCAATTAAGAATTATTTATTCTCATAGTGAGGTTATTTCATAGATAGCTGTTTACAGTTAACTTCTTACAATCATTGATGTTGCATAAGAAATATTCGGTATACGCTACGCGTGAGTTGCTATTTAGTTACTGCTCGATACAGAGACTGACTCCCCCCTGCACCCAGGCTTCAGCCCTGCGGTCTCTGAACATCTAAAGGCAGCACGGAACAAAACCACCAACCACATAACCACTCCGCCCTCCCATCAGAGACATAAATAAAGGAAAACAGAAACAAAAAAAAAAAAATACAAAGACGAAAATGGCCCCCCAACCCCCCCCCTCATCGCCGCCAACGCCCTCCTAGCCCTCCTCCCACCCCAAGACGACCACGCCGTCGTCAGCGCCGGCGACAACGTCTCCACTTCACGGGCGGGCCGTGCGCGGAGCTGGTTATGAGTCCGTGTGGGCGGTGCAGGCAGGTGTTGATTGATTATTGGCCGGGGATTAAGGGGAGAGAGGAGGTTTTTGGTTTGATAGTTAACTACATATGATATGTCCATCGCAACAGATCAATCAGTTCAAAAGAACATTACTCAGGGCGGCTGGCTCCGGCTCTGAGCCTGAAACGTCCAATAATAATAAATAGTTAACTACCGCTACCATGGTTCCATCCCACATCGCGCCGGCAGTTGGAATCCTGATCGCGCCAAGATGACGTCAGAATTGTCATTAGTTAGCAGGGACAGGCGAGGCGATCGCTGTGGCAACCCCCCGAGGTGGGGCCGCTACAGGAACAAAGCGCTTGTTAGTCAGCCGCACTAGCGCCGTTGTCACAGCAACCACGAATTTACAAACAAAAACACGTGACATCGCTTCTCTCGTCCGTTCTTCTCCTCTATCTTAACTCATCCCACCGTCCGTCCCTGGCACGTCCCTGGCACCACGCTCTGCCGTCTTATCTATGCGGTTATTCTTTTAGCTGCACACCTTTTTGTTATACACCTCTGGCGCATTCTTTTGGAAGCGTGACTTCTGATATTTGTAACCCAATTTCTTACTCGCTACTACTCCGAGTTATATACATCACGGGCAAAAGCTTGATTTACTCCCCCGCCAGCGGCTGATGCGATTGACGCATTAGGCGTGGCCAGCTTCTGGTACCATCATGTCTCCCTTATTTCTAAGTCGAAACGATCAAAACTAACTTTCCGCAGCAGCTGCATTTCGCTGCGACGAACGACTCCATCGTTGCGCCTTTGCGTTGCCTGGATACCTACCTATCACCGCCCCATTCCACAAAATCACTCGTCACCAAATTGCGCGACGTGAGAATATAGTATACAAAACGTTCATAACATCTTGTCTGCTTAAAACCGCATGCTTCAGTGTCTGGTGGCAGAATTTTGAATACCCTATATAACTAGAAACCTTCCCCCCCGCCCGGAAAACGCCGGGCAATTACGGCGACACAGGTCTAGATTGTCAACAATGGATACGTTCACATCCCCCCACGACCGGCCCGCGCCCCCGATGTACGATGAAGACCCCCCATCATATGCCTACCCCGGCGAACCCTCTGTTATCGATGCTAGCGGCGATAATATGACAACATCAACTCCCACGATTGTACGAGGCAATGCCGCGTCCATGAGACTTTTGCCGTCCGGCGAGAGCAATTTAGGCAACGGTGGAAATGACGCATCTGAACTGGGGAGCGCAAGAAGATTTAGAAAGCGCGAAAATCCGCTTTCGCGTCAACAGTATGTAACTTTGCGGGACGATTCTCCTGCTTTCAATATCTGTACCCCAACTTCTACTTCAGCGAAGGGATTCCCACGCTCCGCCATGGTAAAAGGAAAAAGCACCGAAGATAGCGTTCAGCCAACCCAAGATAAGGGAATTCTTCCATCAGGCCCAGCCCCTCGTCTCAGTCACCTCTCAATGGCGCCTGCTGGTGAGGCGTTAGACCTACCAACAATTCCCCCTACATGCAAAAAACAGTTGCGCGTCACCTGGAAGGACAAGTCTCTTGAGCAAGAACGGAGTCCGATCCAGGGTGGCCTGGGACGAACGAAGACTATATGTCGCAGAAAACCTCGGGTTTCAGATATGGTTCCCGAGCCGCTCCGTCTTGCCTCCCCTAAACCCCCAGCCCATTTGTTACCCAAGCGCGTAGATGGGCTTACCAAATCGATTACACTATCATCCCTTGAAAAGCAACTAAAGGCCCAGCAATTTCCTAGCAGTGAACAATCCAAATCGGATATTTTAACTGACAATATACACATTAGAAGCCCTATATCTATGGTTCGGCAGTCGCCGCAGCGATATCATCCACTTCATCAACAATCTGCCTCCACCTCATCCCTCTCTCCCTCCCGCCCGTCGTCAAGCCTTGGCCAAGCGCCCAGTATGTTGCCGTTAGACTCTGTGGTGGTGGACGGCCTCCATCTTCCTCCTCGATCAGGTTCCCCAACACGGCCCTGGACTCCGTCGCGAGGTTCGGAGTGGTCGCGACAAAATGCTCCCCCGAGTGTATCCAGTGTAAATTATGAACCCCCAGATATCAATGGAAGCCCTAGACCAGGAACTCCCAGTTCGAGGTATGGCGGCAGCCCGCGACGGCCACTGCCACCAGCCCCGTTGTTCACTGGGGTTCCGGCGTCAACTAGTGGTGATAGAAGTATTGATATTGCCGACGGAGATGGTGACGATGATGTGGACGATCCTTTTGGTGGTGGAGGGAGATCGATAAATCAGAGAAACGATACTCGTGCAAGTGTTCAGTCATTTGATTCCTATGTCACCGACTCCACTGTTGTTACGGATGAAAAAGACGTAATGAGTAAGGTTGACTTGGACGATGATGAGGATGAGGAGGCAAATCTGAATGTTCATTATGGCCCTGCGCCAGCTGGACGTCAGGAGCGGAGAGGAGTGCGCAAGGCGCAAATGACGAAGAAGGAAGTCCGGCTTATCAACGGAGAGTTGATCTTGGAGTGTAAAATCCCCACAATCTTACACAGCTTCCTTCCCCGTCGCGATGACCGCGAATTCACACATATGAGATACACGGCTGTCACCTGCGATCCGGATGATTTTACTGTTAGGGGGTATAAGCTACGACAAAACATCGGCAGCACGATACGTGAAACGGAATTATTCGTCTGCGTGACCATGTACAATGAAAATGAAATCCACTTCACCCGTACTATGCACGGTATCATGCGAAATATCACCCATTTTTGTTCCAGAACAAAATCGCGAACCTGGGGTAAAGATGGTTGGCAGAAGATTGTGGTGTGCATCATTGCTGATGGTAGACAAAAAGTACACCCGCGCACATTGAATGCTCTTGCAGCCATGGGCGTCTATCAGGATGGGATCGCCAAGAACATCGTCAACCAGAAGCCAGTCAATGCACACGTTTATGAATACACCACTCAGGTCTCCCTAGACCCGGATCTTAAATTCAAAGGTGCAGAGAAGGGGATAATGCCCTGCCAAATCATCTTCTGTCTGAAGGAGCGCAATGAGAAGAAACTGAATTCGCACAGATGGTTCTTCAACGCTTTCGGGCGCGCCTTGACCCCCAACGTCTGCATTCTTCTTGACGTTGGGACGAAGCCGGCGCCCACTGCTCTATACCATCTCTGGAAAGCGTTTGATCAAGACTCAAATGTCGCGGGCGCTGCTGGGGAGATTAAAGCTGGCAAGGGTAAAGGGTGGCTGGGCTTGTTTAACCCGCTGGTTGCCTCGCAGAATTTCGAATATAAAATGTCGAATATCCTAGATAAACCGCTCGAGTCAGTTTTTGGATATATTACCGTGCTACCCGGTGCGTTGAGCGCGTACCGGTACCATGCCCTGCAGAATGATAGTACGGGCCATGGGCCGTTGAGTCAGTATTTCAAGGGGGAGATGCTTCACGGGAAGAACGCGGATGTGTTTACTGCCAACATGTACCTTGCGGAGGATCGGATTCTGTGTTGGGAGTTGGTGGCTAAACGTGAAGAAAAATGGGTTTTGAAGTTTGTGAAAAGTGCAGTTGGGGAGACTGACGTTCCGGGTATGTTGCCCCTTTTCTTTTTTTTTCTTTTCTTTTTCTTCCTGTTTTTTCCCTATCCGATCGTTGGCACCAACGGTGTTCTCTACATTTTAGCTCATAATCTTTTGTGTAGATTCTGTGCCTGAGTTCATCTCCCAACGACGACGATGGCTCAATGGCGCCTTCTTCGCGGCAGTGTATTCGCTTATTCATTTCCGGCAAATTTGGCGGACAGACCATACAATTCCGAGGAAAATCCTATTACATATCGAATTTGTGTATCAGTTTGTTTCTTTAGCGTTTACTTTCTTTTCTTTGGTAAGTTGGTCATCAAGTGCGGGATACTTCTTCTCACTACGTACCAACGGACTATAACTAATTGGTTGACCTCCTATTTGACCTATAGGCAAATTTCTATCTCACTTTTTACTTCATTGCTGGTGCATTATCGGACCCTACCAATGACCCGTTCGGGCATAATATCGGAAAGTACATATTTGTAATATTGCGATATGCCTGTGTACTCCTTATTTGCCTGCAGTTCATCTTGTCGATGGGTAATCGACCCCAAGGGTATGTGACTTACAGCTGCTCCCTGCTTTCCTCCTGAGCCTTCAGCCACGCAGCTAACAATACTTTCAGAGCCAAGAAGATGTTCATGACCGGCATGGTTGTCTATTGTATAATAATGATGTACACGGTCTTTTCCGCTCTGTATATGGTGGTGACCCAATTAAAGCTCAGTGACCAACCTCTCGAAGAACGGCTGAAGCTGGGCAACAATACCTTCACCAACATCATCGTCTCGACCCTCTCAACCGTCGGCCTATATTTCTTCATGTCCTTCCTCTACCTCGATCCCTGGCACATGTTCACCTCGTCAGCGCAATACTTCGCCCTACTCCCTAGCTACATCTGCACCTTGCAGGTCTATGCCTTCTGCAACACCCACGACGTCACGTGGGGCACCAAGGGCGATAACATGATCCACACCGACCTCGGCGCCGCGCGCACCACGGGCTCCTCCACCGTCGAGCTGGAAATGCCCTCGGAGCAACTGGACATCGATAGCGGCTACGACGAGGCGCTACGGAACCTGCGCGACCGGCTCGAGGTGGCCCCGCCCGAGCTCTCAGAGGCGCAGATGCAGGAAGACTACTACCGCGCCGTGCGCACGTACATGGTGTCGGTATGGGTTGTCGCGAACGCGATCCTGGCCATGGCGGTGTCGGAGTCCTTCACGGAGAAATCGGCAGGGAACAACGGGTACTTGGCCTTTGTGCTGTGGAGTGTTGCGGGCCTCGCGCTATTCCGGGCGCTGGGGTCCGGGGCGTTTGCCATGTTGAATCTTGTTCATCAAGTCATGGAGGGGAAGATGAAGTTCGAGGCGGCGGGGGGGACGGGGTATGGGTATGGTGGTGGGTTTTTGGGCGCTGGGGCTAGTAGTGCTGGTGCGGGGTCTAGCGGGGCGGGAAGCTCTGTTGGGCGGACGTCTGCGGGGAGGAGTGTAGGGGAGACGCTTAGTGATTGGGCGAGTGAGGCGGGATGGACGGTGAAGAGGACGGCGGGAAAGTTGAGATTTTGGAGATGAGGGTCTTGAGATTTTTTCTTAATTTTCCCCCTGCTTTCTTCGTTTTCATTTGCTCTGAAAAGGTTAGTGGATGATTTCTTGTCTTTTTGATGTATATGTTTTCCTCTCTCTTTTTTTTTTTTCTTTTCTTGCCCCTGATTATTTCGATAATGACCCCCCTCCCCGCCTTGGGTTTTCGTGGTGAAATGTTTATAGTTAATGATAGATGATCTTCTTGTTCATGGTTATGTAGGTATACGTTGATGGAATGCTTATTCTCTACCTACTGACTCCTTTTTGTTTGGCTTTGTAACTTTTATGGTTTCTTTCATGGTTGGTTGCGCTGTAATTAGTATATACTCTCTGGGTTTGGAATGGATTGATTTGATTATTTCTCTTTTGTTTGGTGATTAGTTTTTTGATTTCTTTTTTTAAAAGAATAACAGTTTGTTCATCTTTACGTGTTCATCTCTCTGCTTTCACAGATAACTTTTCGGGAATTTGATTCTCTGCCTGTTAAATTTGCTTGCTTTGGATAGGTTGAGAATGAAGATGATGATTACTTATGTGGTAGGGCTGTCTGCTACAATTAAAGCTCGGCATAATAAAGAAGAGTGCCATTTTTGATGTAACAAATGCGAAAGTCAAATTTTGAACAGTTAGTAGGTAGGGAGGGGGCTTTGTCGGAACTTCCCAGTTTAGTTCTTCTCAGTTCCGTTCTTCAAAGCAAAGTATTACTTCAAGGATAGACTGGTATACCAGGACTACATACACTAAATAAGATGTTGCAGGAAATCGAAGCAAATAAAAGCACATCATATCCCAAATCGGCTGTTTCATCACTTTACCCTAGCATATACCAGACATTCTCTTCCTAACCTTCGCGCATATAGACACAAATTTATACTGCAGGGATCCCCTTCTCATAAACGCCGTAGATGGCCCTCAGAGCGCCCTGCACATGGCTAGCTGTTCTCACTTGCTCTTGGCCTCCTTGCCCTCGCCTTCCTTGTTCTTAGCTTCCTTAGATTCAGCTTTCTTAGGCGCCGCTTCCTTGGGTTCGATCTCCTTATACTCCGCAGCCTTCGGTGGCGGTGTCCGGTCTTTCAGTCGCTCTGTATAGTCACAGCCATAATACTTGCGACATCGCGTGCACATAATTTCAACTTTCCGGTCTTCTGTTTTAGCTTCTGCGCATGCGTCGGGGTATCGCGCGTAGGGACAGGGCTCAATCTCTCCGCCTATTTTATGGCCGCAGCCGGCGTAGACGGCATATACGAGGCACATGGTGGTCCGTAGGGTCGAAGGTAGGTATGGGAATAAGGCTAGGTAAATCGAGGAGGGTTTTGTGGATGGCGTTTGGGTTGATGTAAGATGGTTTGAGCTATCGAACTAAATGCGCTTTTTATAGTTCGGTGTATGCATGTAGGTGTAAATTCCAACGGAGGAGTGGGAGGTATATCTAGATAGCAAGTAGTGGTAGATCCGTATAGAGAGGTTGATGTGGATTGAGGTTAGCTTTGAGTTTCTCTTGGAGCCTTTATGACGACGTTTGTAGGTTTGGTTTTGAATGCCGTAGCATGATAGTGGGTGGGAGTGTGGAACAAGGTGGAAGGTTGAACTAGAAAAGAAAAGAAAACGGAGGATACAAAGAAGAATGCGGCTTTTATAGTTCATACTCGTGGGCATATGAAGCTATCGAATTCACAAGCACGGAAGTCATCCACACTTCCCTTCACGAAGGGTTCCGAGCGAGAGGGAAATTACCGTCCTCACGTCTGAGCCGGATATCAAAACGTACTGCGGCTTCATGCCCAGTCGCATATCATTCGCTGGGGCCCCGTCTGTAAGGAGCTATAGGAGCTACCCGCTGTCTTTCTCAATAAGCCAATAAGCTAGAGCAAACTTTGTTAACCGTTGTCTTTCGCAAACAAGTGGGCCTTGTAGACGGAGGGCACTGCCGCTCCACTTCATGATGATCTGAATGTCACACGGATTGGAAAGCGGCATTTCCAACGTCAGACTCCCTCGTTTCCCTCGCCGCAATATTAACCGAGAGTTAGCGAGCGTTGGAAAAACATATAGGTGAAGGTTGGGTAAGAAAATCCTGGATGGAAAATTTCTGGCGGTAGGAAAAGTATGAAAACTGAAAATGCTGGCGCGGTCAGGGGGTTCCCGGAGAAAAGGTATGTATGCATACACTAGAGCCGACTGCCTAGTTTATACTCTCGGCCTATAGTATAGATGCGATGCTGTGAGCGTTATCGGCACGGAAACAACTTTGCCATTCGATTCTGAGCTTGGTTGGGAGAAAACGGGTGCGACTGAGTTCAGAGGATCAAGAGAGGGGGATAAAGGAGAGGAAATGGCAAAAGTCAAAAAGAAATGGACAGAAAGAATAGCGCGGGTTTATATATATATACATATTGCTGGGTAGGACAATATGTTACGCAGGACCTGTTCACCTTTCACAAGGGAGAGGGGAACAAGGAAAGCGAAAGAGGAAACTGAGAAAGGTTTCCAAAAGAAAATAAGAAAGGGAATAAAAGGTAACTGGTATCAATGATGAAACGAACGGAGAATCTGTTATTATCATGTGAATGATAATAAAATAGGAATCCCCTATCATTCAATTATTTGAAAATTAGTTCTCGAGTATTATTTTAGTTGTCATCATCATCAATCTCGGAATAAAAAACTCACCCCCATTCGGAAAATATACATATATTTGTATCTAGCTAAACAAAACAATAAACGTTCTAGGTATATCACCCTCCAAAAATGCATGGATAAGAAGAATAGGAAGCCATACATACATACAGACATATTCTATATACATCCTCCCAGCCTAATAAAGAAAAAAAAAATAAAACTCACAAACTATCCTCTCTCCACCGACTCCGCGCTTTATCCCACGCCGCTTTATCCCCCTCCCCCGCCTTCGTATCCATTCCAATCCCCAACCCGCGCTCCACCCAATCCTTCCCCTCCATCTCGGCGAGCCGCGACAGCGCTCGTGCAAAGGCAAAGCGCTCCTCGTCGCCACTGAAGATGGAGCTGGATTTAAGCGCGGACATGGACATGCCCAGGTCATCCATGAGATGCCGCATAGAGTCTGAGAGATTTTCAGGCACTTCATCCTGGTTGTTGGTACCGTTTTCGGATGATTTGTTATTTTCAGCAATAGATTCTTTAAGTTCCGCGTCAGAAAGGAACAGATTGGATAGCGGGACAGCGGTGGTGAGGACGAGTTTTGCCTGTATCGATGTTAGTTCTGCCAGCCAACAACAAGGAAGTCACAAATATTTATTAAAACGAAGGGCAGGTATAATAATAGACGCACCCGACTCTCATAAACCGCATCGATGAAGGTGATAAAACGCCTTGCTAAATCCCTCTGCCGAATCGTCATCCCAGGTACATCCGTCACAATAAATGCCTCATAACTCCGCATCAGCTCAAGATAATCCGCCGCCCCCGTTGCCCGCCCAATCAGCTGGTCAAACGTAAATCGCGCAGCTTTGCCGCTTGCCAGCGGCACCTCGATATCGCGCCCCCACACTTGATGCACGGCGCGGTGTGGTGGGTCATTGGCAAAGTCGCCTAGGTATTCGAACCATTTGTCCGCGTGATGATCGGCGGGCATGCCGAGCGGGTGGTGATAGACGCCTGACGGTGGGCGCGGGATTTTGCGGTAGTCCGTGGCAGAGTCGAGATTCAGGACTGTTAGGGATGTTTTTAGAAGGGTGATGCAGGGGATGAAGGATTCTCGTTGGATGCCGTTTTTGTACAGGTCGTCGGGGTGGCGGTTGGAGGTTGTGACGAGAACAACGCCGTGGGACATGAGGGAGTCAAGGAGTCTGGTTAAACAGTTAGTACTTTGTGTATAGAGGTCTAGGGAAGTGGCAAATGAAAAAGATGTCCTACCTCCTCAAAATCATAGCATCCGCCACATCTGTACACTGAAACTCATCGAAGCATAGTACACTCGCCCCTTCCGCAATATCGGCCGCAACAAACGGCACCGCATCAAATTCATTTCCATGTTTCATTTTCATAACGTGCAGGCGCTTATGCACGTCTTGCATGAAATTATGAAAGTGGATGCGCTGCCGCGAGGTGACGTTTTCCGGCAGCGTGTCGAAAAATAGGTCCATCAACATAGTTTTGCCACACCCTACGTCGCCGTGCATGTACAATCCCTTGGGCAGATTAGAGGGAATCTGCGTTGTGGCTGGTGGAGGCGGAGTGCGGCCAAATAGTGTGTTGAAGAATGAGGGTCTCGGGTCTGGGTTTTCGAGGAACTCTATAGTTGGGCGGACTACGGTTGGTGGAGTGTAGGAGCGGAGCATCTCGTGAAGGTCTTGGAGATGCTGGATGATATCTGTTCGACGACAAAATCAGGAGAAAAAGGATAATCGTTAATGAATATTCTCTCCTCTGGTTTATACCTATAAGACGCAAAGGGAAAAGGCAGGTATAAAGAATCCAATAACTAAAGAGGGCAAAGCAAAAGGAAAAGAGAGATATATATATTACCTCTCTGATGCGCATCATCCCTCAATCTCCCGGACTGCACGCGCGCCTCGTACTCCTGAATTGGCCCGTAAAGCTGATGTCTACCCGCATCCGCAGCAGACATGCTTGGCGCGCCATTTACAACCTCAGCAGCATCAGCCCGACTGCTCGAGATCATTCTAACCTGCTGTTGATACTGCTGCTGCTGTCGTCGACCACCGCTCCGAGAGATATCCCTTGGCAATCCTATTCTAGATCGCCGTGCCTGGGGCGGGGTAACCATCAAAGGAGAACCGGCCCTCCGCCTACCCGTCATACTCCTCCTGCAGTCCGCACAAATGATGCCACCATACTGCCCGCGGACAACCGTTGGCAGTCGAGTGCGCGAGCACAAGATCGCATCTGCGAGGAGCAGGCTAGGGTGGCGGGAGCGCAGTGGAGGTCGCATTCTCGTTCCCCTCCAGCAACGGTTGTATCTCTCTCTCTCTCTTTTCCTTTTAAAGTGTGTATTTCGTTTCTCTCGTCACTGATTTTTATACTATGCTGTATACCGTTCCGAAAATGACATTAAGAAAAGAACCGAAAGGAATAACACGCAAAATGGAACCCTTCTAGTGAGATTCGATCAGGAATAGATACTTTCTAAAATGCGGGACGGACTCTGTATTTCATAAACTCGTCGCCGGGGTATCGAACACGCAACCCTATGGCTATGTAAATCACACGCAAATGAGCGGAATCTGGTCGGTCAAAAGGTGCAGGTAGTTATCGAACGAGGGAGGGGACCAGATCCGGGAATCGGCAGAGGCGGGCTTGAAGCAAAAAGTTGGTATCACGCGGCGCTATGCAAAATGGCAGAATAAGGTAAATGACGGAGCAGACGTCGCTAATTTCAGAGCGAGATGGATGCCTATGAGAATAGTGTAATAGGGATTGACGAGAGAGTGGTTGTTTGAGGTTGAGATGGAAGGTGGTTTAGATGTCGGAATCTGCTTGAAGGCGAGATTGTCACGGGATTCGGGGGAAATGCGGCAAGAAGAAAACTAGTTACCTACGCTAGTCTTCTTACGGCTAGTGGGGAAGTATTATTACCGAGGTTGATACACAACTTGTCCCATAACTACATACAGATCTATGATCATTAGATAGAGATAGTAACAATGAGAAAAGGATGATGGTATCAATAAGGACAGCCCAGATATCTGTCAGAGTATGGATGAAAAGTAGGATAGCCATTTACAGTTTCTACTAACTATCTCAGCCGGGTTATATAACATTGAGCTTATCACAATTGACCTCTGAAGATCAACTCAGAAGCTCTGCATCACTCATCTGTGAAGTTGATAATGTTTCTTTCTTCAGGAGTCCGGGTGTACATGTACATTACATTAACAAACCCTGATCCTTTCATCTTTGCATGATAACTGATATATGAGAGCAGAATCCATGGCCACTACTATCTCATCTAGAGTTCCTACTCCACAACACTTGTTGGCAGAAGAGTATACAGTCACTGTGTGCCTCGCCCCCTACTTTTGCACGAAGGCTCCCGATATAAATCGTATGAAGGGATTATATTTAAGACATTTCTAGCTCCCCACCGAGCAAAATTCAAGGTCACTGAACATTACCAACTCATCATCTAGTTAGATAGGATTTTAGTTAGTCAGTGAATAAAAAGGAGACAATCAATGATGCTTGCTCAGTTTCACAATTACAATATATTATAGAGGTTTCAGCAAACAGACAAAAAAAAAGCAAAGCTAGATATAACAAAACACAGGTAAAAAAGGTCATCAAAAGGGGGCCATCAAACAATAAAAATCATAGAGGAGGGTAGCACACATATTGAAAAAGACAAGGGGAAGGGGGGTGAGAATAAAAGAAATGCAGAAAAAAGAGAAAATACAGCATTGCGCACACACACCAACAGTGGGTGTGAAAGTGATTGAAAAGAGCAAACCAAAGAAAAAGGATGAAGCGGAACCGAAATAAGAAATAAGTGAGAAAAAAAGCCATAATATAACGGAGATTGAATTTCCCTCGAACTGGCATACAACAACATATCATGTCACATTTCCTTTTTTCGCAAAGGGGAGGGAGGGCGTGGCTGGCTCATAATACATTCATTCAGTCAAATCGATCGATCAATATCAATCGAGCACATCCATCCGTCCATCCATCCATCCATCCATCCGTCCCGGTCCAATTTTTTCCGATACATATCCTGGTATTTTCAGTGGGGCCACGTTAAATATAAATAGCGCGAGCGAACAACAAAGGAAATAGATAGGTAGATATAAGTTAAAAAAGAGAAAAGGAAAAGAAAAAAGGTCGGAGGATGAGGGGATTATATAGGGAGAGAGATGGGAAGAAGGGGTCATATTTGGGATATATAAAATGGATATAAAAGGGGAAGAGGAAGAGGAAGAAGAGGAAGAAAGGGAAGAAGAAAGGGACTGGAGGGGGAAATAGATCCAAGCAACGATGTCTCCGGCAGCTCAGCTAGTTGCTCCGTTTCCGTCAGAGTATAAAAAAAAAGAAGTTTAAATAAAAGAAGAAAATAAAAAAAGAAGTTGGAAAAGAAGAGAAATAGAAGGGGAATAAGCCGTCAAATCAGATCAAGATCAGATCATAGAAACGATCACAGGCGTGTGCTAGAAAAAAAAAAAAAAAAAAGAAGAAAAAGAAAAGAACATAAAATAGAAGAAGAAAAGAAGAAGAAAAAAAGAAAAGAAACAAATATAAAATATATATTCTCGTCCAAACACTCCTACTGCTCCTCGTGCCAACACATCTACGCAAGCCCAACATACAGCGTAAGCTTCGCATTCCGCTGTAGCGCGGTATCCAAATCATGGTCACTCAACAACTCCGCAAACCCATTACTCGGCTCATCCTTATACTGCAGCATAATCTCGTCGCCCAGCTTCAGCCGGTCCTTCAGCTTCTCACGCAGCTGCGCGTAGCTGATATCGCTAGGCACGCGGATGGCGATAAGGTCGTCTTGGAAGAAGACTTTGATCTTGATCGCGCCGGCGCCTGTGGTAGAGGAAGACGAGGTTTGTGTCATCGCACTCTGTTGCCGGTTCATCATCTGGTTTTGCAGCTCGGAGCGGCTGAGGTTCACGCTGCCGTTGCCGTTTGATTGTGATTGCGAGGGCGTGCGTCCTTGCTGGTGGTGCGGGTGCCCTTGCGCTTGGCGTTGTGAGGATGGTGGAGGTCCCATCGAGCCGGGTGGGTAGCTGCCCGTGTTTATATGGCCTCTGGAGGTAGAATGGGTTGACTCTGATCGGGAAGGGACGTGGCCGGAGGATTGCTGCGAACCGCCGGAGAGTCTGTAGTCGTCTGAGGTGGTCGGGAAGATTTCGACATCGCCGGGGCGCGGTGCGAAGAGTTGGCGGACGAGCTGGCAGCGGGAGATGTGAGGGGGCATCGACAATAGCTTCTTGATGTATTCATCTAGGTTCTGCCGTCGGCCACTAGAAATCTTTTCGGTGACATGCGTGACGGGGCCTGGCATAAATGGCAAAGTCCGCGGTTTCCCCTTGTTGCCGGCCTCCTCCTCGAATTCTCTCAGGAGGGCAATCTGGAAGTCGTAGAAATCGTGATAGTATCTCGACAATTCCCAATACCGTCCATCTTCCATTTTAGCCCTAATGACAAACCAGTGTTTATCGTGATCGGTGTCGAATCGGGGGATGCATGCGGAAACCGGCGCGAGGGCCGGGGGGTAAAAATTTTGAGATTGCTGTGGGCTCTGCTGGGTAGATTGTCGGTATGCTTGGTTCTGGTATTGTTGCTGGTTCGGTGAGTATACGCCCGAATTGTGGCTCTGTTGTTGGTACTAAGATTTATCATTACCCCCACACGGAAGAGGGATGAAAACAGTCAGTCACAATGCTCTGTACACGACTAATGTAAAAGTTCTTGATATCTGCTGCTCTCCACTGCTTCTTCGAATGCAATTGTAAAAACTTACAGGATCGCTGCCATTCATGGTCATTCTGCTAATGTCTCCCGATGCCGCTGTTGCTGCTGCACCCTGTGCTCCACCCTCGAATTTCCCTAGGGTGATAGAGCTGTTTTTATATTCCGCCGTCATCTTCTTCCACTCCTCGACGCGGGGAACACCAGCTTTTCTGACAGCGTCGTGCGGGTCTGCCACGGCCTTGCCTGTTGTCATATCTCTAATCTCAATGAACGAAACGGGAATCAGGCCTGGGCCGCCCAGGCGACCGATAGGTTTCGCAACGAACCACTCTGGATTGGACTGGGCAATCACGATAATGGCCTCGCCAGCCTTTGCATCGAGTTCATCCGGGCGTTCCGCGGTGAAATCGTACTGTACAATGCCGTACACCATGGCGCCAGAGCCCTTGCCAATGGCAGACATCCTGGCGCGAGCGGCTTGCTTGGTAGTGTTTGTCGAGTCTGACCGGGAGTGTTGTGGACTGCGATCCGAAAATCCAGAGTCGTGCAGGTCTTGACTGTATTCCTCGGGGTTCCCCGCAGACCCACCACTGTTACGCTCGTTTTTGCCAATAACCTCGAAAAATGAGACAGGAACGAGGCCCCGCGCGCTTGGGATTAGAGGGTTGCACGCCTCGTACCAGTCGGTGTCGTCTTCTCTGCTTATGACATGGAAAAAATCACCCTTGCTGAAAGCCAGCTCCTGCGTATTGCCAGGTTCGGGCCTGTGGTTATAAAGGGCTTTGATAACCTAGATGTTGGAATAACCACCAATAGTTTTAGTTTTATGTTAGTGGCGTTTGTTAATTTCGCGCCCACACCATGCATAATTCTTGTGTCTCTTGAGTTTGGTTGGAATGCAGTCGACAACTAGATAGGAATGATACATGAGGATTAATTTTTTGGGGGGGAGGGGAAAAAAAATTAAGGACATAAAGTTTTTGACAATGTTTAACTGGAAGAAAATAAAAATAGAAATGGCTCACCTTTTTTGGTGGGAGAATAGCAATGGCAGACTTTGGGGTGATGGAGATATGTTGTGGTTTCGGTTCTTTTTCGCCCTTGAGTGAGCGCCGGATAGCCTGTTTGGGGAGAAAGATTTTAACGTTAGCCAGAACAGAAAGTCGTTAGTCCAACCACAATCGATTACGGGATCAAAAAAAGTCAAAGACAAAGAGGCGCGGCGCAAATCGACCTCCAGTTATTTTATTTTACGTCGCAAAAGTCGGGTGGGAATAGTGGGGTTTTCCGAGTGACATACCTTCATTTTGACGGACAAGCCAGGATGGAGAGTTGCTCTCTTGGCTCCCGGGTTTTTTCAAGGCAGAAGAGTGGCTTCAAGGTTCTACTATTATTTGATTGACCTGGATGGCTCCTGTTTATTGACGGGGAGGGGAGGGTGGAAGGGAGGGGGGTAAATGAAGCGGGCGACCGAGTATGTTGGTCCCTTGTGCGGCAACAATGGTAATTTTCAGGGGGGAAGGGCGGAAAAAGTGGATGACAATGCCAGGGAACAGCAAAAAGCTGCTTGCGGCTGTGTTAGATAGAAATATCCAGCTGCTCTGGTGAGGCCCGATCAAAGAGGGTGCGAGTCAGAGAGGAAGATTCTAGATACGACGAACGAATAGTCGACCTGACACTGTAAGGCGCAGTCTGATTGATCGATTGATCCCAGCTGGTCGCGCGCAAAACCAGCGATCTCCCTATAGGCGCAAAGTCGTTTCAACCGTCAGAAAATTCCTTATGAGTCTGTCTTCTGTCTATCAATCTCTCTTTTTGTCAGACATATATTCCCTTTCTCGTCTTCTGTCTCTGCTAGATTTGTTCTATCGCGATACAAAGAAGCGCCACCCACACAAGCCTTGTGGGGGTTGTGTGAGGATCCAAGCACGCACCGGCCACGCGGGACGATGAAACACGGTGGAGAGATCGTAATACGGCTAGGGGAGGTAAGATTCAGGGAGTCGACGGAGCTGGACAGGAGGGAGAGGGTGGCGCGCAGGAGGAGGATATGTTAGGCGGTAACTAGGGGGATGCGGGTTGGTTGATGTTAGTCGTCGAAGTCGTTGTCGTTGTCGTTGTTTGTTGTCGTCGTCGTCCGCGGGGGGGGGGGGAGGGAAGCGTTCGAGGTAAAAGAGATACCTACCCGGGAAAGAGAATGAGAGAAGAAACCAATTTCGTTTGAATTGATAAGAACAATTAGTTAACCTAGTGACTAGCTTGATAGCCAGCGTGGTGTAGTAGTGGAGGTGAGGAGCAGTTGTCGTCGTCGTTCACAAGCAAGTGGTGGGTATGGACGGCGGCGGTGGTGATAATATGCGATGGGCGGTGGTGGCGCGGGTCACGGCTGCGGGCAACTATTCTTATAAGTATTTATTATTGGATAGCTTATTTAGCTACAGAAACAGAATACAGCGTACACACCCAACAACCCAACCAGCAGACCAACAGACACAGCAGCCAGCAGCACGGCGAAGACAGCTTGGGCTGGCATGGCCCAGGAGGGCCAGTTCCTATTGGCATCAGCCTCGCTCTCTGCGCTGCGGTAGCGTGTGAGATAGATAACTAACGGCTATTGTCAGGCGAATTCCCTCGACTATTCATGGCATTCAGTCTGTGGGGTATCTAATCTATATCCTATACCTAGGTATTTCCTATACAGCTTCTTCCTACTTCAAATATTGAATATCTCCCTGCGCCTCTTCCTTTACCCCGCATATAACCAACCATATCTGCTGATCATATATACTGCTGCGCAACCAAACATTAAAAACTAAAAATTAAATCTGCTCAAGACAGACTTTTCCCCTTGAACTCTCTTCTTGCTCCGAACTTTGGCTCGCTTGGAACGAGGGCAAACCTTCAACGGCCAAACCACTGGAACCTCTCTGAGAGAACCAGATCCAGGGGGAAAATGCTCTCAGAATCACAAAAGTGTCTCAGGTTGGCGAGAATGCACCCAAACAACTATTCGACCTGCTGATGGTCAACTACTCAACTTACCATCTATGCGCGCGGCAAGAATGTCGTCTTGAACCGATTGGAGGATAGCGAGGTAGAAGCTTGGAACAAAGCGGCGCAATACAACTGGGGGAAACTACCGGACTCCGGGAGCCTTCTTGCGGCGTATTTCGGAGCTCTTTAACTGGGCGGTACCATGAGCCCCAGACATATAGATGGATTCTTGGGCAGGCCAGTAATCCATTCACAATTCTGCCTGAATACGACAGCCCCAAGGCGCCCATCCCATCCGTGGGCAGAGAGTTCCCACGCAGCTAAGCACTCCTCTTATTTAGTGGGCTGGCTTTAGCCTGGAACTTTGACCTTTGGGCCCGTTGTATGCCTAGTTGCCGCTCCGAATAGTAACAAACACACACAGGGATAGAGAGATAAGTTGTCCTCAGTGATTGTCCCGGGCAGGTTGGCAGTTGCGGTTGGGCACATAGAAACTTTGAACATACGCGTAGTAATGCATTAATAATGTGTATGGAATCTGCACAACCCATTGCAATTCATTTTCCCCCTCCATTTCGCGGGAATAACAGAGACCCTTTGCTTTTTGTGTGACATCATCGGGCGCTAGAAGGAGTTAAATCGGCTTGTACTAATGAATTCATTCTGTGTGGGAATTTGCTGATCCTCAGCACTGTGCTTGGGCGCCTCTTTCACTACTACTAATTACTAGAAGGAAGATGAAGTAACAAGAATCAAACTCCAGTTCTCCAGCTGAGTGGCTGGCAGGTTCATCATGCCTCTATGGTGTACTGGTTCTCTTTAACTTGTGGTATTTATCTTTTCCTCAATTCAACTCGATTCAGACAAGTCACAGACAAGTCATATTAATATTATATATTATTATTATTCTTCAATTATAGATGTATACAGTCAGAGACCATGATATCTATCTGAGAACTTTCAGTTGAATCAGTTCTCAGGATTTTTCTAGTACTACGGCAGTCTATAGTGATAAATGTGTTAAAAGGCTTTTTTCAATGTTTTTTAATGTAAAGGCTTAATTTCACATAATACTGATTTTAGAATCATGCATCAATTGAACTAGTTCTGAACTAGTTAGTGTATTACTATATATAGTTTAATCAGTCTTAGCTTTCAGATTATAAGCTTTATCTCACAGATCTCTCTCTCATCTCTGATGATGAAAACTTTCAGATATATAAATAAAAGAGTCTCTGTGTATAGAGTTCTGAGTAAAGAATCTCTGTGTATAGAGTTTTCAGATATAGAAGTCTCTAAGCATAGAGATTTTGAAATATAAATTTCTCTGAAAACTCTAAGTATATATACTGTGTAAAAACTGTCTTAAAATCAAGAATTTTTAACTGATATAAGTTATTATTTCATACAAACTTTTAGTATTTATTAATCTAATTAGTATCAGACTTCAGTAATATGTACTTATTATAACACTAGTATAAAATAATCATTTATATAAGAAGTCTACGTTAAATAGATTGGTATAATATTGATAGGTCTTATATAACAAAGAGAAAAACATTAAAGAAGAAAAAGAAAGAGAAAGTGTAGAAATCAGTGATCAGAGTAGACTGACTATGTGACTGTGTCTGAGATCAGAATCAGATTTTTTGATAGTTTCATTACCAATTCAACTGATCTCATTACACAGTTTTAATATTAGATAGTAGTTTCATACTGTCTCAGTGAGACTTACTGTCTACTCTTGTCACATTTTTCAAATGAGATCATGATTTTCACTTCTCAATTTAAATTATTTTTATTGCTTTAAATGACTTTAAATCTCATTTGAGTGTTATCAAAAAGCATTACTTTTTAAAAAATTAAAAATAGTCTAAAAAAAACCTTAAAATGTCTAAAAATAGTAACATTATGTCAAGAATGAGACTAAATGAGATCAAATGAAACCACTTTCTCATTTTTTTCAAGTCATGATCTCATTTTAAAATCTGATATATAGTCACTTTGCATGTTTTTTTGATAGCCAGTCCCAGCGGGATTCACGCCAAGAAATGTATGAGATCAGATTAAATGAGATCAAACATGAAATTCATAGTCTCAGCGGCCAGTCTAGATCAGAGTGAATATTTATACATGTATATAATAATGTACACAGTGAAGCTTCAGAGCAGAAGAATCTATATATATTTATAACAGCTAAGAATCAGCAATTGAGAATGACTGAGAATCAGAGTATATATATTTAATAGTGAAATAGAAGAATCTATAAAGTGTAATAAAATAGTCTATATAATTGATTAGACACAGCTTATTACATTAACCTCTCTCTTTCAGAAGTAGTTCTTATCAGTTAAGAGCTGCTGTTTCAGATAATATAGAACTCAGAGTTCAGATCAGTTAATTATAATTAACTTATTTTATAAAATATTATTAACTGCAGCTGTGAGATCTATTATTGAGAATATTCTTAATCTCTTACTCAAGCTTATTATCTTCTTCTATAATGTCTGATAACTGTCAGTTAGAAGTTAGTTAAGAAGAAAATAAATCAGTAATAGTACAGTTAGACTGACTGTGTGACCGTGTCTGAGATCAGAATCAAACTTTACAGTTATCATGTTATCTAAAAGTATTACTTCTGATTATGATTTGTGTTCATTACATTGATCTCAAATCACATTATTTCAAATATTAAAGATCTCAGATTCACTTTTCAAATAAAAATCTAGTCTCAGATAAAGAATATATTTGAATTCTTAGTCATATTTTCATTCTGATTTCATTATTGAGAATGATATCAAATGAGATTATGAAATCATTTCTCACTTATATAATATCATAACATAGTGCTCATTTGTTGAAAATTCAACAGAGAGTGTTATCAAATATCATTACTTTTCTAAACACAGACAAAAAACAAAAAACAAAACAAATACAAGAAAAAATCACAATAAAAAAAAAAAGAAAAGAAAAAGAAAAAAAGAAAAAATAAAAATAAAAAAAATCAAGATTGCAGAGCTGCAGCACTTTTAAAATACTCACTTCTCAGAGTCTTTGCAATATTCATTACTAACTATGTATTTCTCACAGTGAGAGTAACACAGCTGCAATGAGTCATTATCTTAACATTATCTAATAAATAATTAGTATATATCTGTATAAATGTGAATAATTAGAAAACATATACTTAAAAAGTGTGATCAGGGTGAACTCTACTATCACTTAAATAATATCAAGAGCAGAATACTGAAATTAATGATTTCTCTTATCAATTTCACAGACAAGGTATGTGAAGATGATCTTGAGAAATATAAGATTCTCTGACTTCTGATAAAAACAGATCTCATAAAGAGACTTTATTTTCATAATATCAGAGACTGAGTATTATTAAAAAGTGTTATTTTCATGCAATGCACATGCACTTACTGCAGTGATTTACTCTCTACATACATGACTGAGAATTACAGCTTTCTCACACTGCACAGCTCTCTCTGAGATGCTGCTGTCAGTTTGTAACTCACACAGTCTCTCAGTTCAGCATGTGCTGCATGTATACAGCTCTGTATACTGAGACTGTGTTAATCATTATAATCTGATGTGATACTCACTTTTCACAAGCTATGTTTTGTTTAAGAGAGGAAGAGAAAGACACAACTATTGTTTTATTAAGAGAAGAATAAATAATTAGTATTATTAAATTAATTTAATTCATCTACATTTAAAATTTGATTAGTCTATACTCTTCAATTTGAGGGTTTCTATGAGTGTTTTAATAGTTTTCATATCAGCTTAAACTTAGTGATGAGTTGAAGAAGAAGAGAAAAGAGAGAAGAAAGAAATGAGAATAACTTATCTTTATAATATGAAAACAGAGAATCACTGCAATCATTCTCTCTAGTAATAAAGATCTGTTTTCTGTATGTATCTCTGATATAGATTATATAATAAATGTATACAAAGAATATCAATAGTGCATGCATTGAATGAAGATAATATTGCTATGCAACACTGTAGCTGTTTCTGTACATCTCTGAAAGCTGTTAATAGTTTCTTTGTCTCTTTATATTTGATAAGTTAATAATATATTTCAATGCACTTTCTCTTTCATCATCATCATCATCATTATCATTATCATCATCATCATCATTATTATCATTATTATTATCATCATTATCATTATTATATCATTGTCTGCCTTCATCTCTTTCTTAACACTTATTAAAATCAATCATATTATCTCTCTTCAAATATTCTGCAGTTCTGCAAACTATCAAGGCACATGAGCGCTGTGACAGATTGAAGAGAGAGAAGAAGAAGATATTCAAGTGCAGAGAGACAGATTGCAAGGCATGTTATAATATCTTAAAGAGACTCTGTAAGAGAGTAGAATGATAACAATTTTAAGTAATACTTCTGATAGATTTAGACTGAACTAAGTATAGAAATAATGCAGATGACATCATCTGTAAGAGATTGAAAAAGAAGATAGTGAAGAGTCTCATATAGTAGTGATAAGATTAGAAGAAGTTCTGAGAATGATTTAAGATTAAGATGAAGAGAGAGAGAGAGAAGAAGAGTGTTACTGTAAATAAGTAATAATAGAAGAAAATTGAGAAGATATTGAAGTAGAAGATAAAGAAGTCAAAACTGATAAGTTTTTTATTAAGAGATAACAATTTTTAATAATACTTCTATTCTCTAATTGATTAGCAGGAGCTGGTAGAGAAGAAGGGAATTGAGGCCTTGTTCAGGTCTTGAATGTGCTCTATAATTCAGAATATTGAGAAGACAGCTCTGCTCTCTGAGTATGTCAATCTACTTACTGCTGAGATGAAATCTGAGATAGCAGATCAGAAAATGCAGGATTTTGAGACACAGATTGACCTAACTGAGAGAAAGCAGTGAGAACTCTTCTCTGAGAAGATAGCAGAGAGAGATTTTGAAATGATTATTATCTCAGATAGACTGGCCGCCGGGATCATAAATTTCACATTTGATCTCATTTGATCTGATCCCATACATTTCTTGGCGTGAATCCCGCTGGGACTGGCTATCAAAAAAACAGATAAAGTGACTATATATTAGATCTTAAAATGAAACCATGACTTGAAAAAAATGAGAAAGTGGTCTCATTTGATCCCATTTAGTTCCATTCTTAGCATAAAGTTAATATTTTTAGACATTTTAAGGTTTTTTTTAGACTATTTTTAATTTTTTAAAAAGTAACGCTTTTTGGTAATGCTCAAATGAGATTTAAAGTCATTTAAAGCAATAAAAATAATTTAAATTGAGAAGTGGAAATCATGATCTCATTTGAAAAATGTGATAAGAGTAGACAGTAAGTCTCACTGAAACAGTATGAGACTACTATCTAATGTTAAAACCATGTAATGGAATCAGTCGAATTGGTAATGAGACTATCAAAAAATCTGGTCCTGATTCCAGACACGGTCACACGGTCAGTCTAATCTCAGATGAGAAGAAGAAGAAGAAGAAGAAGAATAAGAAGTGAATTATAAAGAATGATAAGAAGAATGAGAAAGAGAAGAAAGATGATGAGTAGAAAAAGTTTTTTTCTTTTTATATTAATTAGTTGTAAGTTCATAATTATTAATAATTGAAATTAATTTTGAGTTTTTAAAAATTATTGTACAAGTTGTAATCAAGTCAGGAACAATATATATATATATATATATATTTAACTATCATGATTCACAAATCACTATAATGTATAAGTATCAACATTTTTTCAACATTGATATTCACAATATTAATATATTTTTAATAATATTATCTAATAACATAATTTAGTAACACTCTCTTTCACAATATTAATATATTTCAAGAAATATGACAGAGATTAATCAAGATTGTTTATTTACTTTTATACATTAATAATATTCAATCTGAGTTAGTACTAAAATTATAACTAAGCTAAGAAACAAGATTATTTTCTCTTATATTAATTCTTCTTACACACATCAGTGATCAGTTATTGAAAATAAATTATTATCTTTCTTAAATTATTATCATATCTTCTGAATTCACTTCTTTCACTTCTTTTACTTCTATTGAAGATTCATAAACTCTTCAAGAAATCACTGTGAATTATAAAGTCTATATTATTTACAATTCAATACAGAATACTCTCTTTCAATCATGATAAATGATCACTTCAGTCTTTACATCTGATTCCAGGTCATGAAATTTATGAAAAACTCAACATAAATATTGAGATGAACTATGAAATAATTATCAACAGATTATATTACAGATTACTGAAGAGTTATCTCTCTGCTGTAATCACTGTAACTTTATTCAGAAACATTCATTATAAACTGATCATAGCTCTGAAGAAATTTCCCAACATCTGAAGTTATCAGAATACAGACAATAAAAGAAAAATAATCAGAAAATTACTACTGAGCTGATAAGTTACTCTATCAGATAATGATTTTTAATAACACTAACTTTCTAATTTGAAGAAAATTATGTGAAAATGACTCTGTATCAGTACTCTGATTTTATAACTCTCATCTGATAACTTCTATGAATAATTACTTCATATATGTATATCTCTGAATCTTTCTCTTTAATCAATTGAAAACTCTGAATTCTGAACACTTCTTCAAATGCTTAATTCAAATCTTCATATTTCACATTGATTCTGTCTTCAGTTCAATCTTGAGACATACTACAAAGTTAATATACAACATCTAGAATCAGAGTTGAAGAATTATCAAAGAGTGTCTCTCACAGTGAATATATAAACTAGTACAAACAATCTTACATTTATGAAAGTTACATGTTATTACATTGATGAGAACTGAACTTATTAAGAGATATTAATTGAATTTGAATCATTGATCAGTAGTCATACTGAGGATTATATAACAGAGATATTAATAACTGTGATTAAAAATAACTATTGAAATATTAGTCTTAGTCTTCTTACAATTACAACTGATAATGCTGTGAATAACTATACTATGATGAAGAGCTTGAAGCAAAAATAAGCTTTGTATTTCTGAAATGATAAATAAGATTATATTCTCTGCATTACTCATGTGATTCAACTTGTAATATAAACACTGATAAAGAATCTTAACATTAAGATGAAGAATAATAAGATGACTGATTCTTGAGATAAGAATGAGATAAAAGTGATTACTCAAGTAACTTTTACATTCACTTTGTAAAAGATAATGTTTTTTGATAACACTTTTTAATATTACTTTTTAATAATGCTTTTTAATAACACTACTGTTAATTTTGAATAGATTGATTAATAATTTAAATATTATAGATTTGAAACATTGTTAATATGATTTATATCTCTTCTAAATAACAATAATAATTTCATGATATTTAATAAATAAACAAATCAGTCACATCACTGAATATGATACAGAATGTTAAAACACAGTGAAGTTCAATATATAAGATAACTATTCAGACTCTTCAATTGTATCAGATGATTGATCATTGAGTGCAACACTCTGATTGAGAAAAGATTTAGATATTGAAACTTTCTAATATGAAGTGAACTCAGTTGAAATATGTGATTGATTTACTGTTTCAGTTTTATAAGATAATAAAGACAGTCTCAATCACTTATACATCAGTACTGCAGTCAGTCTGATAAGTATATAACAGTTTATTTACTCATCTTAAGAAGTAGTTAAATTACTTAAAAAGAAATTCAGTCTGAGATAATGCTATAGTGCAGGCTATTGTTACTGTAAGAGATAAACTGATATATTACTACAGTAAAACAGAACAATCTTTTACAGAGTACTATGCTATAGCAGCTCTACTAGATCTCTCTCATCAAGTTAATATCTACACTTCTTAAGATTGAACAGAGAAGAAATAAGACTCATATGTTAAATTTGTCTAAGACTACTACAATATCAACTATCAGAGATTTGAATGAGCAGATGTTCAAGATATAAAGACAGTGAAATACAATTCTCTAGTAAGTAATGATCTTTGATAACACTTCATATTATATAGAACTATAATACTAACTTTGAAACAGAACTTATATATATTGATTATAACTGAAAATCAGATAAAACTACATACTTGTAAAACTGAATTTGATCACTATCTTCAAGATGATCTGACAAATTTACACATCAAATCAATTCTAGAGTTATGAAAAATTATTGAGAGTATATATTCAACTGTTGCACTGATGATGCATGATATTCTGATAATTTCATTGACAGAGATGAGAATGAAGTGAAAGTTCAACTCAAGTCAAGATATTTATCACTATTATCAGAGACAATTATAAGAAGAAACAATCAAGAAACTCATAATTGTAAAATATAGAATTATCAGACAGTTTAATACCTCTGATCACAGTATATCAGAGAAGTGTAGTTTTCATGAGAAAGTGAAGAATAAACTTATACAAGAATGTATTTAGTTGTTTCATGAGTATTATTAATAATCATTATCAAATTCTGATTATATAAGCAATCACTGAATGAACTGAATGAGACTGATTTTGATCTTCAGTCTCAGTCTCATTCTGATTTTGAAAGAATGATCATCTTTCACAGTTTATTCTGGAAAATTACTCTCATTTCACTGTTCTTGAATTAAATCTGGTTATTTTTCACATCATTTCTCTCAGAAATGGTCCATTTTCAGATTTTTTTGAGGCTTGGTCCTAGTAAGACTCATGTCAAGAAATGTATAAGATCAGATCAAATGAGATCAAATGTAAAATTCATGGTTCTGCCGGCCAGTCTAACTCAGATAACAGTTTCAATCTGTAGAACTGTAAGCTAACTTTCTTTATAATCTTATAAGACTCTGTCTGTAAGAGATTCAGTTTCTTGTTAGATCTCTGTATGATAATGTTTTCTAGACTCAGTCAGACTCTATCATCTTTCTTGAAACTCTTTGCAGTGTGCTTGAAGTCATAGTATCTCTTCTAATACTCTTGAGTCTTTCTCAAGAATTTATAAGCTTTCTCTCAGATCTTCTGAATTCTCTCAGTCTGTTCATAAGCATCATCACACTCTATAGTGTACTCTTATAAGTTCATCAAGATTATTCATGAATGAGTCTCAGTGAGTATCTCAAAGAGGATTTTATCTATACTGACATGCTTTGAGTTGTTATATATGAACTCTATAAGTGATAATTAATATACTCAGTCACTTTAATTGTAATTAACAAAGTACTGTAGATACTGTTTTAATATACTTATTAGATATTCTATCTGATTATCTGTCTGTTGATGAAAAGCTGTGCTTAGATCTTATGAGATCTTCAGTATAGTTATCAGATCAGATTAGAACTCTTCTATAAAGATTAATTCTCTATCTGAGACAATGTTCACAGATAATTTATGCAACTGAATCATA
The DNA here is from genome assembly GCF_000003525.1 of Blastomyces dermatitidis ER-3. NCBI lineage: Eukaryota > Fungi > Ascomycota > Eurotiomycetes > Onygenales > Ajellomycetaceae > Blastomyces > Blastomyces dermatitidis. The sequence goes on along the minus strand of NW_025544781.1, from coordinate 1,983,799 downwards.
TTATAGATGAAGATATGAGCTAAATTCTTTGACTTCAAGTTCTTACAGGTGAGTATAAAGTGTGCTATCTTGATAAAGTAATTCACTATTATCAGCACACTGTCAAAGCAGGCATTATATATGTTCTTGCTTTCAGAGAGACTTATAAGAGTATTCATTTCTAGCTATTCTCAAGATTTCTGTGAGATGAGTAGAGAAGTAAGTTCTTTATATAATCTGAACTGCACTATCTGTGAACTCTGATAAATAGTATAAGAATTCACTATCTTCTTCACAAGTTCTCATATCTTCAGTTAGAATTATTTTCTTATAAGCAACTTATGAGTTCTAGTATCTGTAAAATGACTCACTAGAGAAGAGTCTTGATATCTTTTGATGAGTTCTATATATAGAAACTTATTTACAGGTATATAAATCTGACTCTCTCTTTACAAGAAACTATTTAAGTCTCTTTAATTCTTTATTTCTACAGAATTGATCTCTATTATAAGCAGTTTCTGAATATACTGAGTATATTCATTCTTCAGTTGCAGTTCAGATAATCTGAATAGAAGATCTTATAAAGACTTATACTCTGTTTCTTCTTACATCAGATCTTCTGCAGTACTTCTCAAAGTCTGTAAACTCTTCAGATTATAGATACTCTCTTCAAGAATTCTTATAGAGATTCTCAGAGTGTTGACTCTCAGTGTTATAAAGAGTAGTTATACAGACTTCTTCTCTCTCTTCTCTTTCTTCTCTTATAGAGAATTGAGAGACTCTTCAGTTAATCTCTTTATAATACTCAGTTTAAGTATTCTGTGAAGCTTTTCTGTCTTCTCTAGTCTCTCTATGTCTGTCATTCTGATCTTCTTAATATAGTCTGATCTGTGAGAGAATCTGTCTGCTGAGTTCTTAGTTCTCTTGATATATTCTATCTTGAATCAGAACTCACTCAGTCTCTGAGCTCAGTGAACCTGCTGCTGTGAGAGTTTCTTGATTGAAGTAAACTATTATAATCTGTCATGATCAGTTCTAACAGTAATCACTGTTATAAGGCTCTTAAAGTAGTGATTTCAGTGACAGAAGAATTTCACTATTATAAGAAGCTTCTGATTATGAATATTATAGTTAATCTCTACAGATTATCTCTTTCATCAGAAAAAGATCACTGAAACTCAGTTCTCATTTAACTGTAGTTATGAGACTATTTCTGAAATTACAAAGCAGAAGACATCTATCTTCAATCTGATTAAGAGTAAGAAATTAAAGTAAAACAGTATTACTGTGTCTGTGAATATCTGTTTTAATCTTATAAAGACTCTGTGAGCTTCTGAGATAAGAAAGTTCTCACAGTTCTCTCTTCTCAATAATCTTTTCATTCTCTGTTTATAAAATGACTTCTTCTTATTTTCACTCTTTAGTATGTCTGTAAGAGTCAAGGAGATTCTTGTGAATATAAAGATAAACTTTCTATAGAAATTCACAAAGCTCAGAAAGACCTGAATTTCATAAATACTAGTTAGCTCTGATCATGATAGAATGATCTCAATCTGTGAAGATTTCATCTGAATATCATCTGTGATAATTACATATTCTAGAAAATTAATCTGATGAGCACTGAAGTTGTACTTTATAAGCTTAATATACAGTTCTGTCTTATCTAAGATCTTTAACATACTTTATATATACTCAGTGTGTTCTTTCTTCTTTACAGAGTACATCATCACATTATTCAGATATATTATTATAAAGATATTCAGATATATATAAAGTGTTTTATTGATAAAAGACTGAAATACTGTAGAGACATTAGTCAGATCAAAAGATATTACTAGATATTTAAACAATTTCAGTGCAGTTCTAAAGACAGTCTTTCATTCATTCTCAGACTGTATTTGCAGCTGTGTATATATATTAATCATATTCAGTTATATGAATATAATAGCTTCTGTGAGATGATTGATCACATTCTTAATCAGAGACAGAGAATAGTGACTCTTTATTATCTTGAAGTTCAGATTATAGTAGTCTATATATAATCTGAGATCTTTATTCTTCTTCTTTATAAATATCACAGAGGCTTCTGTGAAGATCTGTGAAGATTGAATAAAGTCATTCTTCAGATTCTTCTTCACATAGACCTGTAAGACCTCTGTCTCATAATGAGAGAGCTTATAGATTGATTCTCAGAAGAGTTTCTGCTCTTCTATCAAATCTATTACTAGATTCTTCTCACAGTGAGAGAGAAGCTCAGCTGCCTTTATTAAGCTGAATATCTCTGTAAGATCTCAGTATTTCTCTGATATCTGAAGCTCAGTTTTCATGACTGCAAGATTCTCAGACACTTATAAAGTTATTATATAGATGAGCTTGTCTTCTCTAATTAACTCTGCAGTATTAACTGATTCTATCTCTGTAAGTAAGTCTGTTAACACTGATTGAAAGTATAAACCTGACTTGTAGACAGCTATGTGTGAATTATATCTTTAAAGTTATATAAGTCTTAAGTATGTATTATCTGTGATATCTGTGATGATTATAGTTTCTACAAATCTTCTTCAGATTTCAGAGAGATCTTGTAATTCAAAGATAACTCTTGTGAGTTTCTCAGCTCTCAGATCTGAGTTCTCATATTCTGCTTATTATAAGAGCAGATTTTCAGTTTTCATCTTTCAGCTTATTCACTCTGTGAGCTTTAGAAACACTACAGTGACCTGAGATTCTAAGTTTATCAATACTTCTCATACTTGTGAGACAGCAGTATCACAGTGTGATCTCTTTTCATAAGTAAGCATTTTCATTGAGAGAGCAACAGATTCAGATGTCAGCTTCAAGACTCTTAAGAAGACTGTTGCTGACTCTGTTCATGACTTCTCAAATTTCTATTTTAATTTATTTAGACAGTTTGCACAGAGATGTTCTGATTTAAAATAGATAAAGTAGAGTCTCTTTTTCTTAATCTCTCTATTATATACTCTGTTTATAAAAGCTTGTAAAGCTCTTTCTCTCTGCTTAGCAGTCAGATATGAATCTCTCTATATCTTGTTATTTTTTTCTGATAAATCTGTTCTCTGTTGTTCTGATTCTTATGAAGCTGATTGATAATCTGCTCTCTGCAGGTCTGTGACTCTCACAGTGATCTGTAAGTGATGAATGAGAGTCATCAGTTTCTTCAGAGCTAAGAGCTTAGAGTCTTACTCAATGAGCTTGTTCTGTATATCTTTATTCAGTCTCTTTATAAATATTATTATTCAGATCTTATTTCAGAGCTCTGTTTTCACAGATCTTAATTTATATTATAATTTCATGAAGCACTGTAAGTAGTCTTCATCAGATTTCTTATCTCTTTTTCTAATATTGATAATTATGATTCAGATGTTCTCTGTCTGACTTATAAAGTCTCTCAACTTATTCTTTAGATAGATCTTGAGAACAGATTAGTGAGATCTCTCATGATCATTCTCTAGATAATTCAGTCAGTTCTTGACTTCAGTGTAATAGAGGTCTGTCATTATATAGATAACAGCTTCTTCATCTTTCATGTCACACAGTCAGACTTGTGAGTCAATTTCAAATGCAAACTTGTAAAAGCTTTTATAAATTGTGATTTGATAAGTGATCTTAAGTGATTACAGCTTAAGAAAGTTTCTTTTCAGTTCACAGATATCTCTGAAGATTATGTCTAGAGACTTAGTTTGAGAGTGTTTGTGAACAGTAAGTATTTCTTATAGAAAAATAGCTTGATTCTGTGAGAGATGCTCAAGAATATTCTTCACTGAGATTAATTTATTTATAAGTTTGAAGAGTTTCTCTGTCACAGATGTAGAGAATGATGTTCTGTGAGTGATTAATAAGTTCTCTGAAACTTCTTTTATAAGAGCTATTCATAATTCAGATAACTGCTTCTGAGTGTCTGCAGTAGAGTTTGTAGAAATTGAAGTATATAAGTTTCTAGTTCTTTCAGTCATAACAGATGATTGCTGACTGACTGAGCTTGAAATGTAAGAATAAGTGCTTACAGATGATTATTCAGGTGTTTGCAGCTTGATGTGATATGTACTGTTAACTACTAGAAGTATTCATGATAGAAAGATAAAATATAGAGATTAAATGTATAATAGCATTCAAGCTGAGTTATGAATAGTATTCATAAACTTCAGTCTATATAGTTGTGTGTAGCTAAGGGCTGCTAGCTCTATTGATTATGCAAGAGATAGAAATAGAGGTAAAGAATTCACAAGAAGCGGGATTTCTTACAGATTAATTATCTGCTTTTAGAATCTTGATATTGAAGTCAGAGATAAATGTTGTAAGAGAAGTGTTTCTCTATCAGATACTCTGTAATCAGTCTAATACTTTCTGTTGCATGACAGTGTCTCAGAACAGAATATCAAGATATTTCATAATATTATCAGATATTTATAACACTGATTCACATGCTTTTATTTATGAATGAAACTTCTGTTTCATACAATCTTTCAATTGTTCATTGATATATCAATCTTGATTGATTAATAAACTGATAACATCTTTATCTACACTCAGTTTTGCAAGCATTTTCATTCTTTATGATGAGTAGAGAGTGAGATCAGAAGTATTAAAATATATAGAAGTATTTAAGCATTCTTTCAGTACTTTTATATTCAATTCTGTAGATGTTGAAATCATATGAGTTAATTATTAAATCTCTTTGTATTGATGTTATTGAGTTGCATGTATATCAGTCATTTATTATTATTATAGTTTTAATATTACTTAGAGTTACTGTGACACTATATCTATACTCATATTCAGAGATTCTTCTATATTATTATTAGACATGATTATATCATTTATCAGATGTGTGATATCTGTGAAATCTGAAGAAGTGTAATTAGACTGACCGTGTGACCGTGTCTGAGACCAGAACCAGATTTTTTGATAGTCTCATTGCCAATTCAACAGATCTCATTACACAGTTTTAACATTAAATAGTAGTCTCATACTGTCTCAGTGAGACTTACTGTCTACTCTTGTCACATTTTTCAAATGAGATCATGATTTTCACTTCTCAATTTAAATTATTTTTATTACTTTAAATGACTTTAAATCTCATTTGAGCATTATCAAAAAGCATTACTTTTTAAAAAATTAAAAATAGTCTAAAAAAAACCTTAAAATGTCTAAAAATAGTAACTTTATGCCAAGAATGAGACTAAATGAGATCAAATGAGACCACTTTCTCATTTTTTTCAAGTCATGGTTTCATTTTAAGATCTGATATATAGTCACTTTACCTGTTTTTTTGATAGTCAGTCCCAGCGGGATTCACGTCAAGAAATGTATGAGACCAGACCAAATGAGATCAAATGTGAAATTCATGATCCCGGCGGCCAGTCTAAGTGTAATCATATAAATATCTCATATATCTGAGTGTCAGAACTCTCAGATCTTTCACTGATATTCTCTTTATAAGATCTTATTACAGAGTCAGAGTGACTGATGAGCAAGCTTTTATCTGAGAACTCAGTATTTACTTAACTGTTTAACTGTTTCTCTATTTCTTATGTGTTATTACATGTTTAAATATCTCTCAATAAATAATCATTTTTGATGAGAAGATAATGTGTGAATAATTGTTTTCTAATAAGAAGATAATGAACATTTTTCTAGTGTAAGAAGTCTACACTGAATAGATCAGTATAATATTGATAGATCTTATATAACAAAGAGAAAAACATTAAAGAAGGAAAAGAAAGAGAAAGTGTAGAAATTAGCAATTGAGATGAATATTTATACACATATGTGATGATGTACACAGTGGAGCTTCGGGGCGGAAGAATCTATACATGTTTGTGGCGGCCGAGGATCAGCAATTGAGAATGGCTGAGAATCGGAGCATACATGTTTGATAGTGAAACGGAAGAATCTATGAAGTGTAACGGAATAGTCTATATGATTGATCAGGCGCAGCCCGCCACAATTTAATACATTTATTACTATGAACTGCTGTAAGTACTTTTTCAGCTAATTAATATATATTTATCAATTTTAAATACAGAGGATTAGAAAATTTCAGCTCAGAATATAAATATTCTGTAAAATAATTGAAAGTTATATTAATAGAGTCACTTATAAAAAGCTTAATATAGTGATTAATTATGTAATTTAAGAAGATTGTTATAGATAATAGCTGTAATAATTGTAACAGTTAATACTCTCTCTTAAAATAATAAGAATTATATATAAAAACACTCAATTCATTAAAATAATCTGTTAAAATCAATTATATATGTAAAATTAATCATTTTACAAGAAATTCTGCTTCTTACAGACTCTTTACCTCTATTTCTATCTCTTGTATAATTAATAGAGTTAGCGGCCCTTGGCTATACATATGACACAACTATATAGACTGAAGTTCATAACTACTATTTATAACTCAGCTTAAATACTATTATATATTTAATCTCTATATTTATCTTTCTATTATAAATACTTCTAGTAGCTATTAGTATATATTATATCAAGCTATAAATATCTGAATAATTGTCTGTAAGTACTTATTCTTACATTTCAAGCTCTATATAACGTGGCGGAACTGAAGCAGTGACTAGTTAGCAGTATTATGTAGAAGTAGTTGTTGAGAAGCTGTATAAGTGAGCTTAACTATCTTACTTAAATAGTAAGCTCATAGGCTACAGAGTTATTATAAGAATATCACAGATATAATACTTAGTATACTAAGAAAATTGTATAAGAAACATAGTAACTCTTATATATATTTCAGTAAGAGAAAAACAAATTACTGACTTCTTTAATAAGAAGTTAACATCTAGTTATTCTATATAGATAATGAGTGAATATCTCTCTCTCATTTCATGAGTGAGAATAGCTGAAGTAATATCTCAGTGATATCTCACTGTCAAGAAAGAGTAATCTGCTAATCTTATATAGAAGTAGAGTTCTTATATTTATTAATCAGATTGTGGCGGGCTGCGCCCGATCAATCATATAGACTATTCCGTTACACTCCACAGATTCCACGTACGCTCCGATCCTCGGCCATTCTCGATCGCCGATCCTCGGCCGCCACGAACGCGTACGCTCCGATTCTCGGCCATTCTCGATCGCCGATCCTCAGCCGCTACAAACACGTGTATATTCTTCCGCCCCGAAGCTCCACCACATACATGTATAAATATCCACCTCAATCACTGATTCTCGCACTTTCTCTTTCCTTCCTTCTTTAACATTTTTATCTTTGTTATATAAGACCTATCAATATTATACTGATCTATTCAGTGTAAGTCTCTTACACTATAAAAACATTTATCATCTTCTTATCAGAAACAATTATTCATTGAAAGATATTTAAACATGTAACAATGCATAAGAAACAGTCAAATAGTTAAGCAGACACTGAGTCCTCAGATTCTCAGATAGTTCTCAGATAGAAGCTTGCTTACCAGTCACTCTGACTCTGCAATAAGATCTTACAAAGAGAATAAGATCTTATAAGAGAATATCAGTGAAAGACCTGAGAGTTCTGACATTCAGATATATAAGAATACAATTACACTTCTTCAGATTTCACAGATATCATACATCTGATAATTAATATAATCATGTCTAATAATAATATGAAACTCTTAAACATAAGTATAGATGCAGTGTCACAGTGACTCTGAGCAATGTTAAAACTATAATAACAATAAATAGCTGATATGCATGCAACTCAATAATGTTAATATAAAGAGATTCAATGATTATTATAATAAGAAACTCATGTAATTTCAGTATCTACAGAATTAAATATAAAAGCACTGAAAGAATGCTTAGATACTTCTGTATATTTCAATACTTCTGATCTCACTCTCTACTCATCATAGAGAATGAAAATGCTTATGAAACTAAGTGTAGATGAAGATTTCATCAGTTTATTAATCAATCAAGATTGATATATCAATGAATGATTGAAGAATCACACAAAATAAAAGTTTCATTCATGAATAAAAGCATGTGAATCAGTGTTATGAATATCTGATAATATTATAAAATATCTTGATATTCTGTTCTGAGACACTGTCATACAATAGAAAGTATTAGATTGATTACAGAGTGTTTAACAGAGAAATACTTCTCTTATAATATTCATCTCTGACTTCAACACTAAGATTCTAGAAGCAGGTGATCAGTCTTGAGAGAATCAAATGAAGATTAGTATGCTCAAGAAGATATTGACTTTTGAACTCTTACAGACTCTTATAAATGCAGATAAAGACTCAACTTATGAAGGCTTCTGCACACAGCTTCAGACAATGAATGACTGTCTTATCAAGCTCAAGAATATACAGAACAGTGACAGAAGACATTATACTTCAGTGACTTATACACTTACACTGAGAAATAACAATGATGCAGATGCTATGAATTGAGTAGACTTAAATGTCTATATATAAGCAAGAGTCTCTGCTGTCTGAACAGGCTTCTGAGTCTCTGAAATCACTTCTGAAGAAGTTGCTGATTAATATCAACATAGAGTGTGCATCAACTGTAACTGATCAGAATACATTGCTTTCAACTGCTGATTAATCTATATGTCTTCATATTCAAGAGAAGGATCAGTACCTTCTCATTTAAAGAATAAATCAGTGCCTGTTCACATCAACCATGTTACATTAGAGAAAGATTCAGAGAATAACTATGAAAATACTCTGATGAAATAGAAAAAAGATTAGCTTCTATTCAAATTTACAAACAGAAGCTTGAAGAGATCAGATGACAATGATTTGAAGAGAAGATAATAATGAATGTGATTCTTGTATCTACTGTGATTAATAACATGTATAATATGAAAGCTATGATAGACAGTGATCTATGTCACTATGTAATGATAAAATCTTCAGTTGTAAGATGTTATAATCTTCAGTATATCTCTCTATTAAAACTCTGACTTCTTGCAGGATTTGATGATTCAAAAGACATTTGTACTCATTACATGATGAAGCTGATCATAGATGTAGAAGAACATCAATATGAAGATGTCTACACATATGAAGTTGATAATCTTGATTATAATCTTATATTAGAACTTACCTGACTATCTGAATAAGACATCTTATTAAATGCTTGAAACAGAAGCTTGATATTCTCTAACAATGATAGAGTCTATAAAGATGATATTCACAAGATCATGAACCTGACACAGATCTCTGTCAATGTGTATGAAATACTCTGAAAAAGAAGTTATTATTAAAATCACTGACAGAGTTACTGATAGCAAGATCATGTGTCAATCTATTTCATCAGTCTGATCAATATTAAAAAGACTCTAGAAAAGTTATCTTATATTATAATAACAGATTCTTGTACAAAACTCTCTCAATAATATCATGAATATCTAGATATCTTCTGACAAGATAATATTATGAATATATCTCTCTTATGAGGTTCTGAAGTGAATCACAGTATCAAGTTAGAGAAAAAGAATGATAAGAACTCTGAACTGTCATGAGACTCTCTTTATAACATGTTTTAAGATGAACTTCTTCTTCTTCAAAAGATACTCAATAATCTGTTGAATAAAGAATTCATATGTGTTAGTAACTCTTTCACTGCAGTCTCTATTCTCTTTGCAAAGAAATCAGATGAAGAACTCTGATTCTGCATGAATTACTGAGATCTGAACAGATTGACAAAGAAAGATTGATATCTCTTATCTCTCATCAATGAAACTCTAGCACAGATCAGATGAGCTCAATGATTTATAAAACTAGATATCATCACTATGTTTCATAAGATTTGTATTACTGAAGAAGATGAATGATTTATAGTATTCTGAACATGTTATAATCTCTTTGAATAAATAGTCATATTCTTTGAACTGGCTAATGCTCTCAGTATATTTCAGAAGTATATCAACTGAGCACTCTGAGATTTTCTTGATAAGTTTATATCTGCTTATCTAGATGACATTCTCATCTTCACTGATGAATTCAGAAAAGAATATCAAGAATATGTGCAAAAGATATTACAATAGCTATGAGAAGCAGAACTACTAATAGATATTGACAAGTGTGATTTTAAAGTCAAGAGTATCAAGTATCTGAGTTTTATTATAGAAGCTGATAAGAGGATTTGAATGAATTCTGAGAAAGTCTCTGCCATTCTTGAATGAGAAGCTCTGTGTACTGTGAAAGATGTATGAAGCTTTATCAGATTTGCTAACTTCTATCAGTGATTTATATGAAACTTCTTAGATATTGTAAGATCACTTACAGATCTCACTAAGAAAGACTCAGTATTTCAATGATCAGTAGACACTGAAGCTGTATTTATATAGATGAAGAAGATGTTTATTAATACTTCTCTGCTGATAATCTTTGATTCTGATCATGAGACAGTTATTGAAGCTGATTTCTCTGACTATGTGATAGAAGAAGTGATATTGTAATATAATGATGAAGATATTCTACAATTATATGTCTTCATGTCTAAGAAACTGAGTCTCACTGAATACAATTATGAGATCTATGATAAGAAACTTCTCATAATTGTATACTGTTTAGAAGAATGAGACTCTGAACTCTGAAGTATCTCTGAGTTTGAGATAGTCACAGATTATAAGAATCTCAAATACTTCATAACTATCTGTAAACTTACTGAATGACAGATATGATGATCTGAGTTCTTAAGCTGCTTTCATTTTACAATATAGTATCATTCTGACAGTCAGAACTCAATGACAGATGCTCTCTTATAATAAGAGCAAGATATATCATCTGATATAACAGATACTCACTGAATGAACTGAGAGTATCAGCTCTTGAATCTGAAGATACTAGTTAATTAAGATGAAACAGCTCATAACACTATACATGCTTCTCTGATTAGAACTGTCACTGATATTTCAACTTCTTCTGAACCTACATTAGATGAGCTATAATATACAGCAGCTTAAACTGATAAACTTCTTCAAACACTCACTGAAGCAGTATGATAAGAAGTATTCTGATTTCCTCCAGAATTATAAGTAAGAACTGATATCTTAGAATGTTCAATTAATAATAATAATGCTCTATAATTTCATGAATAATGCTGAGTCTCTTACTCTGAACTCTTACACATCTGAATAATGCAAGAGATGTATGATTTATGTATAACTGATTATTCAGGCTGTGAACAACTATATAGAATAATCTCCTGAGAATTTTATTAATCTGAGATATTAAACAGTATCAGATGCTTTGTCTGAAACTACAACTACTGTTCTTTCATTATCTCATGAAAGAACTGTAGAAAAGATCTACTGAAATCACTTAATATTTCTGATAGAATCTGATGAGATGTAATAATTAACTTCACTGTTAATCTATCTGAGAGTAAGAGTTATAGAAACATTCTGATTATTGTGAATTAATTAAGCAAAGATGTAATATTGAAATCTTGTAATAAGATAAATACTAAACAAATCACTGAAGTCTTTCTACAGAGTCTATTCTATCAGATGTATGAATTACTGAGATTCATAGTATTGAATTAAGACTGTCAATTCATGAGTGCTCTCTGAACTAGAATCTGTCAAGTTCTCAAGATTATACACTGTCTGTCAACTATCTATCACTCTGAGACTGATGATGCATCAGAACAGATAATTCAGACTGTAAAGAATTATCTTTATAAGTTCTGCAATTACTTATAAGATGATTGACATAATCTTCTTCTACACACAGAGGTCACTATCAATGATTGAGATGTCATTTCAACAGATGTAAGCTCATTCTTCCTTACACACAGATATTATATGAAAGTGTTGAATCTTCTAGAGATCACACAGTTCACACTGAACCTCTGCAGTTCAATTCAGATTGCTGACAATATAGTAATGAAGCTCTGAGATGCCTGTGATTGAGCAGAGACCTTCATGACAACTGTGAAACAAGATCAAGAGAATTAAATCAATGTTTACTGAGACTCTGCTAAACAATATAAGATAGAAGATCTGATATGATTGAATCTTAAGAACATATGAATCACACATTCATCCTGTATACTAGATTATCATCACATCAGGTATAAAGTAATAGAAGTTCTAGGTAGTCACAACTACTGTCTTGACACATTATCAGAGATTCATGATGTATTCTATACAAGCTTGCTCTGTCACACTGTCACTGATTCATTCTCTTCTCAACTGACTTCTGACTGACAACTGCCAGGGATCATAGAAGAAGATAATGAACTTGAGTGAGAGATTGAAGAAATTCTCAATGAGAGATCACACAGCTGTGATCAATAGTATCTTGTGAAATAAGTCAGCTATGATCAACTGACCTGAACTCTGAGTTCTGTGTTATTCAAAATAGCAGCCCTTGACTGATGAGAACTGCTTCTGAAAAGAGAGGACTAATGTGATGAGCTGCACCTGATCAATTATATAGACTATTCTGTTACACTTCACAGATTTCACATTCACTCTGATTCTCAGCCATTCTCAATTGCTGATTCTCAGCCGCCACGAATGTGTACACTCTGATTCTCAGTCATTCTCAATTGCTGATCCTCAGCTGCTATAAACGCGTGTATATTCTTCCGCTCTGAAGCTTCATCACATACGCGTATAAATATTCACCTTGATTGCTGATTCTTGCACTTTCTCTTTCCTTCCTTCTTTAACATTTTTATCTTTGTTATATAAGACCTATCAATATTATATCAATCTATTCGGCGTAGGCCTCTTACACAGATCTTTCTATAATATATTTAAATAATATTATAGAGTGATTGAAAACTAGTTCAGATGAAATAGAATTATCTGTATAAAAGTGATAAGCTGTATAAAACTATAACAGAGTCTTAACACAGCTGAGAGTATAATAATATTCTTCTCTTTAAGAGTATAGTCTTAATACTCTTAAGATTACTGAATTAGAAGTTGTCTTTATTATATAGCAATAGTTATCAATCAATTGACAGTGTATAATACTATATATGATATAAAGAAATAGATGAGTTTTTCTGCTGACTGTGTAGATCTTTCTTTCTCATCTCTATTCAAATTAAATATATGATAAGTGAGTTTCTTATATATCAATTTAAAATGTGAAAAATATAGTTAATAAGTGACTTACAGATCTCTCATTATATATCATTCTATATATAGAATTTTCTGTAAAAGTGATGTATTTTAGAGACAAAGCTAACAGTAGTAATAGAATTTTTTAAAAAGATCTTCTTCTTCTTTATAACACATTTTTCTTTCCTCTTTCTCAATTGTAACAGTGAGTGTATGAAAGTATCATTCTTAAAAGATAATAAGAGACTTATTCTAATATTTTCTAGTGAGTAAATATCTTTGTGATGCAGCTGCAGTCTCTGTGACTGTTAAGAAAGCGTAGTTAAAGATAGAGATAGTAATGTTAATAAACTATAGAAGTATCACTTATATTGTCATTTCTTCTTCTTCTTCTTCTACTTCTCTTACAGTTACAGTAGTAGTTACTGTGTCTTGCAGTGAGATGTTATCTCTTCTGCTGATTAGTTTATCTATGTCTGATTCTTTCTCTGTCTCTCTCATCACTGTTGTGATATCACTTCTCTCAATTAATACAGTGATATATGACTTCATGTAGTTATCACACTCCCGGCCGCGTCAAGGCCCCGCTGCGGTTTCACACGGCTCATTGCTTTCATATGAATGATTTCATTCTGTTCAAACCAGTTTTCAACCACTCTATGACATCATTCGGATATATCATAGAAAGATCCGATTGATGAATATAAGAACCTCGCTTTTATACAAGATCAGCAGATTACTCTTTCTTGATAATAAGATGCTGCTGAGGTATTACTTCAGCTATTCTCACTCATAAAATAAGAGAAGAGTATTCATTCATTATCTATATAGAATAGCTAGATGCTGACTTCTTATCAAAGAAGTCAGCAATTTGTTTTTTCTTCTACTGAAATATATATAAAGAGTTACTATGTGTCTTATACAATCTTCTTAGTATACTAAGTATCATATCTGTGATATTCTTGTAATAATTCTGTAGTCTATAAGCTCACTATTTAAGCAAGATAGTCAAGCTTACTCATACAGCTTCTTAAACAACTATTTCTATATAATACTGCTAACTAGTCACTGCTTCAGTTCTATTATATTACAATTCAAATTACTTAATCTGATTATAAGTTTGAATCAGTTAAGCTCTGATAGACTGATATAGTCTTATATATCTACACTGAGACTGATCTGACTTTACTCTCTGAGAAAAACATTACATCATCTTCTAGAGTGTATACATCTCTATCTTAGCAGAAATCTGAGATTTCTGAACTCACTGTATATTTTAGCATGAGCTCTTCAACTGTTCTATTACTGTCACAGTCTCTACACATTTATATCTATCATGAAGATAGAGAGATTAAGATCAGAGATTCTCTGAGATATAAGAAAAATATATTATCTGAATTTCACAGCTTTATCTGTACTCTTGAACAGAAATTTCATCTTAATCTGAGTCAGTATAATACTTATGAGATATGAGTAATATATACTGTTAACCTTCTTGAAGACATCTCTGTGACTACTTGAGTTATTAAGAAGAGAAAGCTTGAGTATACTGATACTATAATAACTTGAGAAGAATTTAAGAACTTTGTACTGAATTAAATTAAAGATCACTGTAACTGCAGCTTCACAGCAGTACAGTAGTTCAACTTATTATATTAATAAGATAATAAGAATTCTTCTAATTTCAATATAAGATTTGAAGAATATTGAGAGAAATTAACTGATAATTTAAATCAATTAAAAATATAGCTTTATCTCATAAAGCTGACTTATAAGATACAGACAATAATATTATAATATCAGAGTTTATTAATTAATTGCACTGAGCTTGTCAATCTGACTTCTCAAATCTATTTAAATAATCAATTCTCTGAGAAAAAGATTAATAAGATCTCTTCTAAGTAATTAATAATGAGATTTAAATAGTACTGTAACAGCTTCAGTACAGAGAAAATAAAGAAGAATTTCAAGTATTCTAATTCTTCACTCACTGTGAAGAAATGTTAAAAAAGATTTAATAAAGATCTCTATTTTAACTGTGAAGCTGATAATCACTATATCAGTGATTATAAGAAGCTAAAGAAGAGAAGAAACTGAGAAGATATCTTCTTAAAGTTAACTTCTCTTCTGATAAATATATCTATGAAAGATAAAGAAGAGAAAGAAATAAAGAATTGATAATTCTCATATCTCTGAGTTTATGTTATAATTACAATACATACTCTGAATAAGAAGATATCAGTGAGATGTTTACTTAACTTCAGAGTAAATATTAACTTCATACTCTATTTCTTTTCTTTGATAAAGAATTGAAAGAAGATAGATCTGTCAGATTATATGAAATTTACTAATGAAATGAAATATTATTATTTTAACATAATTCAAGTGAAGTGTGTGATCACAGACTTAGAAGAAATCTTTAAGAAGAGCAGTCTGCTTCTTCACACAGTTAACATCATAGATAAGAACATCATTCTAAGTCTTTCATAATTAAGAGAAAACAATTCTCTCATTAACTGAGTCACTTAGATGTGACAGTATCATCTCACTAATAAAGAGATAGTAATAGAGAAATCTGAAGAGTTTCATTGAAAGAATCTTGAGAAAAAGATAGAGTCAATATACTGTGTAGTAGATAACTAAAACTTAAAAACAGATAAAGAAGTTATCATTCTTACTACAAGATTAACAGCAGTATCTGTTATTGAGAGTAAATATACACAATATCTCTTTACACATTATAAGAATGTCTTTTTGAAAAGAAAAGCAGTGAAGTTTTCTGATATCAAGATACAATATAAGATTTATCTTGAAGACAGTGTAATAATACTGTACAGACTTCTTTACAACTTATCTATAAAGATATTAAATATTCTGCACAAATATCTTGAACAAGTGCAATTAAAGAACTGAATACACTTATTAAAGAGTTCAGCAGAGATATCTATACTCTTTGTACTTAAGAAGAATGATAGGCTACACCTATGTATAGACTACAGAGATCTCAATAAGATGACAGTTAAGAATCACTATTTATTACTGTTAATTAACAAGATAATCAATTGATTATCTGAAGTAAAGATATTCTTAAAAATTGATATACAGAATATCTATCACAGAATCAGAGTTAATGAAGATGATATTTAAAAAACAGCTTTTTATATTAAATGCAGCAATTTTAAATATCTTGTTTTATCTTTTAATCTTTGTAACACTTCAGCCATCTTTCAGATCTATATAAATGAGACACTGCAGAGTCTTATTAACATCTTCTACATAGTATATCTGAACAACATTCTAATCTTCTCAAAATTAGAGAAAGAACATGATATTCATGTTTAAGAAGTATTGAGTCACTTGAGACAGTATTAACTCTATACAAACACTGAAAAATACTCATTCTACATATAGAAGATTGATTTCTTAGATTATATTATTAAGATGAATAGTATTTCAATGAACAGAAGCTGAGTCTCTGTCATTGAGAACTGATCAGTGCTGCAGATGTATTGTGAGATATAGATATTTCTAGAATTTGCAAATTTCTATAGATAATTCATCTATACATATTCACAGATTACTGTCTCTCTTACAGATCTGTTAAAGAGAAGTGTGAAAGATAGAAAAATGAGATTATTTATTCTCACTCAAGACACTGTGCAGGCATTTGTAGAATTGAAACAAGCTTTTACAGATACTACAATACTGAATCACTTTAATCTTAACTTACTTAGTCAGTGTGAGACTGATACATTCAGAAATAAAGTCTGTGAAATCTTTTCACAGTTGATACTAAAGATCTTTCAATATTGAAAGAATTAGAGAATAATCATCTCTGAAGATACAGATAATAAATTATCTGTAAGAGAAGACTTTTTCACAGAGTCTATAAAACACTGTGAATAAAGATCAGTAATCTTCTTCTTCAAGAAGTTATCACTTATACAGAGAAGGTATAATACTTATGATTAGAAGATGTTAGTAATTATTGAATTCTTTAAGATCTGATAATATTATCTTTAGAGTAATAAGTATTCAGTGTAAGTTCTTACTGATTATGTAAATCTGTGTTACTTCTTGATAATAAAGAGCTTGATAGAATATCAAGTTAGATGAGCAGAGCTGCTTTCAGATTATAATTTCTATATTCAATACTGTTCAGATCAGCTTAACTCTGCTGACATACTGTCTAGACAGCTTAATTATAATATCATTGATATAGAGAAGAATTCTATAAAAGAATCTATATCATCACTGCAGAAGAAGCTGATTACAGAGAATTAAGATTCTCTGAAGCTTGAAAACAGCATCAGTAAGACAGCTGCACAACTCAGTATAGAAAATGAAAAAAAACTCAGATTCTTACAGAGAACTGATACTGAAGATCATGAGCTTCTCATATTATATCTTACAATCATTGAATTGATAAAGAATGAAACAGTCTACAATCTTTCAATCTGACTACTTTTAAAATTCATTAATAAGTTATAGAAGAGAGATGCCTCTACTGCAGCTTAAATTCAGAAGTTGAAGAAGAAAGAATTCAGTTTAAACTTGAAAGAGACAGACTCTGAGTGAGATAGTACTGCTAAGAAACTAAGTCACTGATAACTAAAAGACTGTGAACTTCTACTACTGAATAATTCAGTCTTCATCTCTTATAACAGAGTGATGTGTCAGAAGTTATTGAGAATTCATTATAATGATTTTCATGCAGAGTACTTCAGATTAGAGAAGATTGAGAAGCTTTTAAAACATAAATATATTTAAAACAAGCTCTGAGCAGATGTCAAAGAGTATATTAAGACTTATAATATCTATCAAAGAACAAAGATTCTGCAGTATAAGTAATATAGTGAGTTGATATTACTACCTGTTTCAAAGAACTTATAACAGAATTTATCAATGAATTTCATAGTTAATCTGCTGAAGTCAATAAGAGTCAAAGAATATAACTTAATTTTAATTATTATTGACTACTTCACAAAGATAATCAGAATATATTTCTACTTATAAAAAGATTAAAGTCTCTGAATTGACTGATCTGTTTTTAGATATCATCATTTATAATCATAGTGCTTTGAAATTATTAATAACAGATTGAGAATCTCTCTTTATCAGTAAATACTGATCAGCTTTTTACTATCATTTTATAATAAGATGTCTTCTCAGTACTGTATTTCATCTGCAGACAGATGATCAGACTGAATACTAGAATCAGACACTAGAATAGCATCTTCAAGTGTTCTGTTTATATTATTAAAATAATTGACTTAAACATCTTCTAATTATTAAATTCATATATAATAATACAAAGAATACAATCTTAAAGATATCTTCTTTTTATACTTATTATAAATATAATTCTTCATTACTCAGTGACATTGTGAACAATATTTCAAAGAGAGAAATAGACAGTCAGAATATTGAATAGATACAAAGAATAGAGTATCTCTCAGTATCAGAAGTAAAAGTGAGATTGAAACTTTTAAACAAAATTCATAAGAAGATAATGAAAAGCATCTATTATACTCAGAAGCAGTAGATGAAATACTATAATTAAAAACATCTTTCAATGAAGTTCTTAATAGAGAATTAAGTACTACTTTCAGCAAAGAATATCAAGACAATGAGACTGTGTAAGAAGCTCAGTAAGTAATGACTAGAATCTTTCTCAGTAACAAGAGTAATAAGTAAGCAGATATATAAGTTAAAATTACTCATAGAATTGAAATCAATTCATTTTATTTTTCACATTTTCTATTTAAAGCTCTATAAGTAATACTCTGAGATGAAGTTATCTTGACTGAATAATATTGAGATTGAGAGTGATACTGAATATCTTATAAAGAAAACATTGAATAAGTGAATATATTACAGTAAGCTTCAATATCTTGTGAAATAAGAAGATTATTCATTATCAGAGAATTTATAAGAACTGCTTAAGCATTTGAAAAATACTGAGAAAGAGATTACAAGCTATGAGACAGCTAGTAGAGATTATTCTATTATACATCAGAGATGTTAAGTAAGAAATACTGCTTAAGACTTCTTATTTTTCTTAAAGAATTTTTTTAGAGATAATCTCATGATTAATGAGTCAGTATCTTGTGAGCTCTGTAGCACTCTTCGTCTATTTTCTCTCAAAGAGTTTTTTAGAAGTTTAATGAGACTATACAAGTGTAAAATTCCTGAAGCAGTTAATAAGAAAAGAAAGAGATATTTGAAATTAATAAAGATTAATATTATCAACTCATAAGCTGCTACTATTCTAATAGAGCTGCAGTTTGCTGAAAAAGTAAAAAGAGAGATCAGAGTCTACTTATCAATAATCATATCTTTATCAAACTTATTCTTCATTATTGAAGTCTCTGATATCAGTATCTTTATCTGCTGAGAAGTTAGCACTGTAACACTGCAGAGAAGCATACTGCAGAAGAGTATAAGAGATACTGAAAGTATCAACTTATTAACTTATAAAGTATCTCAGTTATCTGCTTTAACTGAAGTGAGATTCTCTTTAATCAGTGATTGATCTTCACAGTGCTTTTAACAGCAGCACTGACTGATCTCTTTTTAAAGTTAGTCATTCTGAGATGTTTTTTCATCTCAGAGATTCACACTTTCATCTTCTTTTTCAGATAAGTAAGAGAGATCTCTTCAGTCTTAATGAAATTTATTAACACTTAAAGCTTCAAGACTCTCACTCTGTACTACTTGAGCATTTGAGCTCCTTGTCAGAGCTGATATAATATCTTCTTATAGAGTAGATAATACTTACAGAGAGACAGAAGTTGTTATTACAGATATAACAGAAACAATAGAAGTGAGAGAAGAGATAGATATATAAAATTCTTCTCTTCTTCAGCTGCTTAGTACAGTACAGATAAGTAGTAATATTAGTCAGAGACTGTATCAAAGCCTTCTTACAGAGAGAAGACAAAGAAACTGTAGAACTCTACAGACTCAACTCAGCAGTATTCTGAGCAGAGCTCAGATATATTATGAGAGAGAAACTATAGATTAAGCTTCTCAGAGTCACTGTTCTCAGAATCAAGCTCTCTCTGAGTTTCTCTCTGAATGATCACACAGAGTCATACATCACTGTATTAACTGAAGAGAGAGATGATGTCACAATAGTGATGAGAGAGGCAGAGAAAGAACTGAACACAGATGAACTAACTGACAGAAGAAATGACACCTCACTGCAAGGCACAGCAACTATCATCACAGCTGTAAGAGAAGCAGAAGAACATGTGACAATGAGAGCAGTACTCTCGCAGCTCATTGACATCACTGTCTCTGTCTTCAATCTGGCTTTCTTAATGATTACAGAGATCACAGCCGCATTATGAAGATGTTTACTCACTAGAAAATGTCAGAATAAGTCTCTTATTATCTCTCAAGAATGATGCTCTCATGCACTCACTATTACAGATGAAGAAGGGGAAGAAAAATATGTTATAAGAGAAGAAATCTTTTCAAAAAATCCTGTTACTACTGTTAGCTTTATCTCTAAAATACATCACTTTTACAGAGAATTTCATATATAGAATGAAATATGATGAGAGATCTATAAGTCACTTATTAACTATATTTTTCACATCTCAAACTAATATATAAGAAACTCACTTATCACATGTTTAATTTGAATGAAGATGAGTAAAGAAAGATCTACATAGTTAGTAGAAAAACTCATCTATTTCTTTATATTATACACAGTATACACACTGTTAATCAGTTAGTAATTATTGCTATATAACAAAGATAACTTCTAATCTGATAATCTTGAGAATATAGAGACTATACTCTTAAAGAGAAGAATATTATCACACTTCTAACTATGTTAAGACTCTGCTGCAGTTTCACACAGCTCATCACTTTCATACAGATAATTTCATTCTATCTGAATCAGTTTTCAATCACTCTATGACATTATTCAGATATATCATAGAAAGATCTGATTGATGAATATGAGAATCTTACTTTTATATAAGATCAGTAGATTACTCTTTCTTGATAATGAGACACTGCTGAGATATCACTCTGACTATTCTCACTCATGAAATGAGAGAAGAGTATCTGCTCATTGTCTATATAGAATAGCTAGATACTGACTTCTTATCAAAGAAGTCAGTGATTCATTTTTTCTTCTACTGAAATATATATAAAGAGTTACTGCATGTCTCATACAATCTTCTTAGTATACTAAGTATCATATCTGTGATATTCTTGCAATAACTCTGTAGCCTATGAGCTCATTATTTAAGCAAGATAGTCAAGCTCACTTATACAGCTTCTTAAACAACTATCTCTACATGATATCACTGACTAGTCACTGCTTCGGTTCCGCCACGTTACAGTAGTCATTCAGAGAGAATCTTGAGAAGAGCTTGATTTCAGAAACAGTAGCTCTGAGAAGCTCAATGTGAAGTTTTTCTTCTATAATATATCTAAGCTCTGCTTAAGATACTGCTGAGTTGAGTCTGAAGAATTCTGTTATTTCTTTATCTTCTCTCTATAAGAAGGCTTCAGTGTGATCTCTGATCAGTATTATTATATATCTACACTGTGCTAAGCAGCTGAAGAAGAAGAATATTTTATATATCTACTTCTTCTCTCACTCTCATTATTTTCATTATACTTATAATAATGACTTCTATCTCTTTATAAGTATTACTTCACAGAAAGACATTGTATCAGCTCTGATAAGAAGTTTAAATACTTAAGCAGTACAGAGTGAGAATCTCAGAGTTTTAAATATTGATAAATTTTATCAAGACTGAGAAGATTTCTCTTACTTATCTATAAAAGAAGATGAAAGTGTAAGTCTCTGAGATAGAAAAACACCTTAAAATAACTGATCTCAAGAAGAGATCAGCTGACACTATTATTAAAAGTACTACAGAGATTAATCACTGATTAAAGAGAATCTCACTTCAGTTAAAATAGATAACTGAGATACTTTATAAGTTAATAAATTAATAATTTCAGTATCTCTTATACTCTTCTATAGTATGCTTCTCTGCAGTGCTGTAGTACTAACTTCATAACAGATAAAGATACTAATACTGAAGACTTCAATAATAAAGAATGAGTTTAATGAAGATATAATTATTAATAAGTAGACTCTGAGATTCTCTCTTTTTACTTTTTCAGTAGACTGTAATCTTATTAGAATAGCAGTGATCTGTGAATTAATAATATTAATCTTTTTATTAATTTTAAATATTTCTTTTCTCTAACTGCTTCAGAAATTTTATACTTATATAATCTCATTAAACTTCTAAAAAACTCTTTGAGAGAAAATAGAAGAAGAGTGCTACAGAGCTTATAAGATACTGACTTATTATTATTATTATTATTCTTCAATTATAGATGTATGCAGTCAGAGACTATGACATCTACCTGAGAACTTTTAGTTCTCAGAGTTTTTCCTATATCTGTAAAGTTAACTGTTATACATTCATCAATTCCAGATATGTAAAATCAGAAAATTCAAGCTCAGAATACAAAAACTGTTTACAAATTATAGTGTTTTAACATCTTCTGATACTTTGAAACCATTTGACAATATCATGACAAAGGAAAAGAGAACACAGTCTTAAAGATAGACACATTAAATAGATAGATAGAAAGAAATTAAAAGGAAAAGATAAAGTAAAGAGAGACTGTAATAAAACAAATTATTAAAAGATAGTATATAGCTGTTTTAACAGACTATATCTGACTGATTTTCTTCTCTTCATATTCAGATATTTCTGAATTTAGCTATTTTCTTATAGCTGCTTGAGTTTCTGATAGAAAGTCTATTAAGTATTTAATTCCTGTCTCAGTTGAGAATAAGAATCTCATATTTAATTGATTTAGATCATACTTCTCTTTCAATCTGACTCTGAGACTATTATATAATACACAGTGCATTACAATATACTCAGAATTTTCATTTGTATTACAGAATGAGCATTCTATTGAGTCAAATCTATCATCAAATCTTTGTATATAAGATTTGAAATAGTCATGTTCTAGTTTCAGCTGTATTATAGATGAGAATATTTTCTTTTTATATTTAATTGAACAAGATTTTCACTTGGATTTTGTTTCAAGTCTTGAATAATGTATACTCTTCTTTTATTTTTATTTCTATCAGCTTTCATTTCACTTGTCTAAACAAGATTCTTTTATTTTTCTCTTTATAAAAGATCAGAACATAATTTTTTGAATAGATCTGCTTAATTCTGCACTCTTTTTTACAGCTGAATCAGTCAATTCATTGTCATGAATATTCATATGAGCAGGAACTCAGTGCAGATGAATTATTAACTTTGATATTCTTCTCTTTTAAATTTTCAAAACAGAGTTTAAGATCAGTTCAAGATTCATTTGATCATTATGAATCTGACTATTTCTAAGTCTTTTTAAAGCAGCTTGACTATCAGAGAATATTCATGTCTCTTTCAAACTATTTCCTCTTTTATGAGATTTTATTTCAATGAGTTTGAAAGCTTTCACTATTACAAATAGTTCAGTATCAAAGACTTCAGATTCCCAGTCTAGATTTCAGAAATCTGAGATAAAATTGATATTATCTTCAGTATAAGCAATGCCTGTGCCTAATCTATTCAGGTTCTCATTTTTTAAGTCATCTGAATAAATCAGAATAGAGTCTTTTATATTGATTATAGAAATTCTTCTCAAATACTGTTCATATTCTTTCTCTTTTGATAGTTCACTTATTTATAAGTCTATAAGAGATTCAAGCTTTTCTCTTCAGAGAGATAACTTCTCATGATTCACTTTTTCAACATTTAAAGAAGAAAATTGATTTTTAATCAGAGAGCATAGTCTGTAAAGTTGAGAAGACATTTTCTTTGAAGAATTATTTTCATTTCAATCAAGAAATCTATTCCAATCCAGTTCATTTTCAGAGTTAATTGATGAAAATGAAGAAGAGACTCTTTCTCTGATTATATAATTTAAGCTCATCTTTATAACTCTCAGAGCATAGTTCATACAGGCCTAGACTAGCCGCTGGGACCATGAATTTCATGTTTGGTCTCATTTGGTCTGGTCCCATACATTTCTTGGCGTGAATCCCGCTGGGACTGGCTATTAAAAAAACATGTAAAGTGACTATATATCAGATCTTAAAATGAGACCATGACTTGAAAAAAATGAGAAAGTGATCTCATTTGGTTCCATTTAGTCTCATTCTTGGCATAAAGTTACTATTTTTAGACATTTTAAGGTTTTTTTTAGACTATTTTTAATTTTTTAAAAAGTAACGCTTTTTGATAACACTCAAATGAGATTTAAAGTCATTTAAAGCAATAAAAATAATTTAAATTGAGAAGTGGAAATCATGATCTCATTTGGAAAATGTGACAAGAGTAGACAGTAAGTCTCACTGGGACAGTATGAGACTACTATCTAATGTTAAAACCATGTAATGGGATCAGTCGAATTGGTAATGAGACTATCAAAAAATCTAGTCCTGTTCCCAGACACGGTCACACGGTCAGTCTATACAGGCCTTTTCAAATCTAATAGCAGAAGAAGGAATTGAAGCTTCAATTTTCATTGCTTTAATAGAAGATGATTTAAATGCTTTCAGAATTCTTCTCAAGACTCTGTTTTACAGACTTTGAAAGAGTTCAGTGAAATTCTCTTGATTATTCCATCAAACTTAAACTCTATAATCAGCTACTGATGTAATACAGGCTACATATAACTGTCTCATAGCCTGGAAGAATAGATCTCTCTCTGTATTTGATAGTCTGATTATGTTGTTCAATAGCTTTTCTGCCTTGACAGTTCTTTGTTGAATGTGATATTTAAAATTCAACTTGGAGTTTAATCATACTTCTAATCATTTGACATTTACACTGAGTTTAATCTCTCTATTTAAAAGAGTTAGAGATAGTTCTTTCTCATTAAATCTAGAAAAGAAATGAATTAACTCAGTTTTATTCATATTAAATTAAATTTGATTGATATCTGCTCTAATACAGATTTTCTTTACAGCTTCTTTAATCACTTTCAAATTCTCTTTAATAGTTTTTGAGCTGTAGACTAGATCAATATCATTCATATAACTCAGAGATCACACTATTCTCATATTTCTATTTTTGAATAGATATACAGTGTATATTGTAAATAAAATGAGTGAGATTGAAGATTCTTGTGATACTTCTATTTTTATCTCAGTCTTGTCTTGTTTCATTTCATTAAAGAAAAGTTGTATAATTCTTTTAAATATAAAACAGTTAACTCATTTTATTAGAGAAAGTGACAGTTTTAACATCTTCAATATCTGAATTAACTTTGACTTTGAAACATGATTAAAAGCTTCTTTTATATCAATAAAAACTGCATTTGAGACCAGATCTTCATGCTTTGCTATTTGAATATTATGAACAACTGAGAGAACAGTGTCAATTACAGAACACTGTTTTCTATCTCTCATTTATTCACTGAATAAAAGAGAATTACTGATAGAGCTTATAAAAAATAGTCAAGTAGCTATTATCTTTTCTAAAATCTTTTCTAGACAGTTCAATAGAGATATTACTCTATATGACTTAGAAATTAAAGTTTTTCTATTAGGTTTTGTAAGAATCACTTCAGTGACTTCTCTTCAGCATTCAGAATGATATTCATTTTTCAAGAGATTGAAAAAGAGCTCAAAATATTCATTCTTTAACTAAAAGTATATATTTTGAATAATCAAGTGATTAATTGAATCAGGCCCTGCAGCAGTCTTAACTGAACTTGAGAACATAGCTGACTCTAATTCATCTTGAGTAAGATCAGGTCATTCTCAGTCATTTTCATCAATATAGTTAAGAAGTGACATATTCTCTTCCTCTGAATCTGAATCTGATAAGTTTTGAAAGAGAGTTTTTATAAAAGCTTGACATTTTTTCTTAAAAGAGTTTGCTGTATATGATTCATTCTGAAACTCATATTCTAAGATTGAAAGTTTTGCTACACTTCTTGTTTTAGTATAGTTAAAAGCTTTAAAAACTTCTTTTTCTTATGCTTCTTTAAGAAATTTATTTCAGCAGTTCATTTTAGCTTTTTTAATATCTGAAAAATATTCATTTCTAACAGCTTTGAACTCTTTATTAGAAATTATATCATTCTTTCAATCTCTTCTAGCAGTAGTCAATTGTTTCCTTTTAGATATGATATTCTCATTTCATCAAGGTTTTGAATACTTAGAAGACTTTCTCTTTGAAATATTATCTTTAACACTTGCTAGAATAATAGATGTAATAAACTTCACTCTATTCTCAAGCATTTCATTTGAGATATCTTGATCAGAATTTCAATACAGCTCACTCTGTCTTTCAGATTTTAACAGTTTTATACTTTCTTCAACTGCCTTTCAGTCAGCTTTTTCAAAGTTAAACTGATTAGAGAGAAGAGGATTTTCACTCATTTATTTCTCACTCAGTTCAATATTAAATTGAATAATCTCATGATCTGATCTTGATGTCTCATTTGAATTAATAAATCAGTTTATAAGTCTTTTTTCTATTAGATTTTGTGATATGAAGATTAGATCTATAATAGATTTCTGTTTCATATCTTTTCTAAAGAATGTTTATTGATTAGACTTGTTAACTAAATCTATTAAATGCTCAAAGATTCATTCAATCAGATTATCAGCTCTTACTGCTCTTTTGTATTCTGAATTTCATCAGAGATAATATGCATTAAAATCTCCTGTAATTATAGAGTTTCTTGATGAAGTTATATTCAGAAATTCTCTATCAATTGTTCAGATGTTATTATTTTTCTTCAATGACTTTTCATTATAGATATTTATAAGCTGTATAGTATCAAACTTATTCTCTTTATCTATAATATCACTCATCAGAATATCAGGGTCAGACATGATATTAAATCTTAGATTAAATTGATATCTTGATCTCTTTCTTTCATAGATTACTACTCTTGACTTTATCTCAGATTTTTGAGGTAAAAAGCAGTAGTAGCTTAAATGAGAAATAATATATTTTTGCTCAGCATCAAAATTCAGCTTCTGAAGCAGTATAAAATCAACTTTTTATTCAAATATAATTTGAAGATAAGAATAAATATAATTTGAGTTTCTATTCACATTATTTTGAATAAATGTGATTTTTGAAGAGTTTTTAAACTTTTTTTGTTGTTTTTGTTATATATTCATACTAAAAGAGAGTAGAGTAGAATCTAATCACTATTATCAGATAGTAGATTATAACTATTCTGAAAAGTAGAAATCTTAACTGCTTGCATTATATCTAGTTTATCATCAGAGTTATTTCTCAATTCTCTAATCTTAACAGAAGTTTGAGAATTCAAATTCTGTTTATATTTAGCTGAAGAATTGAAGTTTGAAGATTTAAATAGTTGAGAGTTTCTTCTTTTTGAGCTTACAGTTATGAGTTTACTGACTTGACTATTCTCTTCAGTTTTAGATTTGCTTTGAGCTTCATCTTTTCTTCAGTTCTTTTGAGTTCTTGAAGTAAACATACATTCTTTTGAGCTAGATGCATGTTTTTCTTTGCAATTAGAGCATTTAAGTAGAGTATATTGATATATTTCATCTCTTTTTAAGCATGTTTCATATTTATGCTCACTAGTTTTATAATCTCTGATACAGAATGCATATTTTGAGTCTCTGAAATAGAAGATTGCAAAGTGTTCATATCTTTGACAGTTTGAACACTGTGTTTGAGCTTTGAGATTCATTCTTGAGTCTTTGTATTCATAAACTCTCATTTTCAAATCTGTCACTCTTACTTCAGAGACCTTTGACTGTTCAAGTGTCTTTGTATATACTAGAACAGAGGCATTTCTTCTACTTTGTCTAAACTCAATTGAATTTAGTTATACAGGCTCTTTTCTCAGTTGAATAGAGTTGTATTCTTTTAATTCATTTTTAAGAAGTAGCATTCCTTCTTCACAGTCAAAAATTTCAACTGAAATATTATAAAGAATGAATTTGTCTCACTTTTCATCTCTCTCAGATAGAATTTTTATGTTTAACAAAGATTCTACTGCTGATTTTCAGAGATTCTCATTCTGAATAAGGAATTCTGCACTGAATTCAGACATTGTAGTCAGAATGATAGAGTTTTCAAAGAAGAATGACTCAATTGAAGCTATAACTGGTTTTTAATCTTTAATATTAGTTATTAACTGAGAAAAGAACTGCTGATTAATTTCATTTCTGATTCTGAAAATGAGATTTGAGTTTAGCTTGTTCTTTTGCAAGATATTCTGATTTGAGACTTTGAGAATAAGTCTTCTATTTCTGAAGATTTGAAAGTTTTTCTTCTTTTACATTTTTTTCTTCACTTTTCTATCAATAGAAGTATGAGCATTATTCTTCTCAGTTTTCTCAGGATTTTAAGTATGTTTTAAGATAGCAGGTTTAGAGACAGCAGATTCAGCTGCTTGAGCATATATTTTCTTCTGATTCAAAGAAGAAGAAGTAGAAAAGAAGAAAGAAGAGCAAGATAAGAAGTCAGTGATTGTACTAGAAATTTTCAATGTTTTTTGAACTGTGTTTGAAATTCTAAGTTTGAACTTAATCATCTCCTGTAGTTATCTAGTCTGAGTATGAAGAATTAACAGAACTTCTTCATTTATCTCACTCAGACACTGCTTTTCAAGAATCTTGCTTACTTTTTCAAGTTTCTGTATTTCAAGAACTTATTATTTCTCTATTTCTTCTTTCTTTCTTCTCTTCAGAATTTCAATCTCAGAAATAGTATTTGAGAAAGCATCTTTTTCCACATCAACTGAGTGTATTTTTAAACTCATTGTTCTCACTCAATGAAAAGTTGATCAGACTGTTTCAATTGAGATGTGATTCAAAGGTTGCTTAAGCCAGCGTACGATTACAGGCGTACGCCGGCTTCTTATATATTGTAATATTGTACACTAAATTAATTAGCAGCTGCTATGACCCCTTTACACTTGTACATGTACACTAGTAGTTCGGAAGCGGCTGTGTTATTATCTGACAGTTGTACATTCTTTCAAATCACATTCTTCCTCACCAGATTCAGTCACACTCATGTGATCATGTCATACACTCTAGCTTCATGCGGATTAGCTCATCACTAGCATTTCACAATTATGTGATCTATCTCTGATTCAGCTAGCTTTCTGTGTACACTCTCACAAAGAAACTTTCACTATATTACATCACTCATCTACTAACTTTTCTCATTCTTCAATTATCTTCTTCATTTCATCATCATTGAATGCTATTATCATTCAAGATTTCTATCTCTTCTTCTGTTCAACTCTTTCTATCTGTTCATCTATCACATTATACATGTTTCTGACAATGATCTCTCATTCTCATAACAAGTGTCATTGTAGTGCTCATACTGAGCAGTTCATTAGCAGTAAGTGTAATACATTATAAAATATGATCAGGACTTGTTTATCTTCTAACAATCATCAGAACATACTATTATGAATGACACATCTTCTTCATCTTCTCATACACTCTCTTTATCTTCTTATACACTCTCAACTGTTTCTCTTCTCAGCGGGTTTCTGATTGTGTTTTCTGGCATGATTTTGCATGAATGCAGATGCTGATATATTATTTTTATTTATATAGAATCTTCATGTGTTAACAGATTCATATCTGCTAATAATAGTGAACTCAATATTGAATTATTGATTGAGAACTTAAAGAACATGATAATGAAGAAATTATCTGTGTTATATATGACTGAGTCTTCTATGTCTCTCTCTGCCTTCTCTGTTTCTTTCTCTGTCACTCTTTCTCAATCTTCTACATCTGTCTCTGTGTCTGATTCTCTCACTCTTACTATCTCTGTTTCTGTGACTCTCACTTCTGCCACTTCTGGTTTTACTGTCTCTGCTTTTGTAACCAGCTCTCCTCATTTCAAGAAGATGTTATGTAGACTTAATGAATCATATCTTTCAGTATGTACACTTCTGCTCTTCTTACTGACTCTCAGAATGATTTATTATATGAAGACTGTATATAATATAACTATCTAAAGCTCAGTCACAGACACTGATTATTATATTCATTTTAAATATTCATGATGAAACAATTATTTATTTATATCAGAGAATTATCTCTCTTCTCAACAGTATTGAGATTATAAGTCTTTTTCTTTTTCATCTTTTCTTTCTGACGCTGATTTTTCTGTTCTTAGAGAAAATCATTATAAGTTTTACTATGTATGAAGTCATGATGTTCACAGATATTAAGAAGCTTTTTATAACTATAAAGTTCAATATTACAGAGATATTCACTCTAATGAATTTCTTCAGAATAATAGATCTGTATCAGTCTATTCTCTAACATCTGTTATCTGACTTTGTAGTGCAGGTAAAAGATATTCATGTTTTCAGAAATAGAAACATAGATATCATACTCTTTTACACTCATAGATATATAGCTTATACATCTTATCTAAGATATTATTATAAAAATGAGCTGTTTATACACTGTATTCTGCTTTCTATATTTCTCTGTGTTTCTCTCTCTCTTTCTGAGAAGCCTTGTGCATGTTGTAATTATATATACAATTCTAAGATCAGTGAGTATTCATTCAGTAATTATTATCTCTGCTTTTACAATTTTTATATATTAATAATGATTCTTAGTTGCTTCAGTGTCAGAGATCATTCTAATCAAAGATGATAATATCACTAAGACTACTACTCTCTTTCACTGCCCCGGTGGCCGAATGGTTAATGCGGCCACCTGATAGCGCCTTGGCGTGGGAAACCAAGGCGTGTGGGTTCGAAACCCGCAGGGGATACATTAAATCCGGAACTCAAGCACCTCAGGTTCCTAATAAATACAGAGGTGTACAAATCGCTCCAATAAATCGCTCTATGTTCCTGGGCTGGGAAGTTATTATTGCATGTATCTAATTGTCACTTCTTTGTATTTCCTATGTTCTTGTTATCTTGACATGGTCTCAACACCTGTATTTCCTCCTGTATAACCAACACTTGGCCTGTATTTAACATCACGCAAGGACTCATCATAAGCTCCGCTTGCATATGAGTATAATGGAAGAATAATAATAATAATAATAACTCTCTTTCACTCTTAAGCTCTCTCTGTCACTTTCTCTTCCTTCTCTGCAGAGAAGATTATACATATATTAGATTATAAGTATTCAGCTCTGAGTGACTCTCACTATTATTTATTTAGTTCTGTGTCTTCTTCTTCTTCTGTTTCTTTCATCTCTGTTCTCTCTGCTCTGACTTCTAGTTCTGCAGATTTCATGCTCTTCTTCAATTTCTCTACACATACACATACACATTTCTATATTGGCATTTCAGTCAATCTTGTGATAAATAATATTAATGTTGTACACAGAGTA
Organism: Blastomyces dermatitidis ER-3; assembly: GCF_000003525.1. Taxonomy (NCBI): domain Eukaryota; kingdom Fungi; phylum Ascomycota; class Eurotiomycetes; order Onygenales; family Ajellomycetaceae; genus Blastomyces; species Blastomyces dermatitidis. The sequence goes on along the minus strand of NW_025544781.1, from coordinate 1,952,371 downwards.
GTAGAGAAATCAGAGATATATATAGTGTTATTATAAGAGTGACTTACAGTTCTTGAATTTCTTGCAGACCTTAAGTTTTGAGATTTTCTTTATTTTTAGTGTTTTTCAAGTGATGTAGTGTTGAAAATAGATTAAACATGTGACATATGAAAATGAATGAGATATATATGATAATATTTGTCTTTTACAGCTGACTCTTACAGTTGATAATTAATTCATTATTTCTTTTCTTACACTTTTTCTTTGTCTGCTAGTCACTACTCTTATACAATCTCTATATAGTACAGTGTTCAATGACTAGATTCAGCAGCTTTCACTTTTTATAATTCTGTCTTATATATTATACTATCTCTCTTCACCTGCTCAGATTACTACAGTAAACAGCTCATTAAAACTAATCTTATCTGATCTCTGAGCATTTTCAGAAATTGAGATGACTTGATCTCATATATCTGTAAATGTTTCAGATAGTTTGTTCTCTGTGATCTTCACAATTGAACTGATATAAACAGTTGAATTCAACTCTAAATTTCTTTTTCTTCTGTAATCTGACTCATATACAAGTCTGCTGCTCTGAGACTACTCTTTACTGTGTTACACTCACTGTCTGCAGTGTGTTATCATATGACTGACTACAGTCTTATTACTTATTGAAGTGTGATATTCATCTGATTTCTTCATTACTTCTTATTCTTTTCTTATAATTATGAAAAGATCAGAATAAGTGAGATTATCTGATTCATAAGTGTCTATGATTTCTCTTACTTTGTGAGACTTTTCAATTGTAAGCTTCTTTCTTTTCAATACTGATAATAGTGCTGTAGATGATTATAATTCACTCAGATCTTACATCTTTACTTTCATAAGTCATGAATTATTAATTAAGTTGTATAAGACTCATCTCTCTGATTCTTTCAATGTGTACATTTTCAGAGAATGTGATTTAAGTATTTTATATAACTTAAATCATCTAGATTGAAACTTCTCAGAACTCTCATTATATTCAAGAACTCACATTCTTATCTTGAGACTCAATTTCTTAACTAGTGAGTCTTATATTCTTTTCAATTGAATTGCTCAGTTCAGAAGTAACTCATTAGCTTTTACATGTGTGTGGCTGATCTCTTTCAATCTTGATTTCATGTCTGTGACTGTTGCATCCGCAACTGCTGTTTCTACTGCATCTGCAACTGCTGTTTCTGCTGCATCTGCAACTGCTTCCTCTCTCACCTTTTCCGAAGCATTCTCCGGGATGCGCGGATGCAATCCATACAACAGGTAGAATAATGAATGCTTAGAGACTGCATGCTGTTGAATTCATGTGATCAATAGCACCTGTCTGAGATATTCATTTCATAGTCTCATAGACTTGCTCACTAGATATTTCATCAGCATATTACTCAAGATTTCATTCAAGTATTTCATCTTTCTGTTTATCTGCAGATGATATAGCATTGTTCTACAATATCTTGTCTGTAACTGACTTATAAAATGCCTCATCACTTCTTCTATGAGGTTCACACTGTTATCAGTTAGAATCTCATGCAGTATTTCATAGTTGATATAGATCTCATTATATAGAAACTTCATCATCATCTTCTCTATTGCCTCTGAAACTGCTTTTATGACTGGCCAGTCAGTAGCATAATCAATAGTAGTGATTATTCATTGATTTTCATTTGATGTTCACAGTAATATGTCTATGAGATTCATCTCTCATTATTTGAATAATTATATCATACACTTCATCTGATGTTATGCTTTCTCACATTCTAATCCTTTCTTGAATTCTTTCATAACCTGGCAATTTGAGCACTTGTGAGCATATGTCTGAATGTTCTCAGTCATGCTTGATCAGTATACTCTTGATTTGAGTATGCTCATGAGTTCAGAGCTTTCTAAGTGACTGAATTCTTTGTGCATGTCAGCCATTAAGTCACATTTAAATAAAGATTCTAGATAGAGAGCTTCTACATATTCTAGATTATAATAAAGTATAACATTGTTTTTCAATTTTCTCAGCTTGAAGTTCAGAAGCATCTCTTCTACTACTTTCACAAGATGCTTATTATCTGACATCTTGTCATTCTTCAAGTAAGAGATTATGATATTTACTCATTCTGATTCCTTGCATTCTCTCAGCATGTTTAACACAAACATTCCTTGTGCCTGGTTTGCAGAATTCTCATCTATGAAATCAGGTCTGTAACTGATTGCATCAGGCATCACTGTGTTCAATCTCTTTCAGTATTTGATATGAAGATTGTACACTTGAAACTCTGAGATTCAACATGCTAAGCATTTGAAAGGTTTTATCATCAATTATAGATAGATGAGACTTTCATGATTCATAATCATCATTGTTGTATACTCATTGTTGATATATCTATCTCATAACATCAGTGCATGCTTGATTGCTAGCAATTTCTTTTTATATACTGAGTAATTGAGCTTGGCATCTGATAGTTTTCTATTATTATACATCACTGAGTGCAGCTTACTGTTCTTACTCATCTGTAGAAGAGCACCTCTGATAGCTCATTCAGATGTATTAATCTCAATATAGAAAGATTTATCACAATCTGATTAAATAAGCACTGAGAATGTTATTACATATTCTCACTGAGAATGTTATTACATATTCTCTCAGTGTGAGAAAAGCCTCTTCACACACAGTATTTTAGATAATTGAATAAAACTTCTTCTTTCACAGATTTGCATCTGTTTCTCTTAAGAGATCTGAGAGTGATATAGATATTCATGTGAAATTCTTGATGAATCTGTGATAATATAAGACTAACTTAAGAAACTATTGTACATGATGTATGTTTCTCAGCTACAGTTAATTCACTATAATATTCAATTTCTTCAGAATAGAGTATATACAGTCATCACTTACTACATGTTCTATGAACTTCAACTCTTCTATTCTAAACACACACTTGATTGATTTGACATAGAGCTTATACTCTGTCAGAGTTATAAGCACTTTATCAAGATGCTTCAGATATTCATTATATAAGTTTGAAAAGACTAGAATGTCATTGAAATATATAAGACATGAGATTTCATTCTATTTATGAAGAATCATATTCATTATCATTTAAAAGATGATAGGTGCATTTATCAGACTGAATAATATTATCAGAAATTCAAACTTCTCTCATTATATATTAAATGCAGTTCATAGAACTGACAGTTCATCTACACAGATCTGTCAGTATTCTGAGAGAAGATTGATCTTTAATAGATATCAGATGTTTCTGATCATATTCAACTGTTGTTGAATTCATGACAGTGAATATTTATTCTTGATTGTAAGCTTGTTAAGTGCTTGATAATCAATACACATTCATCACTCTTCATTCATCTTTTTCATGAATAGAACTGAAAAGCCTCACATACTTGATAAGAGTTGTATGAGATCATGTTCTAGAAGGTCAGTGATCTGATGCTTCTGTTCTTCAAGATGTGTCTGTGACAGAGAGTACACATTCTGATTGACTGGTTTTGCATCTCTCATGTCAATCTCATGTATAAATCCTCATTTCAGTGACAATTCCAGTGAAAGATCTGTTCAGAAGACCTTCTCATACTTCTTCAGAAGCTTCTTCATATGCTTATCCTCTCACATATTCTTTATCTTGATTTTCTTCACTTTCAGGTCTCATATTACATACAGAATGCTTTCAGATGAGGTCTTGCAAATCATTCTCTTTACTTATTAATGTATAAGCAGATTTAATTCTTCTATATTAGAAGTGTGAAATGTTCTTCTCATATTAGTTAATAGAATTGTATGAATCATTTTCTTTCTATCAGTTAACTGTATATAGTATGTACATCATTGAATCTGCAGATTGAACCTTTGAAATCAATTAAGTTTAAGAATAAAATCATATTTCATGTTCTGCAGCTCTCACATCTAAATATAGCAAGATCATTCTCTGAAGTGCAAGAAAACTCTTACTCTTGCAGATGATATCAAATATCAGTTATCAGATAATCTTATATATTGAGAATTCTTCACTCAGCAGACCTCTTTCAATCTTCAGATTATATAATTATCAATATATTATATAGAAGCTTCTGTGTTCACTAACACTTTTGCAGCCATCTCTCAATTCTTATTTAAGTGTCTCTTATACATTAACATTTCAGGTCTCAAGGTATTGAGATGAGTATTCACTTCATTCTCACTCACTCTTCAGTCAGAAGCCTGCTTCTTCTTTGCATTTACAGAATTCAGAGAGTCATCTAATACAGACATCTCTTTCACTTTGAAGACTTTTCATAGAATATCAGCAAGTGTCTTCAAGCTCACTGATTCTGCTAGTTTTTTGACTCTCTTGCTTCTCTTGACTATGTACACTGAGTGTAATCTTTTATATCATGATTTTAACATTTACAGTTGAAGCAAGCTCAAGGCTCATGATATCAAGATTTTCACTTAGAGAATCTCTTTTTTAGAGAATTCAGTGCTTTAGCAATGATATTCAGATTTAGATTCATTGCATCTGAGTGTATAACTTGTATTATAGAAGTCTGATTATCTGTTCTTCACTAAGACATACTTGACTGCAGTATTTTCTGTCACAATTGACTCACTTATTCTCATATAATGAGAATATTGTATGCTTTCTTCACTGTGTCTGACTATGAGATTAAGTATTTTCATTTCACTCTTAACTCAGATATAAGATCATGAATGAAGATCTGTAAATAGAAAGATATTAAAAGCTCTTCATTTAATATAAGATAGTATAAGCTGAAGTATGTAAAGTACAATGTAAGATCACTCACTTATCTACACTCAGAGAAGTATTTATAACACTTATCTCATATATTCACTTTCTCAAAGTTGTGCAAGATTTATTTGAAAAACTCATTTTATATTTATAGAAATGAATATCACTTCAGATCTGTGAGATTTATCTTTTCATTAGTTATTCATAATAACTTCACTTTTCTGTGTAGAAACACAGCAGATCTTAAGACTTGTTAAAATTTCATTAACTGTCTGTCTGTGAGTTCACATTTAATCTGATAATATAATCATATCTGACTTAGTCAGCTGATTGCAGTATCATTTTTTCAGTTGTTATTAAAGCTTGATAACTTCAGCAGATCTTCTGACTTAATATATTTCATGCTCAGATTCTCATTCTGCACAGTGATCTCTGATAATATGTACACTTCTAAAGAGATTATGAATAATTATGATGAGATCTTCAGGTTCAGTGTAGTCATCTATCTGTATAAATATTCAATCTTCTACTACAGATCTAAGATCTGGTTTTCTCTATTCTTATTGATAATGATGATTGTATCAGTGAAGCTCTTTATAGTAAATGCCTGATCTGCAGTGAATGTCAATTGTTGTTTGACTTTCATCTCAGTCTGTCACTGTGTACACAAGGCCTCAATCTCATTTAGAATTCTTGTACACATACAGAGCTTCAATTTCAGTTCAGTGATTTCAGCTATTTTTCTTACTGCTTTAAGTAAATTCTCTGAGAGATTCTATATATCTTTCAGTTGAGATAGCAGAGAAGAGTGTTATTTGTATTGACTAGAAAAGATATTCATTTCAGTGATTTCTCATTGATTATACAATATCTATTATTATATCACTGTATTATTATATTACTATATCATTATATCACTATATCATTATATGATTTCTGTTATTATTGTATAACTTCAGTGATGATTATCTCTTTCTTTTTATTCTTCTTTTGAGTAGAGAGTGAACTTCTTTGAATCTGATTCATCACTCTCATTCTCTTTCTCACATCTCATCTGTTTGTGTCTCATACATGGCATTTGTCTGAATGTGAAGTTTTCCCTTAATAAGTGAAACAGTATTAATCAGATGCTCTTTCACTCATCACTCTTTATATACTATCTTTTGAGACATTCTAGAATCACACTGATATGATAACTACAAATCACTTCATAGATGAAATTATCACACTCTGAAGAAGCCTGCACTTCTCACCAGTTTTTAGACATGCTATCAGATGTGATTCAAAGATTGCTTAAGTCAGTGTATAATTACAGATGTATACTGACTTCTTATATATTGTAATATCATACGCTAAATTAATTAGCAGCTGCTATGGCCCCTTTACACTTGTACGCGTACGCTAGTAGTTCGGAAGCGGCCGCGTTATTATCCGACGGTCGTACATTCTTCCGAACCACAGAGATATGTATTGAACTCTTTTGAAAAGTTGATCAGACTGTTTTAATTAAGAGGTTTCTAAGTCTGTTTTCAATTGAAAAGTTGGTTAGACTGTTTCAAAAGAAGAATAAAAGACTTTTATGTATAAAACACCTGATTTTTTTCACACTAGTTCAGTAACTAGGTTAGATTTTTGAAGAGAATCTAATAAACTAAAATTGAGTTTTAAGATAAATTAATAAAATCTTTACAATCTCTTTCTTGGGATACAGTGAGGAAAAGTATGATATCAATTGATAATAAATCAGATAATATGACAGTTTTTAAGAGAAAAACTGACAAAAAATAAATCAATTTTTTTGTCACGCCCCCGGCCGCGCCAAGGCCCCGTTGCGGTTCCACACGGCTCATTACTTTCATGCGGATGATTTCATCTCATCTGAACCAGTTTTCAACCACTCTATGACATCATTCAGATATATTATAGAAAGATTCAATTAATGAATATAAGAACTCTGCTTCTATACAAGATCAGCAGATTACTCTTTCTTGATAATAAGACACTGCTGAGGTATCACTTCAGCTATTCTCACTCATGAAATGAGAGAAGAGTATTCATTCATTATCTATATAGAATAGCTAGATACTGACTTCTCATTAAAGAAGTCAGTAATTCATTTTTCTTCTACTGAAATATATACAAGATTTACTGTATATCTTATACAATCTTCTTAGTATACTAAGTATTATATCTGTGATATTCTTGCAATAACTCTGTAGTCTACAAGCTTGCTATTCAAGCAAGATAGTCAAGCTCACTTATATAGCTTCTTAAACAACTATTTCTACATAATATTACTGACTAGTCATCACTTCAGTTTCATTACATTACAATTCAAATCACTTGATCTGATTATACATTTAAATGAGTCAAGCTTTAACAGACTGATATAATCTCATACACTTATACTGAGACTGATCTGATCTCACTCTCTGAGAGAAACATCACATCATTCTCTAGAGTATATACATCTCTATCTCAGCAGAAATCTGAGATTTCTGAACTCACTGCATATTTTAATATAAGCTCTTCAATTACTCTGTCACTGTCACAGCCTCTACACACCTACATCTATTATAAAGATAGAGAGATTAAGATCAAAGATTCTTCAAGATACAAGGAAAACATCTTGTCTGAATTTCACAGCTTTATTCATACTCTTGAACAGAAATTCCATCTTAATCTGAGCCAGTATAATACTCATAAGATATAAGTAATATACACTGTCAATCTTCTTGAAGATATCTCTGTGACTACTTGAGTCATTAAGAAAAGAGAGCTTGAGTGTATCAATACTGTCATGACTTAAGAAGAATTCAAGAACTTTCTACTGAATCAAATCAAAGATTATCATAATCACAGCTTCATAGCAGCACAGTGATTCAACTCATTATATTAATAAGATAATGAGAATTCTTCTGATTTCAATACAAGATTTGAAGAATATTGAGAGAAATTAACTGATGATTTGAATCAATTAAAAACACAGTTTTATCTCACAAAGCTGACTTATAAGATGTATAATAATATTATAATATCAGAGTTCATTAATTAATCACACTGAGCTTGTCAATCTGACTTCTCAGATCTATTTGAATAATCAATTCTTTAAGAAAAAGGCTAATAAGATCTCTTCTAAGTAATTAATAACAGAATCTAAACAGTGTTGTGACAGCTTCAGTACAGAGAAAGTAAAGAAGAATTTCAAGTATTCTGATTCTTCACTCACTGTAAAGAAATATTAAAAAAGATTTGATAAAGATCTCTATTTCAACTGCAGAGCTGATGAATACTATATCAGTGATTGTAAGAAGCTGAAGAAGAGAAGAAACTGAGAAGATATCTTCTTAAAATTAACTTCTCTTCTGACAAATGTATTCATAGAAGATAAAGAAGAGAAAGAAATGAAGAATTGATAATTCTCACATCTCTGAGTTCATATTACAATCACAATGTATACTCTGAATGAGAAGATATCAGTGAGATATCTACTTAACTTCAGAGTAAATGTCAACTTCATATTCTATTTCTTTTCTTTGATGAAGAATTGAAAGAAGATAGACTCATCAGATCATATGAAATTTATCAATGAAATAAAATATCATCATTTTGACATAATTTAAGTAAAGTATGTGATCACAGACTCAGAAGAAATCTTCAAGAAAAGTAGTCTGCTTCTTCACACAGTTAATATCATAGATGAGAACATTATTTTAGATCTCTTATAATTGAGAGAAAATAATTCTTTCATTGACTGAGTCACTCGGATATAACAGTATTATCTCACTGATAAAGAGACAGTAATAGAGAAATCTAAAGAGTTTCATCAGAAGAATCTTGAGAAAAAGATAGAGTCAATATACTGTGTAGCAGATAATTGAGACTTGAGAATAGATGAAGAAGTCATCACTCTCACTACAAGATTAGCAGCAGTATTCATTATTGAAGATGAATATATATAACATCTCTTTACAGATTTTAAGAATGTCTTTTCAGAAAGAGAAGCAGTGAAGTTTTCTGATATCAAGATATAATATAAGATTTGTCTTGAAGACAGTGCAACAGCACTGTACAGGCCTCTTTACAACTTATCTATAAAGAAATTGAATGTTCTGCATAAATATCTTGAAGAAGTATAATTAAAGAACTGAATACATTTATCAAAGAGTTCAGCAGAGATATCTATACTCTTTATACTCAAGAAGAATGATAGACTACATCTATACATAGACTACAGAGGTCTTAATAAGATGACAGTTAAGAATCACTATTCATTATCATTAATTAATGAGATGATCAATCAATTATCTGAAGCAAAGATGTTCTCAAAGATTGATATACAGAATATCTATCATAGAATTAGAGTTAATAAAGATGATATTTGAAAAACAGCTTTTCATACTAAGTACAGCAATTTTAAATATCTTGTTTTATCTTTTGATCTTTGTAACACTTCAGTCATCTTTCAGACCTATATAAATGAGATGCTGCAGGGCCTTGTCAACATCTCCTGCATAGTATACCTGGACAACATTCTAATCTTTTTAAAATCAGAGAAAGAACATGATACTCATATTCAAGAAGTGTTGAGTCACTTGAGACAGTATCAACTCTATACAAACACTGAAAAATGCTCATTCTACATGCAGAAGATTGATTTCTTAGATTATATTATTAAGATGAACAGAAGTCAGGTCTTCATCATTGAGAACTGATCAGCGCCGCGGACATATCATGAGATGTAGTTGTTTCTGAAATTTGTAAATTTCTATAAATAATTCATCTATACATATTCACAGATTACTGCCCCTCTTACAGATCTGTTAAAGAGAAGTATGAAAGACAGAAAAATGAAATTATTTACTCTCACTCAAGATACTGCACAGGCATTTACAGAATTAAAACAAGCTTTCACAGATGTCATAATGCTGAATCACTTTAACCTTAACTTACTCAGTCAGTGTGAGACTGATGTATTCAGAAATAAAGTCTGTGAAATCTTTTCACAGTTGACATTAGAGATCTTTCAATATTGAAAGAATCAGAGAATAATCATCTCTGAAGAAATAGACAATGAATTGTCTGTAAGAGAAGACTTTTTCACAGAGTCTACAAGACTCTGTGAATAAAGATCAGTGATCTTCTTCTTCAAGAAGTTATCACTCACACAGAGAAGATATGATACTCATAATCAGAAGATGTTAGTAATTGTCAAATTCTTTAAAATTTGATAACATTATCTTCAGAGTAGTAGATACTCAGTGTAAGTTCTCACTAATCATGCAAATCTGCATTACTTCTTGATAATAAAGAGCTTGACAGAACATCAAGTCAGGTGAGCAGAGCTGCTTTCAGAGTATGATTTCTATATTCAATACCATTCAGATTGGCTTAATCTCACTGATACACTGTCTAGACAGTCTGATTATAATATCATTGATACAGAGAAGAATTCTACAAAAGAATCTCTATCATCACTGTAGAAGAAGCTGACTGCAGAGAGTTGAGATTCTCTAAAGCTCAGAAACAGCACTGAAAAGACAGCTGTGCAATTCAGTATAGAAGATGAAAGAAAACTCAGATCTCTGCAGAGAACTGATACTGAAGATTATAAGCTTCTCATATTATATCTTACAATCATTGAATTGATAAAGAATAAAACAGTCTATAATCTTTCAATCTGACTACTTTTGAAATTCATTAATAAATTATAGAAGAAGGACATCTCTACTACAGCTTGAATTCAGAAGTTGAAGAAGAAAGAATTCAGTTTGAACTTGAAAGAGACAGGCTCTGAGCAGAGTGATGCTACTAAGAAACTAAGTCACTGATAACTAGAAGAATATGAACTTCTACTACTAAATGATTCAGTCTTTGTCTCTCATAGTAGAGCAGTGTATCAGAAGTTATTAAGAATTCATTATAGTGATTCTTATACAGAACACTTCAGATTAGAGAAGATTGAGAAGCTTCTAAAATATAAATATATTTGAGACAAGCTTCAGACAGATGTCAAAGAGTATATTGAGACTTATAATGTCTGTTAAAGAATAAAGATTCTGCAGTATAAGTAATACAGTGAGTTAGTATTACTGTCTGTTTTAAAAGACTTATAATAGAATCTATCAATGAATTTCATAGTTAATCTGCTGAAGTCAATAAGAGTCAAAGAATATAACTTAATTTTGATTATAATTAATCACTTTATGAAGATGATCAGATATATTTCTACTTATAAAAAGATTAAAGCCTCTGAATTAACTGACCTGTTTTTAAATATCATCATTCATAATCACAGTGCTCTGAAATCATTGATAACAGATTAAGAATCTCTCTTCATCAGTAAATACTGATTGACTTTTTACTATCATCTTATAATAAGACATCTTCTCAGTACTGTATTTCATTCACAGATAGATAATCAGACTGAACATTAGAATCAGATACTAGAATAGTATCTTTAAGTATTCTATTTATATTATCAGAATGATTGACTCAAACATCTTCTGATCACTAAATTTATATATAACAATGTAAAGAATATAATCTTAAAGATATCTTCTTTCTACACTTATTATGAATATAATTCTTTATTACTCAGTGACATCACAGATAACATTTTAAGAAGAGAGATAGACAGTCAGAATATTAGACAGATACAGAGAACAGAGTATTTCTCAGTATCAGAAGTAAAAGTGAGATTGAAACTTTTGAATAAAATTCATAAGAAGGCAGCAAAAAGCATTCATTATATTTAGAAGTGATAGATAAAATACTATAATTAAAAATATCTTTCAATGAAGTTCTTAATAGAGAATCAAGTGCTACTTTTAGTAAAGAATATCAAGATAATAAGACTGTATAAGAAGCTCAGTGAGCAGTGACTAGTAATAAGAGTGATAAGTAAGCAGATATATGAGTTGAAATTATTCACAGAATTGAAATTAATTCACTCTGTTTTTCACATTTTCTATTTGAAGCTCTATAAGCAATACTCTGAAACAGAGCTGTCTCAGTCAGATAATATCAAGATTAAGAGTGATATTAAATATCTTATAAAGAAAATATTGAATAAGTAAATATATTATAATAAGCTTCAATATCTTATTAAATAAGAAGATTATTCATTGTCAGAGAATTCATAGAAATCACTTGAGTATTTGAAAAATGCTGAGAAAGAGATTGTAAGCTATAAGACAGCTAGTAGAGACTGTCTTATTACATATCAGAGATATTGAGTAAGAAATACTGCTTAAGACTTCTTATTTTTCTCAAAGAGTTTTTTAGAGATAATCTTACAGTAATAAGTCAGTATCTTATAGACTCTATAGCACTCTTCTTCTATTTTCTCTCAAAAGAGTTTTTTAGAAGTTTAATAAGACTACACAAGTGTAAAATTTCTGAAGCAGTTAATAAGAAAAGAAAGAGATATTTAAAACTAACAAGAATTAATATTATTAATCTGTAAGCTGCTGCTATTCTAATAGAGCTGCAGCTCACTGAAAAAGTAAAAAAGAGAAATCTCAGAGTCTACTTATTAATAATTATATTCTTATTAAACTCATTCTTCATCATTAAAGTCTTTAACACTGATATCTTTATCTGTCAAGAAGTTAGCACTGCAGTATCACAGAGAAGCATGCTATAGAAGAATATAAGAGATACTTGAAGTATTAACTTATCAATTTATAAAGCATCTCAGTTATCTGCTTCAATTGAAGCAAGATTCTCTTCAATTAGTAATTGATCTTTATAATACTTTCAACAGTGATATCAGCTGACTTCTTCTTAAGATTAGTCATTCTGAGATGTTTTTTTATCTCAGAGACTTATGCTTTCATCTTCTTTTACAGATAAGTAAGAAGAATCTCTTCAGTCTTGACAGAATTCATTAATACTTAAAGCTTTAAGACTCTCACTCTGTACTGCTTGAGTATCTAAACTTCTTATCAGAGTTAATATAATATCTTTCTGTGAAGTAATACTTACAGAGAGATAGAAGTGATTATTACAGATATAATAAAAATAATAGAAGTAAGAGAAGAAGTAGATGTATAAAATCCCTCTCTTCTTCAACTGCTTAACACAGTACAGACAAGTAGTAGTACTAGTCAGAGACTGTATCAGAGCCTCTTTACAGAGAGAAGATAAAGAAACTATGAGATTCTGCAGACTCAACTCAGCAGTATTCTGAGCAGAGCTCAGACATGCTGTGAAAGAGAAACTACAGATTAAGCTTCTCAGAGTCACTGTCTCTGAAATCAAGCTCTTTCTGAGTTTCTCTTCAAATGATCACACAGGGTCATACATCACTGTATTAACTGAGAGAGGGGGCAGTGTCACAACAGCAGTAGAGAGAGCAGAGAACAGATCAGACACAGATGCACCAGCTGGCAGAAGAGATAACACTTCACTGCAAGACACAGCAACTATTACCACAGCTGCAAGAGAAGCAGAAGAAGATGTGATAATAAGAGCAGTGCTCCCGCAGCTCATTGACATCACTGCCTTCAATCTGGCTTTCTTGACAGTCATGGAGGCTACAGCCACATCATAAAGATGTTTATTCACTAGAAAATGTCAGAATAAGTCTCTTATTATCTCTTAAGAATGATGCTTCCATACACTCACTATTACAGATAAGAAAAGGAAAGAAAAATGTTTCATAAAGAAGAAGATCTTTTCAAAAAATCCTGTCACTACTGTTAACTTTGTCTCTAAAACACATTACTTTTACAGAGAATTTCATATATAGAATAGAATATATTAAGAGATCTGTAAGTCACTTATTAACTATATTTTTCATATTCTAAATTGATATATAAGAAACTCACTTATTACATATTTAATTTGAATAAAGATGAGAAAAGAAAGATCTACACAGTTAGCAGAAAAACTCATCTATTTCTTTATACAGTATACACACTGTTAATTAATTAACAATTATTACTATATAATAAAGATAATTTCTAATCTAGTAATCTTAAGAATATAGAAACTATACTCTTAAAGAAGAGAATATTATTACATTCTCAGTCATATCAAGATCTCATTGCAGTTTCACATGACTTATTACTTTTATATGAATGATTTCATTTTATCTGAATCAGTTTTCAATCACTCTATAATATTATTTGAATATATTATAGAAAGATCTGATTAATGAATATAAGAACTTCACTTCTATACAAGATCAGCAGATTACTCTTTCTTGATAATAAGATGCTGCTGAGGTATCACTTCAGCTATTCTCACTTGTGAAATAAGAGAAGAATATTCATTCATTATCTATATAGAATAGCTAGATACTGACTCTTCATCAAAGAAGTCAGTGATTCATTTTTCTTCTACTGAAATATATATAAGAGTTACTGTGTGTCTTATACAATCTTCTTAGTATACTAAGTATTATATCTGTGATATTCTCGCAATAACCCTGTAGTCTACAAGCTCACTATTTAAGCAAGATAGTCAAGCTCACTTATACAGCTTCTTAAATAACTATCTCTACATGACACCGCTGACTAGTCATTACTTCGGTTCCGCCACATTACATTTTTACAGAGAAATTGATTAAAACTATTTAATTTTATTCTAAATCATTCAATTCTCCTCACATAATAAGTGTGCAACTCAAATCAGTTAATAAAGAGTATAAAAAAGAATTAAGTATTAATAAAAGCTCTTCAGTCACTGAAAAAGTAATTCTTACTTAAAAGAATATGAAATTATAACAGAAAACAGCTCTATTTTTAATTCTTTGTAAGAATATTGTGTAAAACTCAGAGAAAAACACCTTACTTTTTCAAGAGAAGTAAAAAACTATTTCTAAGATCTTTTTTTTTTTACATTAACTGCTGCAGAAGAATGAGATAGAAACTGCTAAGATATACACTACTGTATACTCTCTATCAAGACTTTCTCTCTTCAGAGTCTTGATATTATAGAGAATATAAGTCTATTTCTATATATTAATATAAATATTGTCAGCAGAATGTAGAGAAACTGATTATTTATATCTCAAAATAGAAGACTTTGTCAATGATTATATTAATATAGAGTTAATTCTCAAATTCAATAGAAATCTAGTATTACTGTTCTCAATCTCTTGCAGAATCTATTGAATATTGAGATATTAAAACTATATTTAATATATCTCACTGTGCAGGGATCAAAGGCTCAGTCAGACCTTGTGTAAGAAATCCCGCTCCTCGCGGATTCTTTACCTCTATTTCTATCTCTCGCGTAACCAATAGGGCTAGCGGCCCTTGGCTACACACAACTATATAGACTGGAGTTCATGAATACTATTCATAACTCAGCTTGAATGCTATTATATATTTAATCTCTACATTTATCTTCCTACTGTGAACACTTCTAGTAGTTAACAGTACATATCATGTCAAGCTGCAAACACCTGAATAATCGCCTGCGAGCACTTATTCTTACATTTCAAGCTCAGTCAGTCAGCAACTGCCTGTTATGACTGAAAGAACTAGAAACTCATACACTTCAATCTCTGCGAACTCTACTGCAGGCACTCAGAAGCAGTCATCTGAATCATGAATAACTTCTGTGAAAGAAGTCTCAGAGAACTTATCAATCACTTGTGAGACATCATT
Organism: Blastomyces dermatitidis ER-3; assembly: GCF_000003525.1. Taxonomy (NCBI): domain Eukaryota; kingdom Fungi; phylum Ascomycota; class Eurotiomycetes; order Onygenales; family Ajellomycetaceae; genus Blastomyces; species Blastomyces dermatitidis. The sequence continues at coordinate 1,937,001 of NW_025544781.1, read as the reverse complement.
CTCTGCATCTGTGACAGAGAAACTCTCTGAACTCATGAACAAATCAATCTCAGTGAAGAACATTCTTAAGCATCTTCTATGAGATCAAGCTATTTTTCTACAAGGAATACTTACTGTCTGTAAACACTCTTAAACTGAGTCTCTAAACATGATCTTCAGAGATACCTGCAAACTGAAAAGAAACTTTCTCAAGCTGTGATTACTTAAGGCCATCTATTGAATCATAATCTATAAAAGCTTTTACAAGTTTGCATTTGAAATTGACTTACAAGCCCAGCTGTGTGACATGAAAGATGAAGAAGCTATTACCTATGTGATGACAGACCTCTATTACACTGAAGTCAAGAACTGGCTGAATTATCTAGAGAATAATCATGAAAGATTCTGATAATCTGTTCTCAAGACCTATCTAGAGAATAAGTTAAGAGACTTCATGAGTCAGACAGAGAATATCTGAGCTGTGATCATTAATATTAGAAAAAGAGATGAGAAATCTGATGAAGACTACTCACAGTACTTCATGAAATTATGATATGAATTAAGATCTGTGAAAACAGAGCTCTGAAACAAGATCTGAATGATGATGTTTATAAAGAGACTGAATAAAGACATACAGAACAAGCTCATTGAGTAAGACTCTAAGTTCTTAACTTTGAAGAAACTGATGACTCTCATCTATTACTTGCAGATCACTGTGAGAGTCACAGACTTGTAGAGAGTGAATCATTGACTGATTCTGCAAGGACCAGGATAACAGAGAACAGATTTGTTAGAAAAAGATGATAAGATACAGAGAGATTCATATCTGACTGCTGAGCAGAGAGAGAGAGCTTCATAAGCTCTCATGAACAGAGTGTATAACAGAGAGATTAAGAAAAAGAGACTCTGTTTCATCTATTCTAAATCAGAACATCTTCACACAAACTGTCTGAACAAATTAAAATAGAAATTTGAGAAGTCATGAACAGAGTCAGCAACAGTCTTCTTAAGAATCTTGAAGCTGACATCTGAATCTGTTGCTTCTTCAATGAAAATGCTTGCTTGTGAGAAGAGACTGTGCTGCAGTGCTGCTGCTCTGCAAGCATGAGAAGTATTAATGAACTCAGAATCTCAGATCACTGTAATGTCTCTAAAGCTTGCAGAGTGAATGAGCTGAAAGATGAAGACTGAGAATCTGCTCTTATAATAAGCAGAATGTGAGAACTCAGATCTGAGAGCTGAGAGACTTATAAGAGTTATCTTTGAATTGCAAGATCTCTCTGAAATCTGAAGAAGATTTGTGAAAACTGTAATTATTGTGAACATCACAGATGATATATATTTGAGACTTGTATAACTTCAAAGACACAATTCACACATAGCTGTCTGTAAGTCAGGTTTATACTTTCAATCAGTGTTGATAGACTCACTCATGAAGATAGAAGCAGTTAATACTGCAGAGTTAATTAGAGAAGACAAGCTCATCTATATAATGACTTTGTAAGTGTCTGAGAATCTTGCAGTCATGAAAACTAAGCTTCAGATATCAGAGAAATACTGAGATCTCACAGAGATGTTCAGCTCAGCTAAGACAGCTGAGCTTTCTTCTCACTATAAGAAGAATCTGGTAATAGATTTGATAGAAGAGTAGAAACCCTTCTGAGAATTAATCTATAAGCTCTTTCATTATGAGACAGAGGTCTTGCAGACCTATATAAAGAAGAATCTAAAGAATGACTTTATCTGATCTTCACAGATCTTCACAGAAGCCTCTGTGATATTTATAAAGAAGAAGAATGAAGATCTCAGATTGTGTGTAGACTATCATAATCTGAACTTCAAGATAATAAAGAGCTGCTATTCCCTGTCTCTGATTGAGAATATGATCAATCATCTTACAGAAGCTGTTATATTCACACAACTGAATGTGATCAATGTATATACACAGCTGTGAATACAGTCTGAGAATGAATAAAAGACTGTCTTTAGAACTGCACTGAGATTGTTTAAATATCTAGTGATATCTTTTGATCTGACTAATATTCCTGTAATATTCCAGTCTTTCATCAATAAAACACTTCATGCATATCTGAATATCTTTGTGATAATATATCTGAATGATGTGGTAATGTACTTCATGAAGGAGAAAGAACACACTGAGCATGTGCAAAGCATGTTGAAGATCTTAGATGAGACAGAACTGTATATTAAGCTTACAAAGTGTAACTTCAGTGTCTGCTGAATTAATTTCCTAGAATATATAATCACTGCAGATGATATTCAGATGAAACCTTCACAGATTGAGACTATTCTATCATAACTGAAGTCAACTAGTATTTATGAGATTCAGATCTTTCTGAGCTTTGTGAATTTCTATAGATAATTTATCTTTACATTTATAAGAATCTTCTTAACTCTTACAGACATGCTGAAGAATGAAAATAAGAAGAAGTTATTCTATGAACAGAGAATAAAAAGATTATTAAGAAGAAAGAACTGTGAGAACTTTCTTATCTCAGAAGCTCACAGAGTCTTTACAAGATTGAAACAGATATTCACAGACACAGTGATACTGTTTCACTTTGATCTCTTGCTCTTAATCAGATTGAAGACAGATGTCTTCTTCTTTACAATTTCAGAAATAGTCTCATAACTACAGTTAAATGAGAACTGAGTTTCAGTGATCTTTTTCTCATAGAAGATGTAATCTGTGAAGATCAACTATGACATTTATGATCAGAAGCTTCTCATAATAGTGAAATTCTTTCATCACTGATATCACTACTTTGAGAACCTTATAACAGTGATTACTATTAGAACTGATCATAACAGCTTACAACAGTTTACTTCAATCAAGAAACTCTCATAGTAACAGATTTGCTGAGCTCAGAGACTGAGTGAGTTCTGATTCAAGATAGAATATATCAAGAGAACTAAGAACTCAGCAGACAGATTCTCTCACAGATCAGACTATATTAAGAAGACCAGAATGACAGACATAGAGAGACTAGAGAAGACAGAAAAGCTTCATAGAATACTCAGACTGAGTGTTATAAAGAGATTGACTGAAGAGTCTCTCAATTCTCTGTGAGAGAAGAGAGAAGAGAGAGAGAAGAAGTCTGTACAACTACTCTCTATAACACTGAGAGTCAACACTCTGAGAATCTTCACAAGAATTCTTGAAGAGAGTATCTATAATCTGAAGAGTTTGCAGGCTTTGAGAAGCACTGCAGAAGATCTGATATAAGAGAAAACAGAGTATAAGTCTTTATAAGATCTTCTATTCAGATTGTCTGAACTGCAACTGAAGAATGAATATACTCAGTATATTCAGAAACTGCTCATGACAGAGATTAATTCTGCAGAAATAAAGAGTTGAAGAGACTTAAATAATCTCTTATAAAGAGAGAGCTGAATTTATATGCCTATAAATGAGTTTCTATATATAGAACTTATCAAAAGGCATTATAACTCTTCTTTAGCAGGTCATTTTACAGACATTAGAACTCATGAGTTGCTTACAAGAAAATACTTCTAATCAAAGATGTGAGAACTTATGAAGAAGATAGTGAATTCTTATACTGTTTATCAGAATTCATGAGTTGTGCAGTCCAGGTCATATGAAGAACTTACTTCTCTACTTATTTCACAGAAACCTTGAGAATAGCTAGAAATGAATATTCTTGTGAGTCTCTCTGAAAGTAAGAACATATATAATGTCTGCTTTGACAGTGTGCTGATGATAGTGAATCACTTCATCAAGATAGCACACTTTATACTCACTCACAAGAACTTGAAGTCAAAGAATTTGACTCATATCTTTATCTGCAATGTGATTCAGTTGCATGAGTTGCCTGCAAACATTGTCTCAGATAAAGAATCAATCTTCATAGAAGAGTTCTGATCTGATCTGATAACTATACTGAAGATCTCATGAGATTTAAGTACAGCTTTTCATCAATAGACAGATGATCAGATAGAATGTCTGATAAGTATATTAAAACAGTATCTGCAGTGCTTTGTCAATTACAATCAGAATAACTGAGTATATTGATTATCACTTATGAAGTTCATATACAACAACTCAAAGCATGTCAGCACAGGTAAAACTCTCTTTGAGATGCTCACTGAGACTCATTCACAGATAATCTTGATAAATCTGCAAGAGTACACTATAGAGTGTAATGATACCTGTGAACAGGCTGAGAGAATTCAGAAGATTCAGAAGAAAGCTCATGAATTCTTGAGAAAGACTCAAGAGTATCAGAAGAGATACTATAACTTCAAGTATATTACAAAAAGTTTCAAGAAAGATAATAGAGTCTGACTGAGTCTAGAAAACATCATTATATAAAGATCTAGTAAGAAGCTGAATCTCTTGCAGACAGAGCTTTATAAGATTGTGAAGAAAGTTAGCTTACAGTTCTACAGATTGAAACTGTCATCTGAGTTACAGATATATAATGTTTTTCATGTCTCTTTACTTCATGAATATAAGAAATTCTCAGAAGAGAACTCTGTGACTCATCACTCTGTTCATAAAGCACTAGAGAGTGAAAGAGAATATCAGATTAAAGAAATTATTAACTCAGAGAAGTAAGATCACAAGCTCTGATTCAAGATTCAGTGATAAGAGTATTCTGATAAGATGAATAAGTTCACTTAAGAATCATCTGAGCAGATAAGATATCTGCAGAAGCTGAGACATGACTTTCATACTGTGAATTCTGACAAGTCAGAATGACATGATCTTCATTAAGAACCTGATTGTGATAAAGATATTAACACTGTTATTTGTGAATTCTAGTCTATAAGATAATGAGTTTCTACTGAAATGAACAGTCTGCAGTGTATATAAGAAAAGAAGAAAATATATTCTTATTAAAGCTAAAAAACAAGAAAATAAACAGAGTCATAAATGCAATTTAGAGATTAACAAAGAAAAAATAAAGAAAACTCACACTTACATTATTAACACTTATAACACTCAATCTCTTCATAACTACTAATTTCTCTCTTCAAAGAAGCAGAGAGTATCATACTCACAGTACAGACAATTGTTGCATTTGATATGAAGATCATCAGAAATGCACAGACTTCAGAGAAGTCAAACATCAGAGCATGCACAGTTGTGATAGAACTTTGAAGACTGGTTATCTGCATATGTGATCAGATATCTCTTACAAAGCTGTGTTCACTCTCTCAGTTGTGCTGAAGTATTCAGCCTGGAAACAATGAGAATACAGAGAGAAAACTCATCTGCTCAGGTCAACTTCTGTCACAAATTCATGACATTTGTATTGTCTTGATTACCTGGATTTTGCAGGTACTCAGAGACTCATCTTTCATTGACAATGAAATTGTGAAAATGCGCTGCAGTGCAAGAACTATTGATAGAGAATCTAGACATATTTGCATATGCCTGGTCAGAGATTGTGCAGGTAGAAGAGAGATGATCATAGACTTATGAGACTGCAGAAGACACTGACAACATCAGAAGCTTCACAAGAACTGTCAGCTAGAATCTGTAAGAAATTACTTATGAGAAGACTTACAGTAAAGAGAGAGACTGCACTGCTTGAAGTCAGAGACTGATCTGAGAAAGGAATGAGATGAGCTGCTGACCTGAAGATCAGATGCAGTAGCAGAGCTGAGAGAAATGAAGATGCAGTTATGAGTGACAGTATCCCTGCTTCATCAGCTGATAAAAAGTGATCAGAGAAGTCACAGAAATGCTCACAAGAAGCTCAGCAGCAGTCAGACATTGTTTATGAAGATATTGAAATTGAAAAAATTTTTATTCTTGAGAAATTCTTGAATCAATATACAGATATTGTCAGGAACACTCTCTCTCTATCATCTGAATAAAAACACTTCACAGATGAATGAGAATACTCACAGTTTATAAGAATGAGAGCTGTTATAGAAAAAGAGAAAAGAAGATGAGATTCTGTAAACAGATCTGAGATATTTATACTACTCTAGAGAGATTTACTTACACTGTGAGTGATCTTATAAAATAGTCAGATTACTCTAGCAAATAAGAGTGATTATGAATCACAGGCCTGAATCTTTCTATATGACTACAAAGAGTGATTGCAGACTGCAGATATCTTAATTCTACAATTCTACAGAGTTAGTGAAAGAATGGAAAATTTCTCACAATTCTACAGTGTCAAAGAGCAATGATTTATAAGAATGAATAAAAGATCAACTCACAAATATTTCTCTTTGATGAGAGTGATCTCACAGAGAGTGATTCACCTGTGAGATGAATCTGTATGATGATCACACAAGAATCTTATAAAAATGATTGAGAGTTAATCAGAACTCTTCTGTATAAAAGATATAAGATGAATCTGCATGATAGTCAGAGAAGAATCTGTAGATTATAAAGAATCTTATAAAATAAGAAACTGAGTGACAGACTCTTTTCTCTTCACAGTAATAAGGAATTTTTCCTCACTGAGATTTTTTATAGATATAAAGGATTTTTAGTGAGTATCACTGCAGTACTGAGCTGACTATGAAGTCACTCAGTGAAAGGCTTTGTGAATGAAGCCTTAGAGAGAGAAGAATATGTAAGAAATCTCACTTCTTACAGATTCTTTACCCCTATTTCTATCTCTCACATAATTAATAGAGCTAGCGGCCCTTGGCTACACACAACTATATAGACTGGAGTTTGTGAATACTATTTGTAACTCAGCTTGAATACTATTATACATTTGACCTCTATATTTATCTTCCTACTGCAAACACTTCTAGTAGTTAACAGTACATATCACACCAAGCTGCAAACACCCGAATAATCGCCTGCGAGCACTTATTCTTACACCTTGAGATATACTGATTTTATAGTTATTGTGTCTGCCAATTATGTATTAAATACAGTTGCTGAGATATCTTTTTGTACTTTTCTGCCGGGGATGGGCCAGATTGAGAGGGGTGGTACAAGGGTGAGACTTGGCATTGATGTCTAGATACACTGAAGACAGACCGCGGAGGTTGCACTTCAGAAGTGACTGTTAGTTATATGCTTGATATTATCGCCGAGGTATCTTTTTGTATTTTTCTGCTGGGGATGGGCCAGATTAGGAAGGGCGGTACGAGGGTGGGACTTGGTGTTGGTGTTTTGGAACATCAAAGATGGACAGGGTTTTCGCGGAGGTCGCTCCTCAGATATCTCCACAACTACAGATCGGGGATCTTCCAAAATCGAGAAGATTGGTGCATATGGCTAGGTCTCTTCACCTTACAATTTGTATGGCAATTTGGCCCGGGGTTGTGGTGTGGTAGGGGAGAACGGGGGATAATCCCACACAGGAGTTTCGAACAATGTCTGGTTCACATTTGGCTGGATAACTCCACCACCACACAGGGTATGCGGTCGGCGATGGGGTCAGAATGCTCGTATGATCGAGGGCTTTTCGATGGATCTATCGGCGGGTTCTTATTCGAAAAATCGAGCGAGTTCGTGGTGGAGCGGTTGACCTCTCTCTCAATTGCCTCTGATCTTTTCATGATTATGAATAGAATACTTATTCTGTAATATAAATGAAAATTCTGAGTATATTATAATACACTGTGTATTATACAATAGTTTTAGAGTCAGATTGAAAGAGAAGTATGATTTAAATTAATTAAATATAAGATTCTTATTCTCAACTGAGATAGAAATTAAATACTTAATAGACTTTCTATTAGAAACTTAAGCAGTTATAAGAAAATAACTGCATTCAGAAATATCTAAATATGAAGAGATGAAAATTTATCAGATATAATCTGTTAAAACAGCTATATACTATCTTTTAATAATATTATTCTATTATAGTCTCTCTTTACTTTACTTTTTCTTTTCTATTCTTTTCTATCTACTTATTTAATATATCTATCTTTAAGACTTTGTTCTCTTTTCCTTTGTTATGATATTTTCAAATGATTTCAAAGTATTAGAAGATCTTAAAATACTGTAATTTATAAAGAATTTTTATATTCTGAGCTGAAATTCTCTGATTTTACATATCTGAAATTGATAAATGTATAATAGTTAACTCTATAGATATTAGAAAAACTCTGAGATTTAAAAGTTCTTAGATAGATATTATAGTCTCTGATTATATATATCTATAATTAAAGAATAATAGTAATAATAATAATAATACTTCAGAGAACTCTGTCTCTTATAAATAAGTAAAATATATTATCATTTCAGTGATTTTATTAGTAAGACTATCTTAAGTAAGTATAAAGTATTTAGTTAAGAGAAGATCTTCTCTCTCTTTTAAACTTATATTATAATTTATATTTATTCTAATTTAAATCTTCTGAGCTGTTTAAGATAATAATTACAGTCTAAGTAACTCTTATTCAGAGATATTATATATATATATTAACTATATTAAATATCTTCTACTTTTAATAATTAGTATAGATTTAAGTTATTATTATTATTATTATTCTTTCATTATACTTATATACAAGCAGAGCTTATAATGAGTTCTTGTATAATATTAAATACAGATTAAGTGTTAATTATACAGAAGGAAATACAGGTATTAAGATTATATCAAGATAACAAGAATATAGAAAAATACAAAGAAGTGATAATTAAATACATATAATAATAACTTCTCAGCTCAGAAACATAGAGTGATTCATTGAAGTGATTTGTACACCTCTGTATTTATTAGAAATCTGAGATGCTTGAGTTCCGGATTTAATGTATTCTCTCTGCGGGTTTCAAACTCATGCGCCTTGGTTTCCCACATCAAGATACTATCATGTAGCCGCATTAATCATTCAGTAACCAGGGCTATAGATTTAAGTAAGACAATATTATCTTTAACAGTAAAGCTGTTTATAGAGATATATTTACTATCTATACTTCTATTCATATATGTTGATGATTATTATATCTACTCTAATCACGTGCCACTCAACTTATATAGTTTCACCTTAGATAGACTACATGTATACTACAATATTATTCTCTAACAGGTTATGAAGCTCTTCTATGAACAACTGCTGATAACATATTAATCACATCTTCATGTATCATTGAACATGTCTAGATGTCTCTTTGAATCTATGATTAATTTGAGATCTGGTAGAATGACAGATTTAACAAAGAAATACATGCCAGTGTGAAGAAAATGAAATTCAGAAGCACTGAAAGTGCAACAGAGAATAACAGTTAATTTGATAACATCTATAACAATTGACTTTAATAGAGATTTTACAGATTTAATTGTCTCATACATCATCAGAATGTCAACTCAAGAGAATGATCTATATGATTCAACTTCTGCGAGTGAGATAAATTATGTAAAGATGAAGACAATGAAACTTCAACAGGAAATTGAATGAGTGAAAACTAGTAGAGTGAGTGAGACTCTGACTGATACTGATAACACTGTCAGTGCAGATCTGACACAGTTTCTACAGAAATAAGAAAGAACATCTACTCTGATGAAAGTTTTAAGAGAATTTCAGAATCAGATTAAATACATCAGAAAATCAGTTATTCTTACAGACTCTGAGAACTATTCAATGTGAAAGAAAGAAATCTTGCTGACTGTGAAGTAGTTCTGTATAATTGATATCATTGATAAGAAGCAAATCAGTTCTATAGAGAATGTGAGTAATGACATACAACAATTTTAAGAAGAATGTAATATATAACTGTATAATCATATGTGATTCATAATTACTTTACAAATGAAGTCTTATTTTACAGTATTAAAGAAATCTGAGCTATCTGCCTACACTCTGTGAAAGATTATAGAGAAGAATTTCACTGAACAGCCTGCTGTTAGAAGAACAAGATTGTATAGAGAAATCATGACTCTGTCTGCTAAGACTAAGAACTCTGATCAGATCTTTATCAAACATTTAATTACTATACAGACTGAATATATATATTTAAAGTTTAAGACTGTGAACTACATGTTTTTTGACTGCCTGCTCACTGAAGTGAGTGAGATATGAGTATTATTTATCAGAAACTGAATGAATCAGATTAATAAGAATGATAGTCAATCTCTTGAGACTGACTTTATGAGTCTTTGTCAAGATATTCTGCTATTTCTCCCTGCAATGAGAGAAGTTCAGAAGAATGTGATAATGAATACAACTGATAACATGAAAAGTAACAATGAGAGTACAGACTCCAGATCAGAATACAGAGAAAGTGTACTGAGAATCTGCTATTACTATGACAGAGTTAGTTATATTCAGAATGAGTGCTGAAAGAAATACTCTGAGAAGTATTCTATCAATTTTAATACTCTCAGAAAGAATAAGAACAAGAATAATAGCAATACTGAAACTGATTCTGTTCACAGTGTTATGAAACAAATATTCTGCTTAAGAGATGAGATTTCTTCAGACAATAACTTCACAAAAAATACTTGAATATTGAACTCTGAATCAGATACTCATATCACACCTTATAGAGATTCTCTTATAAGGGAAAAGAGAAATGTTAAATTGTCATTGATAATAACAGATGAAATCAAAGTCTCTGCTGTGATAGTTGAGAACATAAGCGTATCAGTTGAAGAGATAAATATGATATTGAATGATGTCTGTTATATCTCAAATTTGAAAGTTAATCTTATCAGCCTGAGCAAGCTTGTACAGCAAGAATACACTTTTAAGTAATTAATATATAAGAATAATCACACTATCTTACTTGTGTCTTCTGACAGAATGTTCTCTTTTATCACAAGATTAAATGATAAAGATATCTATGAGTTGAAAAAGCTAATCATTTACAGAGATCTGATTCATTTTTCTATATCTGATGATAGTCTCACACCTGCAAACTCCATGCAGAAAATGAATAATGATACAATATTAACATTATCACAGATGAGTGATATAAAGATTGTGAAATATACAATAATGAAATGACATCAGAAACTCAGACATCTCAATTTAACTGATATCATCAAAATAATGACAGACTCATATCTAGAAATGAGAATTTGTAAATAACAAGCTCTACTGTTTTGCAAGGTCTGTCTGCAAGTCAAGATAACATATTCAATCTTTTAATCTATGATAAGAGTCATCAAATCAGTGATGAGACTCTTTATTGATTTAGTAAAAGAGGGGAAAACTCTCTTTGATGAGAAAGACATACTCTCAAGAGAGAGTGTAAGCTACTGATTAAGAATTACTGATAATACTATGTGCTATTAATAAACAATTTTAATGACATTGAAAGAAGAATCAACAGCAAAGCTGATGAACTTTATAATAAGTATAGGGACAACTACACAGTGAAGAATTGAAATTCTTCATTGAGATAAAGAAAGAGAATTTATAAGTTAAAATCTTAAGATCTATTATCAGATTAAAAAGATTACTTATAAGATAATCACATCTGATACATCATAATTCAATGATTCTGTGAAATGTGCTAATTGTATTATTACTGAAAAGACAAGAAGTCTACTATTTAATAGTGATTTGAAAAGAGATCTTTGAAGAGAGATAATACAAGCTGCAATCATGATAATCAATACATTCTCAATATTAATTAAGTTATTTAAATGTACTGATGAGTCTCTACTTACACCTTTTAAAGTATGAACTGAGATACAATTCCTAATTCATTGAATACATAAATGAGAGTGCAAGATCTACAAAAAAGACTTAAAAGTGTCTAGCAAACTTAGAAATAGAACAGATGACAAGGAATAACAGCTAGTCAGTTATCACAGACTACATCAATATTACCTATGAGATTCTGTAAGATAATACCTGGAAATCACACATGATGTTGTCTTTAATGAGGATTTTAATATAAAACTGACTGAACCTGTCAACGCGGTCAAGGAGTCTGTTAACACAGTCAAGAAGTCTGTTGATTTTTCAGAAGAGCTTGATGTTCTAGATGCTAACAAAGAATGATAACACTGCTTATTGAGATACCTAGCTAAGAAGAAGTCAGATACTTTGAAGATAATTGTCAATAAGAATCTGAAAGATGCTATTGATTCAGTCTATTTCTTGAATAATGATACACAGCTTATCAATGATGAGAAGATAGAAGATCTTGTCAATGAAGATGATTCTGTTCTTAGTACTCTGACTGACTGTTCAATCATACTTACAGAAGTCAAAAGAAGCTCTGACTAAGACTATTGATATGAGATTATACAGAGAAAAGTCAAGATATTTGAATAATGGAAGATATACATTATTGTTAAGAGAATATCAGATATGAATATTCTATCAGAAAAATGAGTGTTTGATCAGAAACTGAATAATAAAGAATAAACTATCTAATTTCAGACTCATTGAGTGATTAGAGATTTTCTGCAGAAATAAGATATTTATTATACAAAATCATATACTGCAGTGATATCCGAATCAACATTATATAGCGTATTTACTATATCAACTATCAATGAATGAAAAGTTAAATCAATTGATTATATATCAGCATTTTTGAATGAAACTCTCTCAGTGAATGAGATTATCTATATACAACTGTCAACAGATGTGAGACATGATAGAGACACTTTAGTGAGACTACTTTGACAGAGCTTATATGAAATGAAGTAAGTAGTGAGAGTATAATACTTTCTTATCACAGAATATCTTACTATATTGAGATTCAAGATATCACACTATGATGACAGCTTTCTATATCACTCTATTCATAAGATATACTTGACATTGTATATTGATAATGCTGAGTTACAGACTCTTAGAAGCAGTAACTGAACTGAATATTGATGAAAATAGCTAAGCAGTTCAAGATAAAGAGTGTTAATAAGAATAAGTCATATTTGAGAATGAAAGTTAACTGTCTGAAAAATAAGAATATGACAGTGACACAGAGTCACTACATAGAGAAAATTCTTGAGAATTTTGAACTGAATAAGATGAACTCAGTCAGTATATTAATAACTGCAGAAATATGTATTAACTTCTCATCTGATAAGAGTGATAATTTAGATGATGATTTTACAGTTATACAGTATCAACAAGGATTAGAATTCTTATAATATCTGATATTAAGCAGCAGATCAGATCTGGTATTCATAGTTAACTATCTTTCAAGATTCAACTCACAGCTGTATAAGAAATGTTGATCAGCATTGAAACATATTCTGCAATATATCAAGAAGATCAAGAACTATAGTATATTATATAAGAAAGAGAGTGATAACTTGAGTTCTGTTATATATTATAATTCAAACTGAGTAGAAGCATATTCTCAATATAAATCAATAACTGACTATATTATATTTATAAATGAATCACTGATATCATGGCAATCACAGAGATAAACATCTATCATCAAATCAACTACAGAGACTGAATATATTACAGCTAGTGAAGCAGCTTGTGAGATTATCTGACTGAGTGATATATTATATAATACTGAATTAGTGAATGAAAAGACAAAGATCTGTTTAAGACTATAAGTTGATAATAAGAGTGTAGTTAATCTAGCAAGAGAAGAATCTCTAACACATTAATCACATTATATTGAGATAAGATATCATATTCTTCAAGATCTGGTTGAAAAAGAATATATTATCATGAAACATATTGATTTCACAGTTAATGTAGCTGATGATCTCATTAAATTATTAACAAGATCAGCATTTGAGAAATTTGTTGAGAAGATTGACTTGAAGAAGATCAAGAGAGACTAGAGTACTGAGAATATCTTGTATTATCAGATATTATATATATTCATTGATTTTTTACAGTTATCACTATACAGATGCTTTTTCTAATAGAGAAATCAGAGTCTGATTGATATAATTAATTATTATTATGTTTTTGAAGAAATTGCATTGAGACGGGTGAAATAATAGTAGCGCAATTAGTAAGACATTGTAGCAAGAGATATTGAAGCTACTACACAAGCTCTAACCCACGTGACTCACACACATATATTTAGCTTTCACTAGCTACTAGTTAGATAACAATAACAATCAATCATGTTCAACCTCTCTCACAGGTTATGAAGCTCTTGCACTTCTATGAAGTGTTATAACCATGTAATAATCATACAATAAGCTTTTCAAATAGCTGCTTTTTTCATTCAAATACCTCATATCAAATGCCTGTCAATACAAGATTGATCAACTGTGAAGAGACTTCAGAGAATCAAACTACTGCACCTGAATTCTTTTCAACCTTAATAACTGTGAGAAAATCACCACACAATAACAATAATCAAGATAATGATAATATAACTGATGAAGCTGCTGTCTTGAGGCAATGTATTACTCAGATGAATGAAGAACTATATTAGATAAGAGCTTCTAGCAATTCTACTACTACAGCTACTGTCAATGATGACAATAATCTAAGCTCTGATCTTGCTGCTTATCTTCAGAATCATGAAGATATCTCTGTTCTGAGCAGAGTTCTTCAAGAATTCTGTGAATGTGTTAAATATCTTCAAAAACCAGGTCTTCTCAAATCAACATCTGATTATCTCATTTGAAAGGAAGAGATTCTGCTTATTATTAAGCAATCTTATACAGAAGATATTCTCACTAGCAAGCTTTTAAAGAATGTCTTCAAGAATATGAAATGATTCTGAGAGAAATGCAACTTCTGACTATACAATTTTATATGATCTTCTATTTCTATTGAAGTCAAATCTCTTTTTACTATACTTCAAGATTTCCTAAGTTCTGCTGCTCTATGAAATGTCATAGCAGCATTCTTTTCAGAATGAGTGAAAATCTGCAGAGCCTGTCTGTTCAAGAAATTCAATGATATCAGTGCAACTGCTATCTATGATGACTTCAACTACTTGTTCATAGAATATCTGCTTACAATCTGCATTGAGTATATCTGTCTTGAATATGCTAATATCCCCAACTTCATATTCTTTGACAAGCTTCTCAACAGCCTCACCAAGAAGTGGTCAATCTTTATCAGAGATTGCATGAACTATGCAGCAAAGAATGATAATATCACATCACTAGAAGATGATTTTCTTGATCTCTGCAGGGATATACTACTCCGCCTGCTGTTGAATGATAAAAATGCCAGAAATGACACAAAGAATAACAAAGATGCCATCAAGGATGTGAAGGATAATAAGAACATCAAGAAGAAATGCACTGCCTGCAAGATGAAAGACCATGATGAATCAAGCTGCTGATTTGAACACTCAGAGAAATGACCTGCAGATTGAAAGAATAGAAAGAAGGTTAATAATGATAATGCTGCTACACCTGTATGCTACAATACTGAGCAAGTCTTCTAATGATGCTCATGATGACCGCCAATATCGACGTCAAAATGATGGAAATACCGATAACGATGCCAGGCCCCAGTGCCTATATGATGCCAGGCCACCGATTGCCCATATGATGACCTATGCCGATTGCTCATATGATGACCTATGCCGATGACCTATGCCGATGACCTATGCCGATGACCTATGCTGATGACCTATGCCGATGACCTATGCCTATGCCTATGACAATGAAAACCACAAAAATAATAAGAATGAGATCCCGCGGCGTTAGAATAACTGGGGGTAATACCAATACTGAAAGAATGAATTTAAGCGTTCTTCTTGCATATTTTTTATGTTTTTTCATGTATGAAGCTTCATTATGAGGAAACTAGACTCTACTTTTTGTAATTAATTTTTATTGCAGATTTGAATGATTTGGGCACTTTTAACTGTGTGGGTTAACTGGCCTGCGTAGCATGAGAGGGTGTTGAAGCTACTACACAAGCTCTAACCCACGTGACCCACACACATATATTTAGCTTTCACTAGCTACTAGTTAGATAACAATAACAATCAACCATGTTCAACCTCTCTCACAAGAGAGAGTGTTGATGATTACTACATCTACTCTAATTATATACTACTCAACTTATATTTATACGGGAAGAATGTAGAGTTAATTTACAGTGATTACACTGTGAATTCATCATTTCACTCATGTCACATGTTGCTGATTGTAATACATGTTTCATCATTATATTCAGTGATACATCACTAAATATTAAATATTAAGATAGTGTTAAGACAGTACAGAACTTTCTAATATTATCATGATACTACTTAGTAACTGTGTAATTGATAGATATTATTATCAGAATACTACTAAGATACTATAAGATACTGTATACTGTTCTGTCAGTGAAATCAATACTATTAAGCTAGTTAGTTATTTATTACTCAGTACAACAGCTGCTATTTATTAACTATTTATTCTATTTAAAGAAATAAGACATTTCAATTGTAATGTAAATATCTTATTACTTAAGACTCATACATTAAATAATTATCATTTTTATCACTATTCTGTATTAAAATATTATATAATACTGTCTTTCAAATCATCAGCAGTCTGATAATAGTGTAATTATCAGAATTCTCTTGCAAAATCAGCAGATTCAGTAAATAATCACACATAATATAATGTAGAGAAATAAGTGTAAAGAAAATTTACTTAACTTCTCTTATTTCATAAATAAATATAATTGTAATCTGATCAAGCTCTGTCTCTTAATATTGAATGATATTCTCTTTCATGAGAGAGATTCAGTGAATACAATTCCTGGTTTATAAGTTAGTGATAAGTTAATAACTGATTGATTAATAGATATATTAAACTAAGAATATTAACTTATTATAGAAAAGAATTGAACAGTGATCTAGTTTTAAAACTGAGAACTTATTTCAATCAGCATTGTAGAATTCTCACAGCTTATTAAGAAAGAAGTAAAGAAGTTCAAGCTTTGAGAGATTTATAAATTATATACTGATTTTCTCTGATATCTTGTTTAATAATAGATAACTAAAAATCTTCAGAGTAATATAATCTTTTATTAACTCTAACTTAATAGAGTAGTTCAGTAAATCATTATTATCATCTGATTCTTCATTCATTCTCAGCAGATTATTAAATAGTGTTAAATAAACTGTATATAGCTGTTGAATCTTCTGTGTCAGATACAAGTCAGATCTGTTAAAAGAATCTCTTAATACTAGTTATAAGATACAGTAAAAGCTCTTCTATAAGAGCAGTGTCTTCTTCACATTACAATGATTTATTCACTGCACTAGATTCTTATAGTCTTAATACTTGTTCTCTTCTGTCAGAACATTGCAGTTGTTAGATACAGTGTATTCTTTAATCAGCTTAATATAGTGTAAATTAATATACATATTCAGCTGATTCTTCATATATCATATAAGCTTTGTTTTTTTGATATAATCACTAATATGTGTAACAACTGTGTTCATTATTAAAGCAGAGAATAACTGATGATTAATAACTGAATTAGCTCAGAATAATTTAAATGTCACTGCTACTCTTATCACAGCTTTAATAAGAAATTGTAGCTATCAGTGAGCTGTAAGTATGATTTAATAAGTCACTTCAAAATCATTTTCTCTCAGAAATTGAGACATGAATAGACTATTACTTGTTACAATGACTGCATATATCTGAATAATAAGATCAATAGATGATTGATTTAATGCTGAAAATGCTGCAGAAATAATCTGCTTAATTACTGAACTAAGTTATTTCTTCTTAAGCTCACACTGTAAGATAAGAGATATAATAATTAAAGCTTAAGCATATTCTTGAAGCTGATACTTCTTGAGATGAGTGATCAGTGACTGTAGATGATTTCAACTATGAGAAAAAGAGAATGTCTATAATATTCAGAAGTATTCTAGCTAATTATACAGTAATATGACAGTACTGATCAGTAATAAGTATGAAATCTCTGATATATCAGTGAACTTACTATGATATGAATCAGATAAGAAAAAAGAGATCAAATTCAAACTTAAATATATCTGAAAAAGAGATACAGTCTGCAATGTTATTTCTTACTCTTGATATATTTAGTCTCTGTGTGTGAGATTCAGCAGATCATTAAGTTTAGCCTGAAGATGTTATATATGATAGTGAAATCAGCTGTTATTGTGTAGATTATAGTTCAGATTCAGTCAATTCTTGTCATTGATAAAGCAGTTTCAGTATAATCTTCTTACTGTTAATTCTTTAATCTCTGTATTACTATTATACTGCAGCATATTTTCAAGAAATGCAATGTAAGATGCAATTAGACTGGCCGTCAGAACCATGAATTTCACATTTAATCCCATTTGGTCTGATCCCATACATTTCTTGGCGTGAATCCCGCTGGGACTGGCTATCAAAAAAACATGTAAAGTGACTATATATCAGATCTTAAAATGGAATCATGACTTGAAAAAAATGAGAAAGTGATCCCATTTGGTCCCATTTAGTCTCATTCTTAGTATAAAGTTACTATTTTTAGACATTTTAAGGTTTTTTTTAGACTATTTTTAATTTTTTAAAAAGTAACACTTTTTGATAACACTCAAATGAGATTTAAAGTCATTTAAAGCAATAAAAATAATTTAAATTGAGAAGTGGAAATCATGGTCTCATTTGGAAAATGTGACAAGAGTAGACAGTAAGTCTCACTGAGATAGTATGAGACTACTATCTAATGCTAAAACCGTGTAATGAGATCAGTCAAATTGGTAATGAGACTATCAAAAAATCTGGTCCTGGTCCCAGACACGGTCACACGGTCAGTCTAGATGCAATCACTCTCATCTTTTTTTCATTAATATTTATTATAACTCTCTTATAATTCAATGTAAATAAGTCATATGATAATACAGCAACTGTATCAGAAAAATTAATATTATAAGAATCAAAGATTAGAATAAAAATATTATTTTACTTTAAGTGCTCAACAGTACTCAGTGTAGAAATCAAATAAAAACTTATTAAGCTTCAGTACATGTTCTGATATAAATCAAATTCATCAATAAATAATTGATATAACAGAGAAATAACTTGTATATCAGAGTAAAATATACTTTTCAAAAGATCTTATTCATGTGCTGTAATTTTCAACTCAGTCTGAATTAGTGAAGATTTACAATATAATCATATCTCAATCACCTCAGTTTTAGTTCTCATGACCCGGTGAAGAAAATACCGACCTTGACTCTTATATGCCAGCAGATCAGAACCTGATTCAAATGTTATATTCATATAAATGTAATTCAAAGATTGCTTAAGCCAGCGTACGATTACAGGCGTACGCCGGCTTCTTATACACTGTACACTAAATTAATTGATGGCCGCTATGACCTCTTTACATTTGTAAGCAAGTTCAGAAGTGGCTGTGTTATCATTCAGCAGTTGTACATTCTTCTGAATCATATTCTTTCTCATCAGATTCAGTCACACTCATATAATCATAACATACATTCTAGCTTCATGTGAATTAGCATGTCACTAGTGTTCTCAATCATGTGATCTATCTCTGATTTGGCTAGTATTTTATATACACTCTCACAAAGAAACTTTCACTATATTATATTACTTATTCACTAACTTTTTTCATTCTTCAATCATCTTCTTCATCATCATCATTATTAAATGTTATTATCTTATTCAAGATTTCTATCTCTTCTTCTGTTCAACTCTTTCTATCTGTTTATCTATCATATTATACATATTTCTGATAATGACTCTCTGTTCTTATAACAAGTATTATTATAGTGTTCATATCAGGCAGTTCATTAGCAGTAAGTATAATACATTATAAAATATAATCAGAACTTGTTTATCTTCTAATAATTATTAGAATATATTACTATGAATAGCACATCTTCTTCATCTTCTTATACATTCTCAATCATTTTTCTTCTCAGTGAGCTTCTGATCATGTTTTCTGACATGATTTTTTATATAGACACAGATACTGATATTTGTTTTTATTTATATAGAATCTTCATATATTGACAGATTCATATTCATCAATGATAGTGAACATCTCAATATTAAATTATTGATTGAAAACTTGAAGAATGTGATAATAAAGAAATTGTCTATATTATATATAACTAAGTCTCTTACATCTCTCTCTACTCTCTCTGTTTCTTTCTCTGTTACTCTCTCTTAATCTCTTACATCTGTCTCTGTGTCTTATTCTTCTGCTCTCACTATCTCTATTTCTGTGAGCTTTACTTCTGCTACTTCTGCTTCTGCTGCTGTCTTCATTACTAGCTCTTCTCATTTCAAGAAGATGTTGCGTAGACTCAGTGAATCACATTTCTCAGTATATACACTCTTGTTCTTCTTATCAATCTCTAGAATAATTTATTATATAAAGACAGTATATAATATGATTATCTGAAGCTCAGTCATGAGTACTGATTATTACATTTATTTTAAATATTCATGATAAAGTAATTATTCATTTATATCAGAGAATCACTCTCTCTCTCAACAGTGTTAAAATTGTAAGTTTTTTTCTTTTTCATCTTTTCTTTCTGACACTGATTTTTCTGTTCTTAGAAGAAATTATTATGAGTTTTATTATATATAAAGTTATGATATTCACAGATATTAAAAAACTTTTTACAACTGTAAAGTTTAATATTACAGAGATATCTATTTTAATAAATTTCTTCAGAATAATAGATCTGTATCAGTCTATTCTCTGATATCTGTTATCTGACTTTATAATACAGGCAAAAGATATCTGTGTTTTCAGAAATAAGAATACAGATATCATACTCTTTTACATCTGTGAGTATGAGACTTGTATGTCTTGTCTGAGATATTATTGTAAGAATGAGCTGTTTATACACTGTATTCTGCTTTCTGTATTTCTCTGTGTCTCTCTCTCTCTTTCTGAGAAGTCTCATGTATGTTGTAATTGTATATATAACTCTAAGATCAGCAGGTATTTATTCAGTAACTGTTCTCATCTCTGATTTTACAGTTTTTATATACTAATAATGATTCTTAGTTACTTCAGTATCAGAGATTATTCTAATTAAAGATGATTACATTACTGAGACTACTCTCTTTCACTCTTAAGCTTCTCTTATTGTTTTCTCTTCTTTCTCTGTAAAGAAGATTGTATATATACTAGATTATAAGTATTCAGCTCTGAGTGACTTCTGTTATTATTTATTCAGTTCTGTACTTTCTTCTTCTTCTATTTCTTTTATCTCTATCTCTTCAATCTTGATTTCTGATTCTGTAGATCTTACACTCTTCTTCAATTTTTCTACACACATGTGTACACATTTCTATATTGACATTTCAGTCAATCTTGTAATAAATGATATTAATGTTATACACAGAGCAGTAGAGAAATCAGAGATATATATAGTATTATTATAAGAGTAACTTATAACTCTCAAATTTCTTACAGATCTCAAGTTTTGAGATTTACTTTATTTTTAGCATTTTTCAGATGATATGATGTTGAAAATAGATTAAATATATAATATATGAAAATGAATGAAGTGTGTATAATAACATTTGTCTTTTACAGCTGACTCTTACAGTTGATAATTAATTCATTATTTCTTTTCTTTTCTTATGCTTTTCTTTGTCTGCTAGTCACTACTCTTATATGATCTCTATATAATACAGTGTTCAGTGACTAGATTTAGTAGCTTTTATCTTTTATAATTCTATCTTATATATTATACTGTCTCTCTTTACCTGCTCAGATCACTATAGTAAACAGCTTATTAAAACTAATCTCATCTGATCTCTGAGTGTTCTCAGAGATTGAGATAACTTGATCTCATATATCTGTGAATGTTTCAGATAATTCATTCTCTGTAATCTCTGTAATTAAACTAATATTAACAGTTAAATTCAACTCTGAATTTCTTTTTCTTCTATGATCTGACTTATGTACAAGTCTACTACTTTAAGACTATTCTTTATCACATTACATCTGCTGTCTGCAGCATGTTATCATACAACTGACTACAGTCTTATTACTTATTAAAGTATGATATTTATCTAATTTCTTCATTTCTTCTTATTCTTTTCTTATAATTATGAAAAGATTGAAATAAGTGAGATTATCTGATTTATAAGTGTCTATTATTTCTCTTACTTTGTAAGACTTTTCAATTGTAAGTCTCTTCTTTTTCAACACTGATAATAGTGCTGTGAATAACTATAATTCACTCAGATCTTACATCTTTACTTTTATAAGTTATGAATCATTTATTAAGTTATGTAAGATCTGTTTCTCTGATTTCTTCAATGCATAAGTTCTCAGAGAATGTGATTTGAGTATTTTATAGAGCTTATATCATCTAGATTGAAACTTCTCAGAACTTTCATTATATACAAGAACTCATATTCTTATCTTAAGACTCAATTTCTTAACTAGTGAGTCTCATATTCTTTTCAATTGAATTGCTCAGTTCAGAAGTAACTTGTTAGCTTTTGCACATGTGTGACTGATCTCTTTCAATCTTGATTCTGTGTCTGTGACTGTTGCATCTGCAACTGCTGTTTTCTCTCTCATCTCTTCTGAAACATTCTCTGAAATGTACGGATGCAATTCATATAACAGGTAGAATAATGAATACTTGAAGACTGCATACTGCTGAATTCATGTAACTAATAGTGCCTGGCTGAGCTATTCATCTCATAATCACATCAGCTTGCTCACTAGATATTTCATCAGTATATTGTTTAATATTTCATTCAAGCATTTCATCTTCTCATTTATCTGTGAATGATATAATATTGTTCTATAATATCTTATCTGTAACTGGCTTATGAAATGCCTCACTACTTCTTCTATGAGATTCACACTGTTATCAGTTAGAATCTCACACAGTATTTCATAGTTAATATAGATCTTATTATATAGAAACTTTATCATCATCTTCTCTATCATTTCTGAAACTGCTTTCATAACTGGTCAGTCAGTAGTGTAATTAATAGCAGTGATTATTCATCAATTTTCATTTAGCATTTACAGTAATATATCTATGAGATTCATCTCTCATTATTTAAATAATTATATTATACACTTTATCTGATGTTACACTTTCTCATATTCTAATTCTTTCTTAGATTCTTTCACAACTTGATAATTCAGACACTTGTAAGTATACATCTGAATATTCTCAGTCATGCTTGATCAGTATACTCTTGATTTAAGTATATTCATAAGTTCAGAGCTTTCTAAGTGACTGAATTTCTTATACATATGAGTTATCAAGTCACATCTAAATGAATGTTCTAGATAGAGAGCTTTTACATATTCTAGATTACAGTAAAGTATAACATCATTTTTCAATTTTCTCAGCTTGAAGTTCAGAAGCATCTCTTCTATCACTTTTACAAGATACTTATTATTCAATATCTTACTATTCTTTAAGTGAGAGATCATTGTATTTACTTATTCTGATTTCTTATATTCTCTCAGTGCATTTAACACAAACTTTTCTTATATCTGATTTACAGAATTCTCACTCATGAAATCAGGTTTGTAACTGATTATATTAGATATTACAGTATTCAATCTCTTTCTATATTTAATATAAAGATTATATACTTGAAACTCTGAGATTCAACATGCTAAGCATTTGAAAGATTTTATCATTAATTATAGATAGATGAGACTTTCATAATTCATGATCATCATTATTATATGTCTGTTGTTAATATATCTATCTCATAATATCAGTGTATACTTGATTACTAGTAATTTCTTTTTATATACTGAGTAATTAAGCTTAATATCTGATAGTTTTCTATCATTGTATGTCACTGAGTGCAGCTTGCTGTTCTTATCTATCTGTAGAAGAGTATCTTCAATAGTTCATTCAGATGCATCTATCTTAATATAGAAAGATTTATTATAATCTGATTGAATAAGTACTGAGAATATTATTACACATTCTCTCAGTGTGAGATAGACTGGCTGCCGGGATCATGAATTTCATGTTTGATCCCATTTGATCTGATCTCATACATTTCTTGGCGTGAATCCTGCTGGGACTGGCTATCAAAAAAACATGTAAAGTGACTATATATCAGATCTTAAAATGGAATCATGACTTGAAAAAAATGAGAAAGTGATCTCATTTGATCCCATTTAGTTCCATTCTTAGCATAAAGTTACTATTTTTAGACATTTTAAGGTTTTTTTTAGACTATTTTTAATTTTTTAAAAAGTAATGCTTTTTGATAACACTTCAATGAGATTTAAAGTCATTTAAAGCAATAAAAATAATTTAAATTGAGAAGTGAAAATCATGATCCCATTTGAAAAATGTGACAAGAGTAGACAGTAAGTTTCACTGAGACAGTATGAGACTACTATCTAATGTTAAAACCGTGTAATGGGATCAGTCGAATTGGTAATGAGACTATCAAAAAATCTGGTCCTGGTTTCAGACACGGTCACACGGTCAGTCTAGTGTGAGAAAAGTCTCTTCACACACAGTATTTCAGATAATTGAATGAAACTTCTTCATTTACAGATTTATATTCATTTCTCTTAAAAGATCTGAGAGTGATACAGATATTCATACAAAATTCTTGATAAATCTGCAGTAATATAAGATTAATTCAAGAAACTGTTGTATATAATATATATTTCTCAGCTGTGATCAATTCACTATAACATTCAATTTCTCTGAGATAAAGTATATACAGTCATCACTTACTATATATTCTATAAACTTCAACTCTTTCATTTCAAATATACACTTTATTAATTTAATATAGAGCTTATACTCTGTCAGAGTTATAAGCACTTTATCAAGACACTTCAGATATTTATTATATGAGTTTGAAAAGACTAGAATGTTATCAAGATATATAAGATATGAGATTTCATTCTGTTTATAAAGAATTATATTCATCATTATTTAAAAGATAACAGATATATTTATCAGACTGAATAATATTATCAGAAATTCAAACTTCTCTTATTATATATTAAACACAGTTCACAGAACTGATAGTTTATCTACACAGATCTGTCAGTATTCTGAGAGAAGATTAATCTTTGATAGATATTAGATATTTTCAACTGTATTCAACTGTTGTTGAATTCATAGCAGTGAATATTCATTCTTGATTATAAGCTTATTAAGTGCTTAATAATTAATACATATCTGTCACTTCTCATCTGTCTTTTTCATGAGTAGAACTGAAAAGCCTTATATACTTAATGAGAGTTGTATAAGACTATATTTTAAAAGATCTGTGATCTGATACTTCTGTTCTTTGAGATGTGTTTGTGACAGAGAGTTTACATTCTGATTGACTGATTTCATATCTCTCATGTCAATCTCATGTATAAATTCTCATTTCAGTAGCAATTCTGATGAAAGATCTGTTCAGAAGATCTTCTTATACTTCTTCAGAAGCTTCTTCATACACTTATTCTTCTATATATTCTTTATCTTAATTTTCTCTGCTTCTGAGTTCTGTATGATATACAGAATGCTTTTAAATAAGGTCTTGTAAATTATTCTCTTTACTTATTAATGTATAAGTAGATTTAACTGTTCTATATCAGAGATATGAAATGTTCTTCTCATATCAGTTGATAGAATTGTATGAACTGTTTTCTTCTTATCAGTCAACTGCATGTCATATATACATCATTGAATCTGTGAATTGAATCTTTGAAATTAATTAAGTCTGAGAATAAGATTATATTTCATGTTCTGCAGCTCTCATACTTAAATATAGTAAGATTATTCTCTGAAGTGCAAGGAAACTCTTACTCTTGCAGATAATATCAAATATCAGTTATCAGATAATCTTATATATCAGAGATTCTTCACTCAGTGAATCTCTTTCAGTCTTCAGATTATATAATTATTAATATATTATATAGAAGCTTCTGTATTCACTAATACTTTTGCAGCTATTTCTTGATTCTTACTCAAGTATCTCTTATATATTAATATTTCAGATTTCAAGACATTGAGATAAGTATCTGCTTCATCATTCTTACTTATACCTTATTCAGAAGCCTGCTTTCTCTTAATATTCATAGAATTCAGAGAGTTATCTAATACAGACATCTCTTTCACTTTGAAGACTTTTCATAGAATATCAGCAAGTGTCTTCAAGCTCACTGATTCTGCTAGTTTTTTAACTCTCTTATTTCTCTTGACTGTGCATACTGTGTGTAATTCTTTGTATTATGATTCTGATATCTGTAGTTGAAGCAAGCTTGATACTTATAATATCAAGATTTTTACTCAGAGAATTTCTTTTTCAGAGAATTCAGTGCTTTAACAATGACATTCAGATCTAGATTTATCACATTTAAGTGTATAACTTATATTATAGAAGTCTGATTATCTGTTCTTCACTGAGATATACTTAATTACAGTATTTTCTGTTATAATTGACTCACTTATTTCTGTACAATGAGAATATTATATACTTCTTTCACTGTGTCTGATTATGAGATTAAGCATTTTCATTTCACTCTCAACTTAGATATAAGATTATGAATAAAGATCTGTAAATAGAAAGATGTTAAAAACTCTTCATTCAATATAAGATAGTATAAGCTGAAGTATGTAAAGTATAATATAAGATTACTTACTTATCTACACTCAGTGAAGTGTTTGTAGACTGGCCGCTGAAACCATGAATTTCATGTTTAGTCTCATTTGATCTGGTCTCATACATTTCTTGGCGTGAATCCCGCTGAGACTGGCTATCAAAAAAACATGTAAAGTGACTATATATCAGATCTTAAAATGGAACCATGACTTGAAAAAATGAGAAAGTGATCTCATTTGGTCTCATTTAGTTCCATTCTTGGCATAAAGTTACTATTTTTAGACATTTTAAGGTTTTTTTTAGACTATTTTTAATTTTTTAAAAAGTAACACTTTTTGATAACACTCAAATGAGATTTAAAGTCATTTAAAGCAATAAAAATAATTTAAATTGAGAAGTGGAAATCATGGTCCCATTTGAAAAATGTGACAAGAGTAGACAGTAAGTTTCACTGGAACAGTATGAAACTACTATCTAATGCTAAAACCATGTAATGGAATCAGTTGAATTGGTAATAAAACTATCAAAAAATCTGGTTCTGGTTCCAGACACGGTCACACGGTCAGTCTAAGTGTTTGTAACACTTATCTTATATATTCACTTTCTCAAAGTTGTGTAAGATTCATTTAGAAAACTCATTTCATATTCATGAAAATGAATATTATTTCAGATCTGTGGTTCGGAAGAACGTACGACCGTCGGATAATAACGCGGCCGCTTCCGAACTTGCTTACAAGTGTAAAGAGGCCATAGCGGCTGCTAATTAATTTAGTATATAATATATAAGAAGTCAGTGTACATCTGTAATCATACACTGACTTAAGCAACCTTTGAATCACATCTGATAGCATGTCTAAAAACTGGTGAGAAGCATAGACTTCTTCAGAGTGTGATAATTTCATCTACAAAGCAATTTGTAGTTATCATGTCAGTGTGATTCTAGAACATCTTAAAAGATAGTGTATAAAGAGCAGTGAGTAGAAGAGCATCTGATTGATACTGCTTCACTTATAGAGAGAAAACTTCATATTCAGATGAATGCCATGTATGGTACATGAACAGATGAGATGTGAGAAAAGAGATGAAAGTAGTGAACCAGATTCAAAGAAGACTGCTCTTCACTCAAAGAGATAAAAGAGAGAGGTGATCATCATCAGAGTTATACAATGATAACAGAAATCATATAACAATATAGTGATATAACAATATAGTAATAGAATAATATATTAATATAATAACACAGCAATATAATGATAGACATTGTACAATTAATAAGAAATCACTAAAATAAATATCTTTTCTAGTCAATATGAACAATATTCTTCTCTGCTATCTGAACTGAAAGATATGCAGAACCTCTCAGAGAGTTTACTTAAAGTAGTAAGAAAAGCAGCTGAGATCACTGAACTGAAATTGAAGCTCTGTACATGTACAAGAATTCTAAATGAGATTGAGACCTTGTGTACACAGTGACAGACTGAGATAGAAGTCAAACAACAATTGACATTCACTGTGAATCAAGTATTCATCATGAAGAGCTTCACTGATGCAATCATCATCATCAATAAGAATAGAGAAAATCAGATCTTAAACCTGCAGTGAGAGATCAAATATTTACACAGATAGATAACTACACTGAATCTGAAGATTTCATCACAATCATTCATAATCTCTTCAGAAGTGTACACATTATCAGAGACTGCTGCACAGAATGAGAATCTGAGTATGAAATACATTAAGTCAGAAGATCTGCTGAAGTCACTAAGCTTTAATAATAACTGAAAAAATGATACTGTAATCAGCTAACTAAGTCAGATATAATTATATTATCAGATTGAATATGAACTCACAGATAAACAGTTAACAGAATTCTAATAAGTCTTAAGATCTGCAGCATTTCTACATGAAAAAGCAAAGTTATTATGAATAACTGATGAAAAGATGAATCTCACAGACTTGAAGTGATATTCATTCTTATAAATATGAAATAAGTTTTTCAAATGAATCTTGCACAACTTTGAGAAAGTGAATATATGAGATAAGTATTATAAACACTTCACTGAGTGTAGACAAGTGAGTGATCTTATATTATACTTTACACACTTCAGCTTACACTATCTTGTGTTAAATAAAGAGCTTTTAATATCTTTCTATTTACAGATCTTCATTCATGATCTTACATCTGAGTTAAGAGTAGAATGAAAATGCTTAACCTTATAATTAGGTATAATGAAAGAAGTATATAATATTCTCATTGTATAGAAATAAGCAAGTCAATTATAATAGAAAATACTGCAATCAAGTATACTTCAGTGAAGAACAGATAATCAGACTTCTATAACACAAGTTATACATCTGAATGTGATGAATCTAAATCTGAATACTATCACTAAAGTACTGAATTCTCTGAAAAAGAGATTCTCTGAGTGAAAATCTTAAGATTGTGAGTATCAAGCTTGCTTCAACTGTAGATATCAAAATCATGATATAAAAGATTACACTCAGTATACACAGTCAAGAGAAGTAAGAGAGTCAAAAAACTAGCAGAATCAGTGAGCTTGAAGACACTCACTGATATTCTATGAAAAGTCTTCAAAGTGAAAGAGATGTCTGTGTTAGATGACTCTCTGAATTCTGTGAATATAAAGAAGAAGCAGGCTTCTGAATAAGATGTGAGTGAGAATGATGAAGTGAATACTCATCTCAATGTCTTGAGACCTGAAATGTTAATGTATAAGAGATACTTGAGTAAGAATTGAGAGATGACTGCAAAAGTGTTAGCAGATACAGAAGCTTCTATACAATATATTAATAATTATATGATCTGAAGACTGAAAGAGATCTGCTGAGTGAAGAATCTCTGATGTATAAAATTATCTGATAACTGATATTTAATATTATCTGTAACAGTAAGAGTTCTCTTGCACTTCAGAGAATGATCTTGCTATATTTGAGTGTGAGAGCTGTAAAACATAACATACAATCTTATTCTCAGACTTAATTAGTTTCAAAGATTTAATCTGCAGATTTAATGATGTACATACTATATACAGTTGACTGATAGAAAGAAAATGATTCATACAATTCTATTAACTGATATAAGAAGAACATTTCATATCTCTGATATAGAAGAGTTAAATCTGCTTACATATCAATAAGCAAAGAGAATAATTCATAAGACCTTATCTGAAAGCATTCTGTATATTATATGAGACCTGAAAGCAGAGAAAATCAAGATAAAGAATATATGAAAGAATAAGTGTATGAAGAAGCTTCTGAAGAAGTATGAGAAGGTCTTCTGAACAGATCTTTCATCAGAATTGTCACTGAAACAAGAATTCATACATAAGATTGACACAGGGAATGCAAAACCAGTCAATCAGAATGCATACTCTCTGTCACAAATGCATCTCAAAGAACAGAAGTATCAGATCACTGACCTTCTAGAATGTAGTCTTATACAACTCTTATCAAGTGTATGAGGCTTTTCAGTTCTATTCATGAAAAAGACAGATGAGAAGTGATGAATGTGTATCAATTATTAAGCACTTAATAAGCTTACAATCAAGAATGAATATTCACTGTCACAGATTCAACAACAGTTGAATACAGTTGAAAACATCTGATATCTATCAAAGATTGATCTTCTCTCAGAATACTGACAGATCTGTGTAGATGAACTGTCAGTTTCATGAACTATGTTTAATATGTAATGAGAGAAGTTTGAATTTCTGATAATATTATTCAGTCTGATAAATGCATCTGTCATCTTTTAAATAATGATGAATACAATTCTTCATAAACAGAATGAAATCTCATATCTTATATATCTCAATAACATTCTAGTCTTTTCAAACTCATATAACAAATATCTGAAGCATCTCAATGAAGTGCTTACAACTCTGACAGAGTATGAGCTCTATACTAAATTAATCAAGTATGTGTTTGAAATGAAAGAGTTGAAGTTTATAGAACATGTAGTAAGTGATGACTGTATACACCTCATTCTGAAGAAATTGAATATCATAGTGAATTGACTGTGACTGAGAAATATATATCATATATAACAGTTTCTTGAGTTGATCTCATACTACTGTAGATTTATCAAGGATTTCACATGAATATCTGCATCACTCTCAGATCTCTTAAGAGAAATAAATACAAATCTGTGAAAGAAGAAGTTTTGTTCAATTATCTGAAATATCATATGTAAAGAGACTTTTCTCACACTGAGAGAACATGTAATAATATTCTCAGTGCTTATTCAATCAGATTATAATAAACCTTTCTACATTGAGACAGACACATCTGAATGAGCTATCAGAGACACTCTTCTACAGATAGACAAGAACAGCAAGCTGTATCTGATAATATATAATGATAGAAAACTATCAGATGCTGAGCTCAATTATTCAGTGTATGAAAAGAAATTGCTAGTGATTAAGCACATACTGATATTGTGAGATAGATATATCAATAACAGGCACATAACAACAGTGATTACAGATCATGAAAGCCTCATCTATCTACAATTAATGATAAAACCTTTCAAATACTTAGCACATTGAATCTCAGAGTTTCAAGCATACAATCTTCATATCAAATACTGAAAGAAATCAGATATTGTGATGCCTGACACAATCAGTTGCAGATCTAATTTCATGAGTGAGAGTTCTGTAAATCAGACACAAGGAACATTCATATTAAACACACTGAGAGAATGCAAGGAATCAGAATAAGTGAATACCATGATCTCTCACTTGAAGAATGATAAGATATCAGACTCATTTTATTTGCAATATACACTGCATATCTATTCAAAAATAGAAATATGAGAATAGTGCGATCTCCGAGTTATGTGGATGATATTGGTCTAGTCTACAGCTCAAAAACTATCAAAGAGAATTTGAAAGTAATTGAAGAAGCTGCAAAGGAAATCTTTGTTAGAGCAGATATCAATCAAATTCAATTTGATATAAATAAAACTGAGTTAATTCATTTCTTTCCTAGACTCAATGAGAAAGAACTATCTCTAACTCTTTTAAATAGAGAGATTAAACCCAGTGTAAATGTCAAATGGTTAGAAGTATGGTTAAACTCCAAGTTGAATTTTAAATATCACATTCAACAAAGAACTGTCAAGGCAGAAAGACTATTGAACAACATAATCAGACTATCAAATACAGAGAGAGGTCTATTCTTCCAGGCTATGAGACAGTTATATATAGCCTGTATTACATCAGTAGCTGATTATGAAGTTCAAGTTTGATGAAATAATCAAGGGAATTTCACTGAACTCTTTCAAAGTCTGCAAAACAGAGCCTTGAGAAGAATTCTGAGAGCATTCAAATCATCTCCTATTAAAGCAATGGAAATTGAAGCTTCAATTCCTCCTTCTGCTATTAGATTTGAAAAGGCCTGTATGAACTATGCTCTGAGAGTTGTAAAGATGAGCTCAAATCATATAATCAGAGAAAGAGTCTCTTCTTCATTTCCATCAATTAACTCTGAAAATGAACTGGATTGAAATAGATTTCTTGATTGAAATGAAAATAATTCTTCAAAGAAAATGCCTTCTCAACTGTACAGACTATGCTCTCTGATTAAAAATTAATTTTCTTCTTTAAATGTTGAAAAAGTTGATCATGAGAAGTTATCTCTCTGGAGAGAAAAGCTTGAATCTCTTATAGACTTACAAATAAGTGAACTATCAAAAGAGAAAGAATATGAACAGCATTTGAAGAGAATTTCTACAATCAATATAAAAGACTCTATTCTGGTTTATTCAGATGGCTCAAAAAATGAGAACTTGAATAGATTAGATGCAGGCATTGCTTATACTGAAGATAATATTAATTTTATCTCAGATTTCTGGAATCTAGGCTCTGAATGTGAAGTCTTTGATGCTGAACTATTTGCAATAGTGAAAGCTTTCAAACTCATTGAAATAAAATCTTATAAAAGAGGAAATTGTTTGAAAGAGACATGAATATTCTCTGATAGTCAAGCTGCTTTAAAAAGACTTAGAAATAGTCAGATTTATAATGATCAAATGAATCTTGAACTGATCTTAAACTCTGTTTTGAAAATTCAAAAGAGAAGAATATCAAAGCTGATAATTCATCTGCACTGAGTTCCTGCTCATATGAATATTCATGATAATGAATTGGCTGATTCAGCTGCAAAAAAGGGTGCAGAATTAAGCAGATCTATTCAAAAAATTGTGTCCTGGTCTTTTATAAAGAGAAAAATAAAAGAATCTTGTTTAGATAAGTGAAATGAAAGCTGGCAGAAACAAAAGAAGAGTATACATTATTCAAGATTTGAAACAAAACCCAAGTGGAAATCTTGTTCAATTAAATATAAAAAGAAAATATTCTCATCTATAATACAGCTGAAACTAGAACATGGCTATTTCAAATCTTATATACAAAGATTTGATGATAGATTTGACTCAATAGAATGCTCATTCTGCAATACAAATGAGAATCCTGAGCATATTGTAATGCACTGTGCATTATACAATAGTCTCAGAGCCAGATTGAAAGAGAAGTATGATCTAAATCAATTAAATATGAGATTCTTATTCTCAACTGAGACAGGAATTAAATACTTAATAGACTTTCTATCAGAAACTCAAGCAGCTACAAGAAAATAGCTAAATTCAGAATTATCTGAGTATGAAGAGGAGGAAATTAATCAGATATAGTCTGTTAAAACAGCTATACACTCTCTTTTAATAATTTGTTTTGTTATAGTCTCTCTTTACTTTATCTTTTTCTTTATCTTTTTCTTTCAATTTCTTTCTATCTATTTATTTAATGTGTCTATCTTTGAGACTGTGTTCTTTTTCTCTTTTCTTTTGTCATGATATTGTCAAATGATTTCAAAGTATCAAAAGATATTAAAACACTGTAATTTGTAAACAGTTTTTGTATTCTGGGCTGAAATTTTCTGATTTTGCATATCTGAAATTGATGAATGTATAATAGTTAACTTTACAGACATAGAAAAAACCCTGAGAACTAAAGTTCTCAGGTAGATGTCATAGTCTCTGACTGCATACATCTATAATTGAAGAATAATAATAATAATAATAAGATATCAGATGATAAGTATCTCATGAGAGTAGTAGAAGAGATGCTTTCAAACTTCAAGCTGAGGAAATTGAAAAACAACATTGTACTTTACTATGATCTAGAATATGTGAAAGCTCTCTATCTAGAATCTTTATTTAGACACAACTTGATGACTTACATACATAAGGAATTCAGTCACTTAGAAAGCTCTGAACTCATGAACATACTTAAATCAAGAGCATACTGACCAAGCATGACTGAGGACATTCAGGCATATATTCATGAGTGCCTGAATTGCCAGGTCATGAAAGAATCTAAGAAAGGATTAGAACACAAGAAAGTGCAATATCAGATAAAGTGTATAATACAATTATTCAAATGATGAAAGATGAACCTCATAGACATATTATCATGAATACTAAATGAAAATTGATGAATAATCACTGCTATTAATTATGCTACTGACTGGTCAGTTATGAAAGCAGTTTCAGAGATGACAGAGAAGATGATAGTGAAGTTTCTACATAATGAGATCTATGTTAACTATGAAATGTCATACAAGATTCTAACTGATAACAGTGTGAATTTCATGAGAGAAGTAATGAGACATTTCATGAGTCAGTTACAGATAGACTGGCCGCCGGGACCATGAATTTCA
This sequence comes from Blastomyces dermatitidis ER-3, assembly GCF_000003525.1. Taxonomy (NCBI): domain Eukaryota; kingdom Fungi; phylum Ascomycota; class Eurotiomycetes; order Onygenales; family Ajellomycetaceae; genus Blastomyces; species Blastomyces dermatitidis. The sequence continues at coordinate 1,902,892 of NW_025544781.1, read as the reverse complement.
CATTTGGTTTCATTTGGTCTGGTCTCATACATTTCTTGGCGTGAGTCTCACCAGGATCAAGCCTCAAAAAAATCTGAAAATGGACCATTTCTGAGAGAAATGGTGTGAAAAATGACCAGATTTAATTCAAGAACAGTGAAATGAAAGTAATTTTCCAGGATAAACTGTGAAAGATGATCATTCTTTCAAAATCAGAATGAGACTGAGACTGAAGATTAAAATCAGTCTCATTCAGTTCATTCAGTGATTGCTTATATAATCAGAATTTGATAATGATTATTAATAATGCTCATGAAACAACTAAATACATTCTTGTACAAGTTTATTCTTCACTTTCTCATGAAAACTACACTTCTCTGATATACTGTGATCAGAGGTATTAAACTGTCTAATAATTTCATGTTTTACAATCATGAGTTTCTTGATTGTTTCTTCTTATAATTGTTCTTAGTGATAGTAATAAATATCTCAACTTGAGTTGAACTTTCACTTCATTCTCATCTCTGTCAATGAAATTATCAGAATATCACACATCATCAGTGCAACAGTTGAATATGTACTCTCAATAATTTTTCATAACTCTAGAATTGATTTGGCATGTAAATTCATTAAATCATCTTGAAGATAGCAGTCAATTTTAGTTTTACAAGCATGTAGTTTTGCCTGATTTTCAGTTGTAATTAATGTATGTAAGTTCTATTTCAAAGTTAGTATTATAGTTCTATGTAATATGAAGTATTATCAAAGATCATTACTTACTAGAGAATTGTATTTCACTGTCTTCACATCTTGAACATCTGCTTGTTCAAATCTCTGATAGTTGACATTGTAGTAGTCTCAGGCTAATTTGACATATGAGTCTTATTTCTTCTCTGTTCAATCTTGAGAAGTGTAGATATTAACTCAATAGAAGAGATCTAGTAGAGCTGTTACAGTATAGTACTCTGCAAAAGATTGTTTTATTTTGCTGTAGTAATATGCCAGTTTATTCCTTGCAGTAACAATAGCCTGCACTATAGTATTATCCCAGACTGAATTTCTTTTTGAGTGATTCAACTGCTTCTCAAGATAAGTAAATAAACTGTTATACACTCATCAGACTGACTGCAGCATTAGTATACAAGTGATTGAGACTGTCTTTATTATCTTATAAAACTGAAACAGTAAATCAATCACATATTTCAACTGAGTTCACTTCATATCAGAAAGTTTCAATATCTGAATCTTTTCTCAATCAGAGTGTTGCACTCAATAATCAATTATCTGACACAATTGAAGAGTCTGAACAGTCATCTTATATATTAAACTTCACTGTGTTCTAACATTCTGTATCATATTCAGTGATGTGACTGATTTATTTATTTATTGAATATCATAAAATCATTGTTATTGTTTAGAAGAGATACAAATCACATTAACAATGTTTCAAATCTATAATATTTAAATTATTAGTCAATCTATTCAAAATTAACAGTAGCATTATCAAAAAGCATTATCAAAAAGCAATATTAAAAAGTATTATCAAAAAACATTATCTTTTGCAAAGTGAATGCAAAAGTTACTTGAGTAATCACTTTCATCTCATTCTCATCTCAAGAACCAGTCATCTCATTATTCTTCATCTTGATATTAAGATTCTTTATCAGTGTTTGTATCACAAGTTGAACCACATGAGCAATGCAGAGAATATGACCTTGTTTATCATTTCAGAAATGCAAAGCCAATTTTTGCTCTAAGCTCTTCATCATAGTATAGTTATTCACAGCATTATCAGTTGTAATTGTAAGAAGACTGAGACTAATATCTCAATAGTCATTTTTTAATTACAGTTATTAATATCTCTATCATATAATTCTCAGTATGACTACTGATCAATGATTCAAATTCAATTAATGTCTCTCAATAAGTTCAGTTCTCATTAATATAATAACATGTAACTCTTATAAATATAAGATTGTTTGTACTAGTTCATACATTCACTGTAAGAGACACTCTTTGATGATTCTTCAACTCTGATTCTAGATGTTACATATTGACTTTGTAGTGTGTCTCAAGGTTGAACTGAAGACAGAATTGATGTGAAATATGAAGATTTGAATTAAGCATTTGAAGAAGTGTTTGAAATTCAGGGTTTTCAATTGATTGAAGAGAAAGATTCAGAGATATACACATGTGAAGTAATTATTCACAGAAGTTATCAGATGAGAGTTATGAAATCAGAGTACTGATACAGAGTCATTTTCACATAATTTTCTTCAAATTAGAAAGTTAGCATTACTAAAAATTGTTATCTGATAGAGTAACTTATCAGCTCAGTAGTAATTTTCTAATTATTTTTCTTTTATTGTCTGCATTCTGATGACTTCAGATGTCAGAAAATTTCTTCAGAGTCATGATCAGTTTATGATGAATGTTTCTGAATGAAGTTGCAGTGATTGTAGTAGAGAGATGACTCTTCAGTAATCTGCAATGCAATCTGTTGATAATTATTCCATAGTTCATCTTGATATTTGTGTTGAGTTTTTCATAAATTTCATGACCTGAAATCAGATGTGAAGAATGAAGTGATCATTCATCATGATTAAAAGAGAGCATTCTGTATTGAATTGTAAATAATATAGACTTTGTAATTCACAGTGATTTCTTGAAGAGTTTGTGAATCTTCAATAGAAGTAAAAGAAGTGAATTCAGAAGATATGATAATAATTTGAGAAAGATAATAATTTATTTTCAATAACTGATCACTGATGTGTGTAAGAAGAATTAATATAAGAGAAAATAATCTTGTTTCTTAGCTTAGTTATAATTTTAGTACTAACTCAGATTGAATATCATTGATGTATAAAAGTAAACAAACAATCTTGATTAATCTCTGTTATATTTCTTGAAATATATTAATATTGTGAAAGAGAGTGTTACTAAATTATGTTATCAGATGATATCATTAAAAATATATTAATATTGTGAATATCAATGTTGAAAAAATGTTGATACTTATACATTATAGTGATTTGTGAATTATGATAGTTAAATATATATATATATATATATATTGTTCCTGACTTGATTACAACTTGTACAATAATTTTTAAAAACTCAAAATTAATTTCAATTATTAATAATTATAAACTTACAACTAAACTAACTAATATAAAAAGAAAAAAACTTTTTCTACTCATCATCTTTCTTCTCTTTCTCATTCTTCTTATTATTCTTCACAATTCACTTCTCATTCTTCTTCTTCTTCTTCTCCTTCTCATCTGAGATAATAATCATCTCAAAATCTCTCTTCACTGTCTTCTCAGAGAAGGGTTTCTGCTGCTCTCTCTCAGCCAGGTCAACCTGCATCTCAAAATCTCACATTTTCTGATCTACTGTCTCAGGTTTCATCTCAGTGATAAGCAGATTGATATGCTCAGAGAGCAGAGCTGTCTTCTCAATGTTCTGAATCATGAAGTGCATTTAAGATCTGAACAAGGTCTCAATTCTCTTCTTCTCTGCCAGCTTCTGCTAATCAATTAGAGAACAGAAGTGTTATCAAAAATTATTATCTCTTAATAAATAAAAAACTTATCAGTTTTAACTTCTTTATCTTCTGCTTTAACATCTTCTCAATCTTCTTCTATTACTGCTTATTTACAGTAATACTCTTCTTCTCTCTCTCTCTCTTCATCTTGATCTTAAATTATTCTCAGAACTTCTTCTGATCTCATTACTACTGTATAAGACTCTTCACTATCTTCTTCTTCAATCTCTTACAGACAGTGTTATCTGTATTATTTCTATACTTAGTTCAGTCTAAATCTATCAGAAGTGTTACTTAAAATCATTATTATTCTACTCTCTTACAGAGCCTCTTCAAGGCATTATAACATGCCTTGTGATCTGTCTTCTCTCACTTGAATGTCTTCTTCTTCTCTTTCTTCAATCTGTGACAGCGCTCACGCGCCTTGATGGTCCGCAGGACTGCAGAATATTTGAAGAGAAATAACATGATTGATTTTAGTAAGTATTGAAGAGAGGTGAAGGCAGGAGAGACAGTCAGAAATGATATAATAATAATGATAATAGTAATGATAATGATAATAATGATAATGATAATAATAGTGATAATGATAGTAATGATGATAATAATAATGATGATGATAATAATGATAATGATAATGATGATAATAAAAGAAAAAGTGTATTGAAATATATTACTGACTTATCAAATATAAAGAGACTCAAAGAAAATATTAACAGTTTTCAGTGATGTACAGAAACAGCTACAGTGTTGCATAGCAATATCATCTTCATTCAATACATGCACTGTTGATATTCTTTATATACAGTTATTATATAATCTGTATCAGAGATACATGCAGAAAACAGATCTTTGTTACTAGAATAAATAATTACAGCAATTCTCTGTTTTTATATTATAAAGATAAGTTATTTTTATTTCTTTCTTCTCTCTTTTCTCTTCTTCAATCAATCACTAATTTCAAGCTGATATGAAAACTATTAAAACACTCTCAGAAACTCTCAAATTGAAGAGTATAGACTAATCAAATTTCAAATATAGAAGAAATCAAATTATCTTCTACAGATTTAATTACTCACTCTCTCTTAAATAAAACAGCAGTCATGTTCTCTCTCTCTCTTCAATCAAACAAAACATGGCCTGTGAAAAGTGAGTATCATGTCAGGTCATAATGATCAACACAGCCCCAGCACACAGAGCTGCATATGTGCAGTATGTGCTGAACTGAGAGACTGCATGAGTTGTAAATCAGCAGCAGCATCTCAGAGAGAGTCATACAGTGTGAGAAAGTCACAATTCTCAGTTATATGCACAGAGAGTGAATCACTGCAGTAAGTGTATATACATTGAAGTAATACTTTTTAATAACACTCAGTCTCTGATATGATGAAAATAGAGTCTCTTCATGAGATTCATTTCTATCAGAAGTCAGAGAATCTTATATTTCTCAAGATTATCTTTACATGTCTTGTCTGTGAAATCAATGAGAGAAATCATTGATTTCAGTATTCTGCTCTTAATATCATTCAAGTAGCAGCAGAGTTCACTCTGGTCATACTTTTTAAGTGTATATTTTCTAATTATTCACATTTATATAGATATATACTGATTATTTATTAGATAATGTTAAGATAATGACTTATTACAGCTGTGTTATTCTCACTGTAAGAAATACACAGTTGATAATAAACATTGTAAAGACTTTGAAGAGTGAGTATTTTGAAAGTGCTGTAGCTCTGTAATCTTGATTTTTTTTTATTTTTATTTTTTATTTTTTTCTTTTTCTTTTCTTTTTTTTTTAATTTTTCTTTCTCTTTCTGTCTTTTTCTTTCTCTTCTTTTTTTCTTTCTCTTTTTTTTTTTTTTTTTTTTTGTTGTGATTTTTTCTTGTTATTTTGTTTTTTATTTTTTTGTTATTTTTTATATTTTACATTTTTTTTTTAATTAAAATGATATTGATTATAATCTGTGTTTAGAAAAGTAATAATATTTGATAATACTCTCTGTTGAATTTTCAACAAATGAGTACTATATTATGATATTATGTAAGTGAGAAATGATTTCATGATCTTATTTAATATCATTTTCAATAATGAGATCAGAATGAAAATGTGACTAAGAATTCAAATATATTCTTTATCTGAGACTAAATTTTTATTTGAAAAGTGAATCTGGGACCTTTAATATTTGAAATAATGAGATTTGAGATCAATGTGATGAACACAAACTATGACCAGAAGTAATGCTTTTAGACAATGTGACAACTGTAAAGTTTGATTCTGATCTCAGACACGGTCACACGGTCAGTCTAGTTACAGACAAGACATTATAGAACAACATTATATCATTCATGAATGAACAGAAAGATGAAACACTTGAATGAAATCTTGAGCAACATGCTGATGAAATATCTAGTGAGCAAGTCTACAAGACTATGAGATAAATATCTCAGATAGATGCTATTAGTCACACAGATTCAACAGCATGCAGTCTTCAAGCATTCATCATTCTATCTGTTGTATGAATTGCATCCGCGCATCCCGGAGAATGCTTCAGAAAAGATAAGAGAGAAAACAGCAGTTACAGACACAGTAGTAGCAGTTGCAGATGCAGCAGTCACAGACATGAAATCAAGATTGAAAGAGATCAGTCATGCATGTGTAAAAGCTAACAAGTTACTTCTGAACTGAGCAATTCAATTGAAAAGAATATGAGACTCACTAGTTAAAAAATCAAGTCTTAAGATGAGAATATGAATTCTCATACACAATGAGAGTTCTGAGAAGTTTCAACCTAGATAATTTAAGTCATATAAAATACTCAAATCACATTCTCTGAGAATGTATGCATTGAAAGAATCAGAGGGACAGATCTTATACAACTTAATCAATGATTCATAACTTATAAAAGTAAAGATGTAAGACCTGAGTAAATTATAATTATTCACAGCACTATCATCAGCATTGAAAAAGAAGAGACTTATAATTGAAAAGTCTTATGAAGTAAGAGAAATCATAGATACTTATAAATCAGATGATCTCACTTATTCTGATCTTTTCATAATTATAAGAAAAGAATGAGAAGTAATAAAGAAATCAGATAAATATCATACTTCAATAAGTGATGAGACTGTAGCTGATTGTATGATAATATATCACAGATAGTGAGTGCAATGCAGCAAAGAGCAGTCTCAAAGTAGCAGACTTACACATGAGTTAGATTGCAGAAGAAAACAAAATTGAGAGTTGAATTCAACTGTTTACATCAGTTCAATCACAGAGATCACAGAGAATAAACTATCTGAAACATCTGTAAATGCATGAGATCAAGTCATCTCAATCTCTGAAGACACTCAGAGATTAGATGAGATTAGTTTTGATGAGCTGTTCACTGTAGTAGTCTGAGCAGGTGAAGAGAGACAGTATAATGTATAAGACAGAATCACAAAAGATGAAAGCTGCTGAACCTAGTCACTGAACACTGTATCATATAGAGATTGTGTAAGAGTAGTGACTAGCAGATAAAGAAAAAGTGTAAGAAAAGAGATAATGAATTGATTACTAACTGTAAGAGTCAGTTATAAAAGACAAATGTTATTATACACATCTCATTCATTTTCATACACTACATATTTAATCTATTTCCAATGCCACATCATCTGAAAAACATTAAAAACAAAGAAAATCTCAAAACTTGAGATCTGTAAGAGATTCAAGAGCTGCAAGCTGCTCTCATAACAATGCTGTACATGTCTCTGATTTCTCTATCACTCTCCATAGACTGACCGTGTGACCGTGTCTGGGACCAGGACCAGATTTTTTGATAGTCTCATTACCAATTCGACTGATCTCATTACACAGTTTTAACATTAGATAGTAGTTTCATACTGTCTCAGTGAGACTTACTGTCTACTCTTGTCACATTTTTCAAATGAGACCATGATTTCCACTTCTCAATTTAAATTATTTTTATTGCTTTAAATGACTTTAAATCTCATTTGAGTGTTACCAAAAAGCATTACTTTTTAAAAAATTAAAAATAGTCTAAAAAAAACCTTAAAATGTCTAAAAATAGTAACTTTATGCCAAGAATGGGACTAAATGGAACCAAATGAGATCACTTTCTCATTTTTTTCAAGTCATGGTTCCATTTTAAGATCTGATATATAGTCACTTTATATGTTTTTTTGATAGCCAGTCCCAGCGGGATTCACGCCAAGAAATGTATGAGACCAGATCAAATGAGATCAAATATGAAATTCATGGTCCCGGCGGCCAGTCTAACTCTGCATACAATATTAATGTCATTTATCACAAGATTGACTGAAATGTCAATATAGAAATGCACACACATATACATAGAGAAATTGAAGAAGAGTGCAAGACTTACAGAATCAGAAGCCAGGGCAGAGAAAAGCAGAGGTGAAAGAAACAGAAGAAGAAGAAGATGCAGAACTGAATAAACAACAGCAGAAGTCACTCAGAACTGAATACTTATAACTCAGTGTGTGCACAATCTTTCCTGCAGAGAAGAGAGAGAAAGTGATAGAAGAAGTTTAAGAGTAGAAGAGAGTAGTCTCAGCAGCATTATCATCTTCAATCAGAATGATCTCTGACACTGAAGCAAGTAAGAATCATTATTAGTATATAAAAATTGTAAAATCAGAGATGAGAATAGTTACTGAATGAACACTCACTGATCTTAGAGTTGTACATGCAATTACAACATGCATGAGGCTTCTCAGAAAGAGAGAGAGAGACATGAGAGAATGTAGAAAGTAGAACACAGCATGTGAATAACTCATTCTCACAATGACATTTCAGACAAGATATACAAGCCTCACATCTGTGAGTATAAAAGAGTATGATATCTACATTTCTGTTTCTGAAAACACAGATATTCTTCATCTGCATTACAAAGTCAGATAATAAATATCAGAGAATAGACTGATACAGATCAATCATTCTGAAGATATTCATTAGAGTAGATATACTCACAATATTGAACTTAACAGTTATGAAAAGTTTCTTGATATCTATAAATGCTATGACTTTGTGCACAGTAAAATTCATAATGATTTTCTCTAAGAACAGAAAAATCAGTGTCAGAAAGAAAAGATGAAAAGAAAAAGACTTACAATCTCAATACTGTTGAGAAGAGAGATAATTCTCTGATATAAATAAATAATTCTCTTATTATAAATATTTAAAATGAATATAATAATCAGTGTCTGTGACTGAGCTTTAAATAGTCATATTATACACAGTCTTTATATAATAAATTGTTCTAGAAGTCAGCAAGAAAGACAGTAGTGTATATGCTGATAAATATGATTTATTAAGTCTACACAACATCTCCTTGAAATGGGGAGAGCTAATAACAAAATCAGAGACAGTAAAACCAGGAGTAGCAAGAGTGAGGGTCATGAGAACAGAGGTAGCAGGAGTGGGAGAACCAGACACAGGGACAAGTGTAGAAGATTGAAAAGTAGTAGAGAAAGAAACAGAGAGAGAAGCAGCAGAGAAAGAAGTAATAGAAGAAGTAAGAAGAGACACAGAAAACCTGATCACACATGACACAGACAATTTCTTCATTATCATGTTCTTCAAGTTCTCAATCAATGATTCAACATTGAGTTCACTATCATCAGTGAATATGAATCTGTCAACATGTGAAGATTCTATATAAATAAAAACAAACATATCAGCATCTGTGTTCACATAAAATCATGCCAGGAAACACAATCAGAAACCTGCTGAGAAGAAGAAACAGTTAAGAGTGTATGACAAGATGAAGAAGAGATGTTATACATGATAATACATTCTGATAATTATTAGAAGATAAACAAGTTCTGATCACATACATTTCACAACATGTTACACTTACTGCTAACAAACTGCTCAGTATAAGCACTACAATGATGCTTATTATGAGAATGAGAGGTCATTGCCAAAAATGCATACAATGTGATAGATAAACAGATAGAAGATGTTGAACAGAAGAAGAAGCAGTAATCTTGAATGAGATAATAATGACATTTAATAATGATGATGATGATGAAGAAGATGATTGAAGAATGAGAAAAGTTAGTAAATGAGTGATATAATATAGTGAAAGTTTCTTTGTAAGAGTGTATACAGAATGCTAGTCAAATCAGAAATAGATCACATGATTATAAAATGCTAGTGATGAGTTAATCCACATGAAGCTAGAGTGTACAACATGGTCACGTGAGTGTGACTGAATCTGATGAGAGAGGATGTGGTTCGGAAGAACATACAACTGTCAGATAATAACGCGGCCGCTTCCAAACTTGCTTATGAGTGTAAAGAGGCCATAGCAGCCGCTAATTAATTTAGCGTATGATATATAAGAAGCCGGCGTACGCCTGTAATCGTACGCTGGCTTAAGCAATCTTTGAATCACAGATCTGTGAGATTCATCTTTTCATCAGTTATTCATAATAACTTCACTTTTTCATATAGAAATACAGTAGATTTTAAGACTTGTTGAAATTCTGTTAACTGTCTGTCTGTAAGTTTGTATTCAATCTGATAATATAATTGCATCTAGACTGGCCGGCAGGACCATGAATTTCACATTTGATTTCATTTGATCTGATCTTATACATTTCTTGATGTGAGTCTCATCAGAATCAAGTCTCAAAAAAATCTGAAAATGAATCATTTCTGAGAGAAATGTTGTGAAAAATGACTAGATTTAATTCAAGAACAGTGAAATGAGAGTAATTTCTCAGAATAAACTGTGAAAGATAATCATTCTTTTAAAATCAGAATAAGACTGAGACTGAAGATTAAAATCAGTCTCATTCAGTTCATTCAGTGATTGCTTATATAATCAGAATTTGATAATGATTATTAATAACACTTATGAAACAACTAAATACATTCTTATACAAGTTTATTCTTCACTTTCTTATGAAAACTACACTTCTCTGATATACTGTGATCAGAGATATTAAACTGTCTGATAATTTCATGTTTTACAATTATGAGTTTCTTGATTATTTCTTCTTATAATTGTTCTCAGTGATAGTAATAAATATCTTGACTTGAGTTGAACTTTTACTTCATTCTCATCTCTATCAATGAAATTGTCAGAATATTATATATCATCAGTGTAACAGTTGAACATATACTCTTAATAATTTTTCATAACTCTAGAATTGATTTAATATATAAATTCATCAGATTATCTTAAAGATAGTGATTAAATTCAGTTTTATAAGTATGTAATTTTGTCTGATTTTCAGTTATAATCAATGTATACAAGTTCTATTTCAAAGTTAGTATTATAGTTCTATGTGATATGAAGTATTATCAAAGATTATTACTTATTAGAGAATTGTATATCACTGTCTTCATATCTCAAATATCTGCTAATTCAAATCTCTGATAGTTGATATTGTAGTAGTCTCAGACTAATTTAACATATAAGTCTCATTTCTTCTCTGTTCAATCTTGAGAAGTGTAGATATTAACTTGATAGAAGAAATCTAGTAAAGCTACTACAGTATAGTACTCTATAAAAGATTGTTCAGTTTTACTGTAGTAATATATCAGTTTATCTCTTACAGTAATAATAGTCTGCACTATAGTATCATTCTCAGACTGAATTTCTTTTTAAGTGATTCAACTACTTCTCAAGATAAGTAAATAAACTGTTATACACTTATCAGACTGACTACAGCATTGATATACAAGTGATTAAGACTGTCTTTATTATCTTATAAAACTGAAACAGTAAATCAATCACATATTTTAACTGAGTTCACTTCATATCAGAAAGTTTCAATATCTGAATCTTTTCTTAATCAGAGTATTGCACTCAATGATCAATTATCTGATGCAATCAAAGAGTCTGAATAGTTATCTTATATATTGAACTTTACTATATTTTAACATTCTGTATCATATTCAGTGATGTGACTGATTTATTTATTTATTAAATATTATAGAATCATTATTATTATTTAGAGAAGATATAAATTATATTAGTAATGTTTCAAATCTGTGATATTTAAATTATTAGTCAATCTATTCAAAATTAACAGTAGTATTATCAAAAAGTGTTATTAAAAAATAATATCAAAAAGTATTATCAAAAAATATTATCTTTTACAAAGTGAATATAAAAGTTACTTGAGTAATCACTTTCATCTCATTCTCATCTCAAGAACTAGTTATCTCATTATTCTTCATCTCAATGTTAAGATTCTTTATCAGTGTTTATATCACAAGTTGAATCACATAAGTAATATAGAGAATATGATCTTATTTATCATTTCAGAAATGCAAAGTCAATTTTTACTTCAAGCTCTTCATCATAGTATAGTTATTCACAGTATTATCAGTTATAATTGTAAGAAGACTGAGACTAATATCTCAATAGTCATTTTTAATCAGAGTTATTAATATCTCTGTTATATAATTCTCAGTATGACTACTGATCAATGATTCAAATTCAATTAATGTCTCTTAATAAGTTCAGTTCTCATCAATGTAATAACATATAACTCTTATAAATATAAGATTGTTTGTACTAGTTTATATATTCACTGTGAGAGATACTCTTCAATGATTCTTTAACTCTGATTCTAGATATTGTATATTAACTTTGTAGTGTGTCTCAAGATTGAACTGAAGACAGAATTGATGTGAAATATGAAGATTTAAATTAAGTATTTGAAGAAGTATTTGAAATTCAGAGTTTTCAATTGATTAAAGAGAAAGATTCAGAGATATATATATGTAAAGTAATTATTCATGAAAGTTATCAGATAAGAGTTGTGAAATCAGAGTACTGATATATAATTGTTTTCACATGATTTTCTTCAAATTAGAAAGTTAGTGTTATTAAAAATCATTATCTGATAGAGTAACTTATCAGCTCAGTAGTAATCTTCTGATTATTTTTCTTTTATTATCTGCATGCTGATGACTTCAGATGTTAGAAAATTTCTTCAGAGCTATAATCAGTTCATGATAAATGTTTCTGAATAAAGTTACAGTGATTATAGTAAAGAGATAACTCTTCAGTAATCTACAATATAATCTGTTAATAATTATTTCATAGTTCATCTCAGTATTTGTGTTAAGTTTTTCATAAATTTTATGATCTGAAATCAGATATGAAAAATGAAGTGATTATTCATCATAATTAAAAAAGAGCATTCTGTATTGAATTATAAATAATATAGACTTTGTAATTCACAGTGATTTCTTAAAGAGTTTGTGAATCTTTAATAGAAGTAAAAGAAGTGAAAGAAGTGAATTCAGAAGATATAATAATAATTTAAGAAAGATAATAATTTATTTTCAATAACTGATCACTGATATGTGTAAGAAGAATTAATATAAGAGAAAATAATCTTGTTTCTTAGCTTAGTTATAATTTTAGTACTAACTCAGATTGAATATCATCAATGTATAAAAGTAAACAAATAATCTTGATTAATCTCTATCATATTTCTTGAAATATATTAATATTGTGAAAGAGAGTGTTACTAAATTATATTATCAGATAATATCATTAAAAATATATTAATAATTGTGAATATCAATGTTGAAAAAATGTTGATACTTATACATTATAGATATATATATATATATATATTATTTCTGACTTGATTACAACTTGTACAATAATTTTTAAAAACTCAAAATTAATTTCAATTATTAATAATTATGAACTTATAACTAACTAATATAAAAAGAAAAAAACTTTTTCTACTCATTATCTTTCTACTCTTTCTCATTCTTCTTATCATTCTTTATAATTCACTTCTTATTCTTCTTCTTCTTCTTCTTCTTATCTGAGATAATAATCATCTCAAAATCTCTCTCTGCTGCCTCAGGTTTCATCTCAGCAGTAAGTAGATTAACATGCTCAGAGAGTAGAGCTGTCTTCTCAATATTCTGAATCATGAAGCATATTCAAGATCTGAACAAGATCTTAATTCTCTTCTTCTCTGCCAGCTCCTGCTAATCAATTAGAGAACAGAAGTGTTATCAAAAATCATTATCTCTTAATAAATAAAAAACTTACCAGTTTTGACTTCTTTATCTTCTACTTTAACATCTTCTCAATCTTCTTCTGTCACTATTTATTTACAGTAACACTCTTCTTCTCTCTTTCTCTCTTTATCTTAGTCTCAAATCATTCTTAGAACTTCTTCTGATCTCACTACTACTGCATGAGACTCTTCACTATCTTCTTCTTCAATCTCTCACAGGCAGTGTTATTCACATTATTTCTATACTTAGTTCAGTCTAAATCTATCAGAAGTATTACTTAAAATCATTATCATTCTACTCTCTTACAGAGCCTCTTTAAGATATTATAACATATCTTGTAATCTATCTTCTTTCATTTGAACATCTTCTTCTCCTCTTTCTTCAATCTGTGACAGTGCTCACGCGCCTTGATGATCCGCAGAACTGCAGAATATTTAAAGAGAGATAACATGATTAGTTTCAGTGAGTATTAAAGAGAGATGAAGACAGAAGAAATGACTAGAAATGATATGATAATGATGATAATAATGATAATAATAATGATAATGATGATAATAATAGTAATAATGATAATAATGATGATAATGATAATGATGATGAAAGAGAGAGTGTATTAAAATATATTACTGACTTATCAAATATAAAGAGACTCAAAGAAAATATTAACAGCTTTCAGCAATGTACAGAAACAGCTACAGTGTTGTATAGTAATATTATCTTCATTCAATGCATATACTGTTGATATTCTTTGTATACAGTTATTATATAATCTGTATCAGAGATACATGCAGAAAACAGATCTTTGTTACTAGAATAAATGATTACAGTAATTCTCTGTTTTCATATTATAAAGATAAGTTATTCTCATTTCTTTCTTCTCTCTTTTCTCTTCTTCAATCAATCACTAATTTCAAGCTGATATGAAAACTATTAAAACACTCTCAGAAACTCTCAAATTGAAGAGTATAGACTAATTAAATTTTAAATACAGAAGAAATTAAATTATCTTCTACAGATTCAATTACTTATCTTTTCTTAAATAAAACAGTAGTTACATTCTCTCTCTCTCTCAATTAAACAAAACATGATCTGTGAAAAGCAAGTATCATATCAGGTTATAATGATTAATATGATCTCAGCATACAGAGCTGTATATACACAGTGCATGCTGAACTGAGAGACTGCATGAGTTGCAAATCAGTAGTAGTATTTCAGAAAGAGCTGTGCAGTGTGAGAAAGTCATAACTCTCAGTTATATATGCAGAGAGTGAATTATCACAGTAAGTATATATGTATTAAAGTAATACTTTTTAATAACACTCAGTCTCTGATATGATAAAAATAGAGTCTCTTCATGAGATCTGTTTCTACTAGAAGTTAGAGAATCTTATATTTCTCAAGATCATCTTCACACATCTTATCTGTGAAATCAAGGAGAAGAATTATTAATTTCAGTGTTCTATTCTTAATATTATTCAAGTGATAGCAGAGTTCATTCTGATCACACTTTTTAAGTGTATATTTTCTAATTATTCACATTTATATAGATATATACTGATTATTTATTAGATGATATTAAGATAATAACTTATCACAGCTGTGTTACTCTTACTATAAGAAATACACAGTTGATAATAAACATTGCAAAGACTCTGAGAAGTAAGTATTTTAAAAGTACTATAGCTCTGTAATCTTAATTTTTTTTTATTTTTATTTTTTATTTTTTTCTTTTTCTTTTCTTTTTTTTTTTTATTTTTCTTTCTCTTTCTATCTCTTTTTTTCTTTCTCTTCTTTTTTTCTTTCTCTTTTTTTTTTTTTTTGTTGTGATTTTTTCTTGTTGTTTTATTTTTTGTTTTTTTATTATTTTTTATATTTTACATTTTTTTTTTAATTAAAATAATATTAATTATAATCTATATTTAGAAAAGTAATAATATTTAGTAATACTCTCTGTTAAATTTTCAACAAATGAGTACTATGTTATGATATTATATAAGTGAGAAATGATTTCATGATTTTATTTAATATCATTTTCAATAATGAGATCAGAATGAAAATATGACTAAGAATTTAAATATATTCTTTATCTGAAACTAGATTTTTATTTGAAAAGTGAATCTGAGATCTTTAATATTTGAAATAATGAGATTTGAGATCAATGTAATGAATACAAATCATGATCAGAAGTAATGCTTTTAGATAATATAATAACTGTAAAGTTTGATTCTGATCTCAGACACGGTTACACGGTCAGTCTAATTGCATCTGACTTAGTCAGCTGATTGCAGCATTATTTTCTCAGTTATCTTTAAAGCTTGATAGCTCTGACAGATCTCTCAGCTTAATATATCTCATGTTCAGATTCTCATTCTGTGCAGTGATCTCTGATAATGTGTATACTCTTGAAGAGATTATAAACAATTGTGATGAGATCTTTAGATTTGATATAGTTATTTATAAATATTTGATCTTCTACTGCAGGTCTAAGATCTGGTTTTCTCTATTCTTATTAATAATAATAATTGCATCAGTGAAGCTCTTCATTGTGAATGCTTAATTCATAGTGAATATTAATTATTATTTAACTTTCATCTCAGCCTGTCACTGTATACACAAGACCTCAATTTTGTTTAAAATTCTTATATATGTACAGAGCTTTGATTTCAGTTCAGCAGTTTCAGCTGTTTTTCTTACTACTTTAAGTAAATCCTCTGAGAGATTCTATATATCTTTCAGTTCAGATAGCAGAAAAGAGTGTTATTTATATTAATTAAAAGAGATATTCATTTCAGTGATTTCTTATTGATTATATAATGTCTATTATTATATTACTATATCATTATATGATTTTTGTTATTATTGTACAACTCTGATAATAATCACTCTCTCTTTTATTCTTCTAAGTAGAGAGCAGTCTTCTTTGAATCTGATTCATCACTTACATTCTCTTTCTCACATCTAGACTGACTGCTGAGATCATGAATTTTACATTTAGTCTCATTTAATCTGATCTCATACATTTCTTGGCGTGAATCCTGCTGAGACTGGCTATCAAAAAAACATACAAAGTGACTATATATCAGATTTTAAAATGAGATCATGACTTGAAAAAAATGAGAAAGTGATCTCATTTGGTTTCATTTAGTCTTATTCTTAGCATAAAGTTACTATTTTAGACATTTTAAGGTTTTTTTTAGACTATTTTTAATTTTTTAAAAAGTAACACTTTTTGATAACACTCAAATGAGATTTAAAGTCATTTAAAGCAATAAAAATAATTTAAATTGAGAAGTGAAAATCATGATCTTATTTAGAAAATGTGATAAGAGTAAACAGTAAGTCTCACTGAGATAGTATGAGACTACTATCTAATGTTAAAACTGTGTAATGAGATCAGTTGAATTGGTAATGAGACTATTAAAAAATCTGATCCTGGTCTCAGACACGGTCACACAGTCAGTCTACTCACATCTCATCTATTAATATATGATACATGGCATTCATCTGAGTGTGGAGTTTTCTCTCAATAAGTGAAGCAGTATTAATTGAATGCTCTTTCACTCACTGCTCTTTATATACTATCTTTTGAGATATTTTTAGAATCACACTGACTGTTGACATGATAACTACAAATTACTTCATAGACAGAATTATCACACTCTGAAGAAGTCTGTACTTCTCACTGATTTTTAGACATGCTATCAGATGTGATTCAAAGGTTGCTTGAGCTAGTGTATGATTACAGATGTACACCGGCTTCTTATATACTGTACACTAAATTAATTGATGGCCGCTATGGCCCCTTTACATTCGTAAGCAAGTTCGGAAGCGGCCGTGTTATCATCCGGCGGTCGTACGTTCTTCTGAGCCACATAAACATCAAGTTAATTGAGACCTTGAATAATTGAGATATATTTCATCTCATTCTTTATTGCAATTATTTTGAAGAGACTAAATGATAAATTCAAGAATGATAATCTTTATACAGTCTGCAGAGTATAGTGAACAGCTTCTTGAACTTTCAGAACTATTATATAAGATCTTATATCTGAATATCAGTAATTATATCTGATAAAATACACTCTTTTAATATAAGATATATTATTCAATTCTGATTTATAGTAGCATTCAAGATTCTCACACTGATACTGAATAAAATCAGAAGAAAAAATAAGTTTATTTATTAATGAATATTAGATGAATTTACTGAAATAATATTTGACAGAGCTCTCTCAACTGTGAGATTATTATAACTCTGTGAAATTGTTAACAATTTCTGCCATTTCTATATGCATTTGTCACTGAAAAGTTGAGGATTTGAGAAGAGCAGATATTAAGAAAATCAGATTTTAAAAGTATAGTAATCTCATGAAGAATTCAGTGAGATGTTTCTGAGCAGAATTCAGAGTTGATATTTATATTAATAATACTATTGAAATTGAGGTTTTCTTGACTGATAAAATTGAAAATTATGCTCTGTATTACTTTTTCAGAGCTAATAGACCTTCAGAGAGTAGACTTATCAGCAATGTATTCTTTAATAAACATAGAATTTGCAGTAGTGATTTGTAGTTTTTTCAGGAAATATCTGACTCTTCAGCTCAGAGTCTTATTATCAGAATAAATGAATTCATTTCAAAGTTACTGTATTTGTAAGGTATATCAATTGCTGAATCAGAATCAATAAATTGATTAGTAATAGTAACAGCAATTGCATCAGCAGCTGATATTTTAATATTATCAGTAACTAGACTGGCCGCCAGAATCATGAATTTCACATTTGATCTCATTTAGTCTGGTCTCATACATTTCTTGGCGTGAATCCCGCTGGGACTAATCATTAAATAAACATGTAAAGTGACTATATATCAGATCTCAAAATGAAACCATGACTTGAAAAAAATGAGAAAGTGATCTCATTTGATCTCATTTAGTTTCATTCTTAACATAAAGTTACTATTTTTAGACATTTTAAGGTTTTTTTTAGACTATTTTTAATTTTTTAAAAAGTAACACTTTTTGATAACACTTAAATAAGATTTAAAGTCATTTAAAGTAATAAAAATAATTTAAATTGAGAAGTGAAAATCATGATCTCATTTGAAAAATGTGATAAGAGTAGACAGTAAGTCTCACTGAAACAGTATGAGACTACTATCTAATGTTAAAACTGTGTAATGAGATCAGTCGAATTGATAATGAGACTATCAAAAAATCTGGTCCTGGTCTCAGACACGGTCACACGGTCAGTCTATCAGTAACTGACTCATCAGAATTCTCTTGATCATCATTTTCAGAAATATTCTTCTCAGTAGCTGCTTTTAAAAGTCACTCAATATGCTCAATATTATCAGCAGCATTCTCATTATATGACTCTGTCTTTAGAGAATATTAGTTTTTATAATAATAGAGACATCAAAAGTGATAAACTTACTGAAAATAGCAATACTTCTTCACTAGAAGTATCAATATCTGAATCACTGTTGATGAAATCTTCATTTGCAGTTTCTGAGAAAGGAAGATATTGATCATTCTCAGATTCTTATCTAGAGACAGATAGCAGATAGTGTTTCAGATTTCAATTAAACAGATGTAATATTTTGCTTTCTGATATAATTTGTAGAAAAAAGTTGCATAGTTGAAAAGATATAAATGAAGTGAATGAGTGATCTTGATAAAATAAAGAGATGAGATTGAATTATCAAAAAGAAATATATTAATAAGAGTCACAATCAGTAACAAACATTATCTTAATATTAATAATCATATTTTCTTTATTATATTTCTGCAAGTAGCTGATTATTTTATCAGAATACTATCAAAATTCTATTAAAATCCTGAAAATAAGTATGGTCATAGACCTTAGTTTAATAGACCTCTTCAAACTCTCTTATCTGATAGATTTACTGAGACAAATCACTGATTTCAAAAGAAATCATATATTAATATATCTGTATCATAGAATGAACATAATGACATCAATGAAGAATATCAGACAGACAAGAAATCAAACTCATTCTCAACATTCAGTGATCTGTTAAAGAGATGTCATTAAATTCAGCACTCAGATGCAGAAGTGTATGAGAAGGAAATTTAACTGACAGAATAAAAGCTCTGTGTTGAAACTAGATGAATGTATTTTCTTACATTCTCAAAGAACAATCTGAACAAGACAGTCACAGAGATGATAAAAACAAAGAATAAAATCTTATACATATTCTCATTAAGCTGAATTACAATGCTTGATGTAATAAAGACATGAAAGTCAAGAACATTGAAAGAAATGAAGACAAGTATTTTCAGTATTTCAGATCTTAGTAAAAATCTCAACTTTTCAGTGAGATATATCAAGTCTCTGATGAGATATTTTGATCTTTCAGCAGAATATCTTAAATCTCTACTAGAATATAACAAACTTTCAGTGAGATATAACAAACTCTCAATGAGATAACTTAAATCTCTGCTGAAATATATCAACTTTTCAGCAGAGAATCTTAGATAAATCTAAACTTTTCAGTGAGATATTAAAACTTGTCTGATTAACTTAAGTGATCATTTATTAATATAGAATCATATTCAATGAGAGAAGATAAAAAGCAGAGAAAGTTCAGTAATAATCAGATTGTATAACTGCTATAAAGAGTTAACAATCTTTGACTATTTTTATAATTCATTTATCACTGAAAAGTTCTTCTTGATTTTTTACTGAGTGTGAGAAATCATTGACTTTGATCAATTCTCTGAGTGAGAATAATAATATATGAAATGTAAGTTAACATCAGTTTGAAAAACATCAGATTGAGAAACAAGAAACTGATTCTGAAAAATAGAGATATATGTAAATCTGATAACTTAAGTCAAAATATTTGATAATACTGATATAAATAAAAATTTCATCAAAGCTATACTACAATGATAAGATATTCTGACATTTTGAGATCTTATAAGTGATGTTTCTGAATATTGATAAATTATCAGAGATGATTTTACAGAGATAATTCAGAATACTCTAACAGTTAAAAAAAGATATATGATGAAAGATATATAGAAGAAGATGTGAAAAAAGATAAAATTTTCAGATACACTTCTGACAAAAGACAGACCTGTAATGTAAAGTATTCAGCAACACAGAGAGTTCTGATATAACTTATTTCTATTTTAATATATTTAGTTTTCTATGAGTTTTATATATAAATTAGTTAATATATACTTTAATATATATAATTAGAATATACCTGTCTTAATATTCACTGATGAAAATTATTATATTCTCTAAAATTTATATGATTATGACTGCAGCAGAATTGCTGATTTCACTGCATTAGAAAATCTTCTTATTTATCTGAAATTCTGTAGATATATTTTTAACAGTGTGTTGAATACTTATTTCTGATTAATAGAAATGATTTTATATTCAAAATAGCTGTAGTTTATTCAATGATAGCTCACACAGAAAGTATTTATTCTGAAAATAAAATATAAATGAAATCTATCAGATACACTGATTAATTATGTTCAGAAGTCTTCTGAAATATAAAAGTATTCATTATATAGTAATATAAAAGAATTAATAATATATATAAAGAAGATATTAACTTATTATTCTTCTTTTCTTTTCTTTCTTCTTTCTTCTCACAATCATATTATAATGTAAATATTGATTTATCAGCTCACTCAGCTCATTCAGTCTTTTCTCATCTTTAGTAAGATTAGTATTCTTTAGTAAGATTAGTATTCTGTCAGTTACAATAGAAAGCTTTAAGAATCAAAAGTTCTAATATAAGATACTGTATATGCACAGTACAGTAAGAAAATTATTATAAAGAAGAAGAAAATTATTATTAAAAAGATAAAATTAAATATTAAAAATACAAAGCTTGCTATCTAGTAAAAGATCTTGAGATCAGTTAATAATTATTATAAGAGTTAAAAAGTAATAATAAAGAATCTTATAAACTTGATTAACAGTGTTAGAAAGAAAGTACAGTGTATTTTTATTAAAATATATGAAATAATAAATCAATTTAAAACAATTGTCAAACTTCTCAGTAATACAGTTAATGAGAGTAGTAGTGATAAGAAATCTATTAATAGTGATAATTTTCTTTCTCTTCTTATAACTCTTACTAATCTCTCTATCACTGCTATTAATTCTCTCTCTCTCTTCTTCTTTAATCTTTTAACTCTGATGAGTGTTCTGAGTTCTCAGACTTATAAAATAATCACTGAAATAGTAAGTTAGAGTCAATGAATTAATTCTCAGATTTATTCAGAAGTTAATAATTATATAGATTTTTAAATACTCAGCTCTCAATCACTCTGAAATCCTCACTCTTAAATAATATATGATTGATGACAGTGCTTTTCAGATAATAACTAGTTCAGAAACTTCAATTCTAATTCACAGATTTAATAAGATGATTAATAATAAGGCTATGACTGAAAATGAAGACTAATTCTGATACTTCAGAAGATTGATTTTCAATAGAGAATTATCTCAGTAAATGAGACATTTTTGATAATTAGTGATTACATAGATAAAAATCAGTGACACTGTTAATACAATAATGATTTTTTTCTGTTCATACTCTATTTACTGTGATTTCACAGTTCATTCATTATTATACTATGATTTACAGTTCAGCGGCCGTGTCGCTGATTGACACGGTGAAACAATCATAATCCGGTTGTATAATAAGTCTACGTTCTTCCCGTAAGAATAGTTTCACCTTAGGTAGATTACACGTATACCACAACATTATCCTCTAACAATATAAGAATGCAGAGATTACTTATGAACTTATTATAAAAGTCTGTAGTGAGTTGATTGATTTTGAAATTAACAGAGTTCTTTTTAATTTATAATAAACAGCTGCAGAATCACTAATACAGTATTTCAGAATATAATTAGATCTTCAATTTAAGCATGAAGTGTAAGAATTTGATTTTTTAAAAATATAGTGAATTCTTATATGCAAGAAGAGACATAATCTGATGAAGATGATATAATAGAGTAGTTGATTATATTATTGAGATCTAGCTATTATGCGGCCTTTTATGTGTGACAGGCGTTTGCCAAGTGATCAGCGAACACCTTGCTTAGGTGAAAGCAGTCGGCCTGTAGAGAGGGAATCCGACATAGATAATTTTTTTTAATAAATAAAAAAAGTAATTTTAATATATCAAGATATTAAAGTTACATTCTTGATGAAAAATTGTGTTGTGATGATAATTACACTGTGATGAGATGCATCAACTACAGAAGTGATGAGGCTAGTGAAAGCATGTGTATTTCTTATCATCATACGTCTTACTCAATCTAGAACCAAAGGTTTTACTCAAATGAAATGACTCAACACGGGCCACAGTTGTATATTTGAGATATTCAATTCTTGAAAATAATAAGCTCCTTAGTATTATATATATAGATATATATAAAAAAAAGTTTTCAGTGAATCAGAGGAAAATATACAGAAATAAAGTTGGTTATCTCGAGACCCAAAGCACTCCCGCCACGAAATGCAGGCACCGGAAAAGCTCGCCAGAGAAATGAAAAGTCAGTAACGACCACCCACTCGATACACCCCAAGCACCCCAAGCGCCTAACTCCGGTACGAAAGCGGTATTATATAAAAATCATGCGAAATCCGAATGAAGAAACTGTTAGGATTCGATTGAAGGGTATATTGGGTACCCAAAAGTGCCGATAGCCTGGTGAAAAACATAAAACGAAAAACGCAAAAGATTTCCGTGAGGTCGCGTGTCCCAAATGCATAACCGATCGATCGTCAGATGTAACAGTATGGCGATAATCCATGGATAGGCTTAGGGTTAAAATATATGCACGAGGGATGGATATAGGCTTCGAGAGACACGGAGTGTAAGATAGAGAAAATTAGAAGACAAGAAAAAGTGAAAAAAAGAAATCCACGGCGATGACAAGCCGCAGAAGTAGGTAAGAGAAGAAATAGAAATACGATGGACGATTTGACCGGTGTATAGGTCGGGATACGGCCCAATAGAAGACGGAATGTGCGAAACAAGAATGGAAGTTGGAAGGGGGTGGCGGTGTGTCATGAACTGAACAATGGAGAAATCCTTGCTTTAGGAAGGATCAAGCGGGTTGGTTAGATCTGCCCTTTTATATCGACCACTTTGTGAGCTTCCGCTTTAGCCAGTTCGAAAACCTGCCCGGCTTTCCCGGTAAGGAGCTTAACCCCATCAGGTTTTTCCTGGAGCAAATCCTCTGGAGCATGGTCCAATATAAATCGGGCGGCCTGTTCATCGGACTCAAAACCAAGTTCTTCAGTAATAAATCTTATCTTCACCTCAGGTTTATACCTAATTGCAATCGTTAGATTAGCATGAGCTTTTCAGCTTTGGAGGAATAACAGGATTACTCACGCTCTACAAATACACGCAAGTGCCGCAAGACGCTCGCGGTCAACAAACATGTCCATAAGGTATGCTCCCATGTTCGGCGTATCCAGATAAAGTTGAAAGAATCTATGGTAATTCCCCAATGCTAGAGCTGATCGAACATCAAGGGCATGCTTCACAGCAGGATCCAGTTTGTCTGCAGGGGTTAGATCTGCCAAAGCGTCGTTGATGGCCGTCTGATTGCGGGTATGGATAAAATAGAGAATGCGATAGGCCATAAATTCCATGGGATGTCCTCCAAGATTTTGCGAATACAATGCTCGCAGTTGCGTCTGGCATTGATTATACTCACCAAGGTCCCCTTTTTCTAAAGCAATCCTGGCGTGTATCTCGTACACGTTCACTGTAAACTCATTTTTGATGTGCTGGACGGTCAAATCCTGGCGCATAGACTTAAACTGATCGCAAACATAGGTATAGTTATTCTCGAGACGCCACTTTTTCTTCAATAAATCGAGCATCTTTTTCAGCACGGGCAAAGGACGAACAGTATCAGGATTGGGGGCCGAAGTCAATCGGAAATAATTTTTCTCCAACATTTGGCACCGTCCGATGACAGGTCCTCCACCCACATCCGGTGATTCATCGCGGGAGGAGCTCCCAGTCTGAGGAGACTGGTAACCTGAACGCAAATCCTCAAAGCGTCGTTTCCGCAGCTCCAGGTTATTTTTGAACTTACTTGTATTTTTGCTGTTGCTGTTAGAGTTGTTGCTATCTATCCGTCGTCGCTTATCAGTTGTGGAAGGGTAACTAATACGGTCTTCAAAGCCATTGCGTGTGTTAGTTTTTCTCCAAGGTGGAATATGTTCCGCCTCGTCATCTTCTGCGCTGAATTCTGACGACTTCCTCTTGTTTGGAGATTCTTCCTTCGCTTTCTCTTGTTTCTGCTGACGAAGTTCTTGCGACTTCGCAGACCATGACGATTGCAAGGAAGCAACAGAAGCAGAAGTGAGAATCTTATTTCGCTCATTCTGAATCATTTGTTGCGGCAACGGCAAGTTCTCCCAATCAACATTGTGAAGGTTACCACTTTCAGCGGCTTCGGTGATAACTTGCTTGAGCTTTTGCTCCATGTCCATCCGACTGACGCTCGCGATTTGGAACTCAGGGACGAAGCTGCGTTGGACATATTGGCGAACAGCCGGAGGCCAGTCAATTTTCGACTTCCCGGCCTTGGGATCTGTTGATTTCGGCGATGATAGCTCTCTTGACTCTGTTTTCGCGACGGTGGTAGGTTCAGGAGCATGGTGGGCGAGGCTCCGGCGTGCTTGGACAGGAATGTACGCTGGCGAAGCTAGAACATATGATCTCATTAGCCACGCCATGAAATGCTATATTTCATCACAAGAAATAAGCTGGAGCCAAAGACTTACCATTTGATGAATAAGCAGGCGCAGCAGTTGCTCGCCATGGTGGTGGAGCTGTACTCATGGTGAAAAAGGACTGATTGTCCAGCGGCAAAAGTTGTAACAAGTTGACAGGCGATCGAAGAAACTACGAGCGGAAGGAAGTCAAGGAATACACAGTGAATACCTTTTCTTTCCTTCAGAGAAAAACAGAGAAAAAAAAGAGAGCGGGAGGGAGTGTAGATATAGATGAGGGGTCCTACAGAGGTTGATGTTGGTGAGTTGTTGGAGAGGAGAACTCGCGGCGTTCAAAGTGAGGCGGATTCGCTTAGCATGCTGGTTCGGGCAGGAGCACGTGGTTGGTTATGTAAGTGGAGGAGCGCTTATCTAATCGTTAACTTATCTCGTTCGTGCCTTGCTTTCCGCTTCCAGCTTGCTACCAACCAGAAGACGACGACGACGACGTATGATAATGACAATTACAAGATGATAACAACAGCAAGTAAGCCTCGGAGCGGTTGAGAAAACATTAGCCACTCTCCTCTTTTCCACTGATACGATGGTGTAATTGCATTTGGCGAGGCCAATGATGATGCATTTGCTCCCATCCTTACCAAAACCCGGCTAGATGTTCTTCAACGCGCTGGATCTTACCACTGCCCTCCGCCCGTCACTGTTACCAGATGAGACTCTTCTCTTTGTGCAGGATCAGGTAGGGTTGTATGAAGGGTAAGTCTGCAAAATCCTACTGAGAAACGAAATTCCCAGCGCGATCAATTAACCCGGTACCTCCACATGTAGGAAATACAAGATCCCAAATTACCAGTCTGGCCATGCCTATCTCACGTCGCATCGGATATGCTATGTCGACGACGACCAGCCTCGAAAATACTCCGTTGCGCTGGAGTTGAAATATGTGGATCGCGTTGAATATCAGGTCCGAACATCTTCCAAATCCGATGGTTAACATGGTACGCAATCTCTGACTTTTAGCAACTTCACAGGCAGGTTTCTTGAAATCGTCACCTAAAATAACGATATACCCAAAACAATCAAAACGGGGCCTTGGTCAAAACCGTAACTCCCCTGGAGATTCGGTTACTCCACAAGGAACGAAGTCTGGCTCACCAGGAATCCCATCTTCTCCGCTTGCCCGGAGTGGCAGTCCGTTTCACTCACAAAATGCCTCTGCTGCGAGGATCTCTAGTGCAACATGGGTTTGCCCTATATGCACATACTCAAACTCTCTGCCTTCGAACTTTGATCCTGCAACCGCGAATGCCTCGATGGCGCTGCCACCATGCCTGGCTTGCGGTATAAAACCTCCCTTTACCACAATTTTGAAAGCGGCAATTTCATCTGCATCTGCGTCTGTACCTAGCCATGGAGCGTCCAGCACTTCCTCTTCGACATTTGCTTCGTCATTAGGAAGCCAACATAATTTGAGTAGACCTGGAAGGAACGGAGATTCGCTATTCCCCTTCAACCCTTCCCACATTCCTACTTCTTCGTCAGCCGATTCAGGGATTGCTTGCCCAAGATGTACCTTTGCAAACCACCCTTCCTTATTAGAATGTGAAATATGTGGTGCACCCCTGAAAAAATTAGATCACACTGCCAGTGTCCAAACCCCAGATCGCTCGGGTTCACCAGCCCCATTTTTCGGAACCACCAACCTAGATAACACCGAAGTATACGATAGCGTCAAATTATCCTTCCGCCGAGGTGGTGAGAAGATGTTTCACGAAAGACTCAGAAGTGCCTTGGTCCAACGAAAATGGATTCTCCATGATGCCCCACCTGTCCCGAGGGGTACCCCTTCCCCCGCATCTTCCATGCCAGGCAGCGATCCCAACACCCCCAGCCAACGTTCCTCACGTCCTGCGGTTGGGATTGCGGGGCTCGAGCGTCGTGGCCTCGAGGTCCGACAGAACAATCAAGTTGTGCTTGGCAGTGCCTTCGAGGACCTTGAAGCGCTAATGGCATCAGCGAAGGAAATTGTCGCGCTGGCTGAAAGTTTCGCTGCGGAATCTGACCTTGGGTCAAACAGCGGCGGTTCATCTGAAGCAAACACCGTCCTCTCGCAATCCGCCGCTGCCCTTGGCATGACTACTACGAAAGACATGCTAGGCCCCGGCGGCGGTTCAGAATCCTTATATCTGTCTGAGCTCTCTCGCAACCTCGCAGAGTACCTAACAGATGATCGCAAAGGCATCCTCCGCCGCGAAGGCGGTATCATGAGTCTAATCGACCTGTGGGCCGTATTCAACCGTAGCCGCAACGGAGTCGAACTCGTAAGTCCGTCCGATTTCCAGAAGGCTGCTGAGTTGTGGGAGAAACTTAGGCTCCCTGTGCGTCTGCGTCGCTTCAAGAGCGGGCTGCTTGTCGTCCAGCGTTTTGATTGGACGGATGAAAAGACGATTAAGCAGTTGAAGGCGTGGTTTGAGGAACTACGGGCTACAGCCGTGGCTGAGGAGGTTGTTCCTTGGGATTGGGGCGTGTATGGTAAAGGAGTCACGGCGCAGGAGGCCGCAGAGCGGTTTGGGTGGAGTGTTGGTGTCGCTGCGGAGGAGCTGGAGATGGCTGAGGATAAGGGATTTCTCTGTAGGGAGGAAGGTATTGAAGGATTGCGGTTTTGGTGTAATCATATTGTTGATACGGATAGTTTTGAGGGGATGGGCATTGTTGGTGGACTTGGGTCATCCTTTTCTCAGCTGTCTATGAATTCAAATTTTCAGGTAGGGTTGTGAATAGATTTGGATGAATGGATGGATAGATGAGTGGAATGAGAATCTAGGTTAAAAGGTGGTGATGCCCCATCCTGCATTTATCTTCTTTTGGTCTTAGAGGAACACTTTGCTAGGCTTGGAAATAACAATGAAAACACAACTGTTGCTTAGGTTCAACCAAAGCTACGTTTTATTCTAATAGATATCGAGGAAGGAAACTGTCGATTCAACTATACGGGACAACAAATGAAGCCAGAAGATCTCCTTTTCTCCCTACTCACATAATTTTATATCACTTCTACACTCCTTACCCTCTTTCCATTCCGCCCTCTCTAGCTTAGATGATGCCTCCCCATCACCTTGTTAACAATTCTAATGGTCATCTTCAGCAAATCTCCTGACCTGTGCAAATATTCACAAAGCACGAGGTTGCCATATACAGCTGAACTACTAGTTAACTAAGTTTAGGTAAAATGTGAAATGTTGAGTTTGAAGGCTTTTGCTCTCAGATCTTCTCTTTTATATATAACTATAGAGTTTGCCTTGCCTGAGCGGGGTTGGGGCCTGATGATGTCATCCCCGGGAAGCTCTCCTCGCGTTCCGCCATTCGACTTCATCCGTGTCCAGATTCCCCAACTCCCTAGTTGTGATATCATATCACTTGTTGACGACAGAGGAGACAGGTCAGCCATCTATTGTTTGGCAAGAATGTGACATGGTCTATGCCAATTCTCTGGTGGGAATCGCAGCCATCTAGTTTGACTGACTGATTGGTGCTCGAGCAAACAACAGACTAAGTTACCTTACAAATATAACATGGCTTCATCAGCTCTTTTCTCGAGTCGTCGTGCTCTCCGGCATCCAATATCGTCTGTATCCCCACGCTCCTATCCGCAGCTACTGGCTCCGGCCATTTCCTTAACATCCGAAACCTTCCGCTCTCCAGCCTATCTCCACTCACGCCAGCAGAGATCGCTATTTTGGTGGTCTCACCATCACGACCCAGAATGGTTATCACAAGGGAAATCCAGGTTGCGGAGGCTGATGGAGAAAGAAAGGGAAATGCAGTCGTTCTACAACAAATACATCAGACATGTTGGGCGGCGACGACCATACATATATCAGAGCTGGAGAAGCACCAAGTCCCATGACCCCAAGCAAGCTAGCCGTTTTCACAGACGGTGTGATGTATACGACGATCTCGGGCAAGGTATGAAGAAAGGGAATGAGTGGGGGAAACCTTGGGTGGCGAATGAGGGTGGAGCTAAGAACGGATTCGAGGACCTTGGAGAGAAAAACGGTTTCGACTCTTGGGAGAGCAAAGAGAGCGAATTTGGAGAGTCTATGCGACGAGAGTCTGAGCAGCGTTTTAAGGAATTTCAAAAAGCTATCAATCACGATCCTTATGGATTCATATTTGGGAGGCGGTTGCAGCCGTTTCCATTTGGTTTGAAAGAGGGATTTTGGTCATCGTTTTATAAGTCATTGTTTGCCGGTGAGAGGCCTACAAGCCACAGTCAACGTCCAAGCTCCTCAGAGGACACTCGAGAGGCTCCGACAAATGGAGGAACAGAACCAGCTCCTACGACGTCGCCTGAGATGAAGGTCAACGAGGATCACTCGCGATCGTCCAACCTTATGACAGAAGCTGCATTTGAATTTGATCCCATCAGTGGCAGGATGGTTCCTACAAGGACCAAAACGACTGACAGCGAGACTGATGATTCTTCTCCAATAATCCTTTCAAACCCGCGAGATGGCGAGGCGGAAGTAGAACCTTGCCACGAGCAATCCTATTCCAAACTGACACCAAGCATAAACACAGAAGAGTTAGTCCCCATTGAACCTGAGCTGCGCGCCTCCGGGGAGGCAATCCCTCCCAATGGTACAAGCGATCAAGCTCATTCCAAACCATCCCAAAACATCAATTTCGAGGAGCCCGGCTCCGTCAAAGCCAAGCAGTCTGAATCCAGTGAAATAAGTGCTACCGAAAATGCTACAACTGAGACACGTCAAACCGATGTAGGCGAAAAGTTTGACACAGAAGGGTCAGTTGTTGAGCCCTGTCGACCCGACGCGGGACAAGCAGCCCTCGGTGACGATGCAAAGGATGCCCTCAAACCAGATGCGAGAGCCCTGAGCGGGGCAGAGAAGCCAGCTGATACGAATGTAGCTACATCCAACAACACAGCTACGCTTGACGAAAGGAATCAAGCATCGAAGCCCAGTTCTGCCAGACTTGGTGAGGAGGGTAAAGCGTCCCTAGCCACTGACTGGGAATCATACCAGCGCTTCATCCCTAGATGGAAGAGGTCTGTTGAAAATACTGGGCGCCTTCCAAAGGAATTGGAGGGGATGTCTCATTCAGAATTTTTACGGCATATCGAGGCTCTTGAGGCCCCAAGCGCATCACCGGTCTGTGAGATTTACCAAAAAGCGTACGATGTCAGTGAGGGCAGCGGAACGAAAGAAGACGTGAATCAACTGCGTGCGAGTGACATCCGCGCCTCTTATGTAACTCGGGCGGAGCGCCAAAATGATGCCGAAAACGCTTATGAGGCCCTTCAAGGCGCTGATTGTGGCCTGGATGTTGACGAGTTGCGCTGGAAACTTCGCCCGGACAATAATAGGGGTACTCGCAATGATGAAACAGTGCAAGATTCTGTTCCCAGTGCAAGGCTAGCAGCAGACCCAATACTGCAAGCAGTCAACTCGCTAGTTTACGACGATAGTACTAGAGGGACAGAGCGCGGCCAAGTCACTGATATGCGTAACATAGGCAGCGTTGGTGATACATCTACCGCTGTTGGCGGCTCTAGACAAGATGAGATCCACCCTGTCTTTGGGATAAAAACTACCGACGCGAACCGTCACAGTGAAATTGCTAGTGTTGCAAGAGAGCTTCGAGAAATCAAAGAGGCTACAAATTCGATGAAGGCACTTTTGACAGAGTATCATCGTCCATTGGAGGCAATGGTTGACACTAGTTCCCAGAACAATAATGCCGCCACCTCATCGGAGATGGTGAATGCGATAGAAGAGTACGAGAAGCAGATAGCCAACATTGGTGAGACTCTGAGTGATGTCAAAAACATCAACATCTCCATCGCCTGTCTCTTAACAGAACTTGGTGAAATAAAATCAATTAGGGAGGAAGGTGTGAAAAAGGCACGTCTAGGCCAGAATGTCTCGCGATCTTCACGCTCCAACCAATCTCAATACAGAGTCCTAGCGTACGACTCCCTAACAATGGAAGTGAAGGA
The DNA here is from genome assembly GCF_000003525.1 of Blastomyces dermatitidis ER-3. Taxonomy (NCBI): domain Eukaryota; kingdom Fungi; phylum Ascomycota; class Eurotiomycetes; order Onygenales; family Ajellomycetaceae; genus Blastomyces; species Blastomyces dermatitidis. The sequence continues at coordinate 1,871,552 of NW_025544781.1, read as the reverse complement.
CGTAGGCATTTCATCTGGCCATACAGGCTCAGGGGAGATAGCGCAACAGCTTCACCCCACAGAAGCGCTTTCGCGCCTGAATAACCCTTCGCGGTTCCTTGACCATTTCCCGCGTCTAGAAGCACAGGGATATGAAATTGTTTCCGGTGGCGGCGATATTCTCATTTTCAAGAGGGTGGGAGGGTGGAAGTTTGAGGGTGGGGGTGAAGATGTGCCTGGTAATTTTAAGACAGCGATTCCGGATGCCACCGAATTGAAGAAAGGCGATAGTGGTGCTAATGCTACGTATGCTGACGGGGATGCTATGCTGCACTCTCCAGCGTGGGCAGCACAACTTGAAAAGGAAGCTATCGATCAATTTGAGTCTGGGATGGTAGCGGCCCCGGTTAGCATATCTACCACCCCGGTTGGTAAAGAAGCGTCCACACGACGCGTTTCTGATGAAGCAAATCAACCGAGATATGATTCTGAAGACACAAAGCAACAGCAACAACAGCAGCAGCAGCAGCAGCAGCAGCAACAGCAACATTCTTCCGCTCAACCCCCTCCACCAAAAATTGAAAAGCGCCGTCCATTCCTGCGCAAAGCCATGCGCCGTGTTTTGCTGACAGGTGGCGTAGCTGCGGGCACTTGCTATGCTCTCGGGGTAGTTGCTGAGTATTTCCGCACAGGCGGGCAGGATGGTCTGGGTCCGCAGGGGTTCACGGGCCTGGAGGGTCGGTAAGGGCAGGGCTGCATGCCCTGATGCGGCCTTAACTACCACTCTTTTGGTAATTTTTTTGTTGGAAGCAACATGTATCCTCTTGCGTATTATTGTTCTTTTCTTTGGTACTGTATGTACCCTGGAAAATTTGGGTCTGATTTCTCGTCTCGTTATGAGTTAGTTAATGAGTGTATTATAACTACTATATTTGAAATTTGGAGAGTTGTTTTTGTCCTCATTTTCTATCTTTTATTTTGATTCCACGGAGATCCGGAACGAGAGCACAGAATTCCAAGAGCCGCATGGATGGATGGGTAAAAAAAAGGGAAAGAAAAAAGCCTGGACCTGCCTAAGAAATCTGCTCACATCCCTCAATCGTGAAGAAGTTCGTTCAAAAAAAATGTCCTCATCACCCAGCCCTGTAGTTACAGAACGAGCAAAGTGGTCCGCGGAAAGTGGAGGCTAAAAATTTTTCCTCCGAAACCGAGCTCTTCTCTCCCTCACAACCCTCCTTTCCCTCGGTCAGGCTACTCCCCTTTCATGGAATTATCGAATTATTAATTATAATGACAACTTGGCAGGGAGCGGAACTAACCAACAAACAAGGAAGGATTCAAAACGGGGTCTGGGGTCCTTTTTTTTTTCTTCTCTTTAATTCCATAATAATAGGCAAAACGCGAGACCGAGTTCGGTTTTCTGTAGGAAGAGGGCCTGGGCTGGGTTAGGTGGTTTGGTTGTGTTGGTTGATGTGATGACCGACTAGATCTCGATTTGGTGCTGGGTTTGCCGCGAAAACAAATTTGGGCATGGAACATATTATTATTACTGTTGCTATTATTTATTTATTTTTGCTCACTGGAGGGTAAATGGCAGAGGCGGTTGATGTGAATACTGTACTTGGCATTTAGAAAGTGTGAATAGAATGATTGTTGAGCTGAAGGATGATCTAAGTAAGATACTGAAGGCAAGCTTATTGACAAGGAGCCATCGAGGCACTCGAGGCAGCATAACTTTACACATCGTGTTGCCGAAGTAAATAGTCGGATATCATATCTGGACATTCAACGCAAGTGGCAAGGAGAGGTTCAAGGCACGGGGACGACCATTTGATTTAAATAAAATATACTTAACTCACTAACTTAACTACTTAACTTACCGGTTACTGTGGAGCCCCCGGAATCCATGTTAATATTATTGTATCAGCTGGAGCGAGATGTGAATGTGACATTTCAAGCATTGAACAAGCTCAAGGCCGCTCCTCGAAGACGGCCGTAAACGCGGCCTCGCCCTCAATCTGGAAGATCTGGTGCTCCTTGATCAGGTAGACGACGACCATTTGATCCATATTATTGCTTCCCTGCTGAGCCAGTGGCCTTGATAATATCCATTTCCTCCTCTCCCCCAGAGCTCTCTGCATTTCCGTCAGAGACCTTCTACTCCAAGAACGGATGGGGGGGGGGACCTTTTCATATGTCTATATAAGGGCGCTCATTCACACCTTTGATTGAGAAGTTTCGTACTTCACGATCAATACATGTTATATCTTATTCAGTAGTACCTTACAAACCAATTAGTACATTCATTTACCCAATATACATATTATCATATTGCTCTGGTTATCTATCCTATATACGCAAGGCTCATTCTCAGATTACACCTTGTACCAAGATTGCTATACAGCAAGTGTAATATGGCTGGATATACTATTAGAAAATGTCAAAAGACCTAAGGAATAATGTATATAATTTTCTATGTGTAATTTCATATGATCATTGCTAAATTGTAAGATTTATTCAATATAGGTTGTTGGGTGAGTGATTCAGATTAAATAGTTAACTACGTTAGGGCCATTATAACTTGTCCCCATAAACCAATGCTTGAATTCAGCACCAAGGTGGCTTTGATGAGGAGCCAGCCTCACTTCTAACTTACAGGGTTGCATTGCCCTAGAAAAGTTCTCCCACATAGTTACCGTTATCCCTTAGAGAAATCAGCCTCATTCGGGAACTTGATATGATATGGCCAAAGGTTAGAATACTTCCGACTATTCTATTCTCCTTTGCCGTTTCATAGTCTTCATGTTCAACCATTCCATCATCCACCGGTAACACCCCCTGATCCTGAGAAATTTTGAGTAATTGCCCGATACCATCCATGTTTTCTTCTTCCTTTGCGTGAAGCTTCAACCCCTCCTCTGAAAAGCTTAATGGACAAGGAACACCATTCCTAAATTCCTCCCAGTGTGCCATTAAAGATAGTAGTGATTGACGGAGAAAGAAAAGGTCGCGATTTTCCCAGACGCCGGTTACTAGCCAGACTGGCTTTCGAAGGAAGGGGGTGTGGCCTTTTGTTGTTGGAGTGCAGCCCAGCGACGAGGTGCTTTTTGATATGTTTTGAACTTCATAATACTTATGAAGAGTTTCGCTTTCTAGGTCTTTGTCAATCTGTCTCTTCCTCATCTTCATCTAGACTTTCGAAGTTGGCGGGCCTTTCTGGAACAACCCAATCATCTCTAACCGGCTTGGAATGACGGAACATTGTCGGTACACCACCATTGAAAGAACAGAGGGACAACAGCTGCCGATTGCCAATCCACTATGTAAGTGATTTCATGAGATTCAGGATCTACAAACACATTGTTGAGATGTAGGTCGGGATGCCAGAGGACAGAAGGGCTTCCTTCGCTGTTATCTAGCGGAACTAGATAGGGAGTCACATTTATGTATTGAGTACGTAGCCGAAGCGAATAGCATCTTCGGGAAGCTTATGCTCACTGCTGGATCGATAGTGGTTCATTCGAGGAGTAGCATGCGATTTGACCCACGTAATTTCATTCAACCCCATCGCCTGAGAATATTCAAGGGGGTTTCGCCTTATAGGATTGGTATCAATACCGCAAATAGGAAAAACCCTGCGGAGGTTGGAAACGGAAGGATACTCACAGGGACCGCAATCCAATTTCATTGATGCTCGGCCACTATTCCAAAGCTCCGGCGATGAGAGTGGGCCCAAGGAGAAGAACCGTTAGAGTATCTCAGGAGCAGCAGACGAGTTAACAGACAGATCTGGCGCAACTCCAGTCAACGCGAGTAAGTCCTCTTTAAAGTAGATGCATCCATGCTTCGGAAAACTAATGGAAGTCAACACATCCTCTATTTGCGCAATTTGAGTAATTATCTTGAGCTTTGGGCCCCGCGACCAATGATTCCAAAGGCTACCAAGTCGGACACCAGAGGCCTTTTCTTCAATGATATATTCTGCGCCAACAGGATTTGACGCATCGGAGGACCAAGCAAGAATCCGAGGCACTGGTATATTAAATATTTCTCGCAGCTATACATTGTTCATTTAAATGCAATGACAACAGGAGATAATTTCAACCTACAAAATGGCATGTCGCAACCTCAGATGCAGTGGTATAATGAGCAGGTCCTGCATTTGGATTTGGAAGTTTAGCCAACAACTCCACTCCATTATCCATCGTCAGAATGAATGCTTTGTTGTGTAGACCTTCTGAGCATTTCAACACCTTGGCACCTGTGTGATACTTTAGCATCCAATCTGCCGATAATCATGTTGGGGTTAGGTAGGATCTGAAATCAAACCAACAGTACCGAGCTCCATCACCAGCAATAGCAACAGCAGTATCTAAAAGTTTTGATACATTAAATTGTAGGCAATGTCTTGAGAGCTGATATTGCTCGTTGAATCTTCCAAGACTTTAGGTCAGCTTCTGGTTCTTTATCAGGCAGGTTTTATGAGAATTGAACTACCTATTACATGGCAAATTTTCCTCTTAAATGAGATGTTCTTTTAATTAAAAGTATCTGCCAAGAGAAGAGAGGGGTAAGTTCAGAATCACAAAAATACCAATATTGCCTATAGAGTAGGAATGACAGTTCTAACCATGTTGATCTGTGTGCTGAGGCAGAGTTTAGGTTGTTACTGAAAATTTAAATATTACCTCTTTTTTGAGATAGATATTCAAACTTGGCAATAATATGCTGTGAAAGAACAAAAATGATTTAGAGATCTAGATATCATGATACCTCATGATTGAACAACCTCATATGAGATTACAATGATGAAGGACAACATATATCACTTCACATATAAGAAGTGTATGTCCATTTCTTTAATCTCTACAACAATCAGCAAGTCTTCTGTTCTATAGCTAGTGCTTTCATAAACTGGCTCTGTTCACATCAGTGCATCACAATACCTCAGTGAAGTGAAGCACTTCTTCATCTAGTATTTAATTTCTCTCCAGCCTGCACTATATGATGATTGAATATCTCAGTTCTCACCAATACATTTCAACTGAGCCAGCTGAAGAAAGATTGAACATTATTTTCAGTTTTGAGCCGTTGCAGGATGCCGCAGCCCTGGACAATTTTGAAGCATCTGAGATGCGCCAGTCCGTCCGGTCACTTCTTCTTCATGCAATGCAGAGTATGTGGACAGCAACCAACTCAGCCTGTCGGAGAATTAGTGTCACCGTCAGCCCAGTTTGCAGACTTTAAACGGTACATTTGTGTAACATGTATCCGTGAATTTTCTGTGGTTCAATCCGCGGACTTTTTAGGAGGTTCGTACGTCAGCGACATCGAGATTTCAATGACCTCGACTGTCAAATGTACGAGCACGAGACGAGATATGAAACTTATGCATCAGGAATCATGGTCGCTAGACTTTGAAGAAAAAGGAGAGGAACATAGAAAAGGCGGCTAGAATAGCATCTATCGTCTTCCTAGTCAATCGAATGTTTACACATCAAATAAAAGCAATGCTTTGAAGGTTACCAACAAGACGATCTATTGGGGCGCCATGATGCAGTTGAAGTGTTAATTAATGCTTATGAACTATAGATCTTCAGGCTCTACGCTTACACTTCTTGCCCTTTCAAAGTACTGATACTTGTTGACAGAGAGATGGCGCTCTCCTCTGCAGGAATCATTCCTCTATCTTTGACCAGGAACAATTTTCTTTGACCATGGTCAGAAGCTGCTCATCCTCCTCCTCAGACCATCACCAGTCTACTTCCTCCATCCCTCAGTCTTTCTTTGTATCTCTTGATTGAACAACCAGCCCCTGGATGATCTTTTTTATTGTAGACAGCAACTTTCCCACTTGTCACAGAATAATCTGTAAGCTGCTCAACCATAGCTGAGGCAATATCAGAAGCAAGCATCAATATATTATTCATGGGGAGACCAGACCAGCCGGTACCAGTAAGTAATTCAGCTGAGCCATGTCTATTATTCTGGTTCGCAGGAGGAGGAGTGCAGCCTTTGATACTTTGAGAACTATCAGGGCTCTTTGCCCGGCTTTTGAAATGACACTATTTTGAATTTTCTGTCAGACATGCAGAGATACTTCACCACTGTTTCAGTGCTCTATCACCTGCTTCACCCTCATTTTCACTGGCAATATAATCCTCATCTTCTTCATCATCATTCTCAATATCATTGTTGTCTATATTCATTTCTGTCCTGATTGAGCTTGTCTCTGATGCTGGTCATAGACTGTTTATTGACCTCTTCATCATGGCCGGTGCATAAATGGCGATTGAAAGCAAGAGAAGATGAGGAAAGGGCTGTGAGTATCTCCACTGCCATCATGCAATGCTGTGTATGTTCTGGCTGTGATGACTGCTGCTCCTTCTCACTCTCCTCCATTTTTATCATGGGCACGCGCTCCCGCCGCGGGGATTGAGACCTAGCATTGCTATCTCAACCAGTTGGCCGGGTAGAGGAATTTGGACAAGGTATTTTTTCACCAAATCTAGTCTCCAAGGTCACTTGTATTTTTGATTGACAACATCCACCATCCTCTATGTCTGAATTGATTGTGATTGGCTGAGCTAACGGTGACTGGGTCATTGATGCAGAGACTAGCAACAGAGGCGGCGCTGTTCTATTATACCTGGAACATCCCCCTGTCTTGTATCACCCGACACTAACCCTGAGCAATTGATGTCCGCGGCTATCGATTCACCACCACCGGCCTCTTCCCAGTGTGGGGCATCAGGAACTTCAGGTAACAGAAGCGTGTCAGTTGTGGGCTGTGTATCTGACAGAAGCAAAGAGCATATGACCTACTGGCATGTTCTGATGCAGCTCTGCCTGCCTCATGCGGGTGCTGGACCTCATCACCTTCACACATTGAAGGGTCAACAGCTATGAGATCAAGCATGGCAACCTCCGTGAATGCCTGATCAAAATTGGAGCCAAGAAGTATTTCCAGAACCTACAGTTCCTATTTATTGAGGGATATTGACAGTGCTTGCAATACTGGCACGGATGATGACTGGGGTTTAGGAGGCAGAGGGAACTGGAGGGGTTTCTGGGGAAGTGACTGTGCTGATGAGGGCTTTGTGAGAAGGGAATCAGCAGGGGCAAGTCTTAGTATAGGTGATGGCAAAGTTATAGGGATAGAAGGGAGTGTAGGTTGAGGGAGGATTGGATGACAATGGGTTTTATTGAGAATATTTGTGTGTGGTGGCTTGAATGCATTGAACTTTGGAAGATTTGCATTCTGTGGGAAATGGAAAGTTATATTGTTGAGGTCCGCTGTCATCTTCAATGGTTTTTCTAGAGCTTCATCACCTGTTTAGTTCACAGTTGAAGCACACTGACTTTTCATTCATGGGAAAGAGAAACATCCAGCTGCTTATATAGACAATCCAAAATGAAAGACAAAGGCTGTGAAACTCACAATCTGTCTTGCTTAAACAATTTTCGCAAATCTAGCTGGGAAAAAGGACGCCTCACCTGATGGTCAGTTGGACCTGGCTGTAACTGCAACCAGGACTTGTGTAGCTACGTAATGCAGTTCAGCACCATGAGACACATAGGCGAAGTAACCTCCCGTTCATCGCCACCCCCGCCCTCCGCCCTTCCTCTTTCCCTCCTCCGTTTACCACCGGCAGGACTATACCATTTGACCAATCTTGTGTGAAGACTTAGAATAGAGTGGAAACACTTGAAATGCAGGGTCCAGCATCCTTTTTCCAGTGAAAGTCCAACTAACACCCACCAGGGTCTCAGATCACACAGAACCTGCTAAGAAACATATTCGCTCGTGATCGCCCGGTTTAGCCAGCGCCGTCGACCAACTTTGGAGACCACCAGGGAATATCGAAAGGCTACCGAGATTGTCCGAGGCAGAAATGACAGCTGGACCATGCCATGCCCCTTTACCCTTGACGGGTTGACGTGGGAATGCATAAGAATCTAAGCCCCTTTTTCGAATTTTCCCAGAATGGCTATGGCCTTGTGAGATATCCAAGATTCCATGATCAACGGAGCCCCAAGTCAAATGCATTGGGGGGCTGCGCCGCCGAAATTACAAGACCCGCAGATAATGAGATGAGGCAATTTTGCTATTGGTCCAAGGGAAAATCCAAAACTATTTTGGCCCCAACATGGTTCGCAATGAGAATAGCCTAGCCACCCCGCCAGAAGCTCGAGACTGGATCGACCTTTAGGTGTTGAAATATCCCACCGCGAAGAGCGATGCAAGAGATCTGAATCAAGCACGCATCGGACCGAGAGATAAGAAGAGAAAATGAAAGAATAGAGGGAGTGCAGTTCCGTCTCTAGACTCGAATGACAAGGAGGAAACCAGTATTCCGTGCTAAAATAAAGGGAGAGAAGTTGTGCAGTACAGGCTGCAATGAAGGGAATAGAGATGTAATGTAACACTATGCTTGTTGGGGCGCAGGGGGAGATACGAGAGACACGGATAGAATAGGAAATATCAAAAGGACGGGGGAGAAAGAAGTTAAAAAAGGAAGTGGAAGAGAAAGAGCGAGTTCGTGCGAGATGGGAGGTCGAGGGAGGTTGTTTATATAGATCGCCGGCGAGGAAGGTTGGTTGGATGGTGGTTTGACGAGGAGAAGGCGCCAAACCCGAAAGGGAAGCGCTAAACGCAAGGCAGACGCACTAGACCCTAAATGTGGACGCTAGACCAGAGGCGACGAGAGGCCATACCCGAAGAGGCATGGCGGGGCGGCGAAGCCGACCCACCCGCCAGCTAGGAGTATATTTATTAATACTTATACTTTATACAGAAAAAATTGAAAAATAATAAATAAATAAAATTATTACTACTGAGAAAAACTTTTAATGATATAATCAATTACAGAGTTAATTTCAATAATATAAGAGTTTAATTAAAGATTTCAATAAATTATTTTGAAGTCTAATTATAATTTACATATTACATCTCTTAGTTCAGACATTTTTCTTTTTGTTCCATCTCTGACTGATTATGATTGGCTGCTTTTGGCATTTTTCAAGGTTCCGTTCCTGAACTCAAAATGGCTTTAAAGTTCTTCCTGTAAGGCTGTAACCATACAGTACCTTTGTACGGAGCACTAGTGATACAATATAGGACAATACCGGCCCCTGGTCTAGCGCATGTGGGATGACATTGGCGTCATCTGGGCGTCATCTGAGTGTTACCTCGGACTGAGGCCCATGTCCCGTTGTAGCTAGGTTGGCGCGGGATTAAGTGGGCCACTCTGGCTTGGAAGCGGCCGGCGTTGAGCAGGTGGATTACGTAGATGCAGGGGTATTATTATTATGAATACTTGTACATGTACAAGCGTAATTATTGTATTATGATGGTGCAGGGGGCGTGTGCAATTTTAATATCACCAACTAAGGTGGTTCTTGTTTGTTCCCTTGTTCCTTGTTCACAGGATTCGTATTGGTATGGTATGGATGGTAATTTATCCCTGTTATAGAGAATGGTAACTTTATGATTGGGCACGCGGGGTGGGTAGCAAATTTGTGGGTCTAGCCCCTGAACCCTAAAAACAGAATGTTGTTGTCAGCCTCGTATAAGGATTATTATTTTCTGTACTCCGTACCGTATGTATGAGATAATACCATGTCGCTGGCGCTTGCCTTGTTCCCCCCATCTCATCTCCTCTCCACCGCCCAAATCTCACTCATCCCATCTTCCATCTTCTCTTCACTTCCTCCTCTCCTCTCCTCTCCTCCTCTCCTCCTCTTCTCCTCTTCTCCTCTTCCGTCGCCATCCTCTGCGTCGACTGTCGACGATCCAGTCGTTCTTCTCCCCCCAGCGACCTCTTCAGATCCGACAATCCCTTTCTCGTGCGTGCTGTTTCCCTTGCCCCTTTTTCCTCGTCAGCCCCCTCCTCCTCCACTTTCCCTTCCCAATTTGCGCAATGTATTTATTCATGACGAACCTCCACTCAACTCAACTCATAAAGAAAAGAAAAGAAAAGAAAAGAAAAGAAAACACTACCAAATATAATAACAATGGACAGATAGATCTCCTCCTCCCCCGTTTAAACTCACCTCGTTGCGTCCGGCCACTCCTATACCAAAAAAGTTCTTTGGTGCCGCTCGTTTCACCATAACCCACGTCGAACTCTATATATATATATACACTTCTAATAGTATCGGTCGCCCTCAGTCTTCCCAAAGGGAATCTACTTTACTCGCGGATCCCATCACGTTCTCTTCCATCTTGTCTAAATCTAAATCAAAAAAGAGAAAATACTATTTTCAATATTTTTGATTTGAGTTGGAATAGCCATATTTCGACAAGAGGAACTGCCGGAAAAAAAGAAGAAAAAACCAAGACAAGGGAAAGAAAAGACAAGACTTTTGGGAAAAGTGTGTGTGTGTGTGTGTGTGTGCACGTGCCGGTCACACTGTATTATTTGGTCTATCGAACCGGCCACTATATACAACGCGGTACCTGACGAAGCTGGGTTGGATGCCCTCAAGGACTCGCCAAAATAATCGATTGCCTGGTCTCTCCATATTCCCTCTTAAAGTCCGTTGCTTGACTCCGGGATATGAATGCCTAGGGAACTGGAAAGGGGATTGATCTTCGAACAATACAAACGGAAACGAACCTTTGTTTCCAGCCTCCACTGCGCCCGCGCAGATTGTCGAATTCTGCGATTTTTCTGCATAACCACCACGGCTATCGAGGATCGAGGCGGTAGTTTTATACCCTACTCAGTAGTCTAGCCTTTATTGCAGCAGGAAGTTGTAACTTCCAGCTTTTTTCGTCACTCCTTTTTTTTTTTCTTTTTTCTGGGACATTTGTCCCTTTCCGCTCCTTTGATAGGTAAGCTATTTTTCTCTTTATCATGTATCTCAGTCCCTGCTCCTGCTGATTATCACTTCACCGAAATATTGTCTATGTGTTGATTGCTGCAATTTTTCTCTTGTTCAGATAAATTGTATCAATGTGATGATCCTGCCTTGTTTCTGCTGCTCTATATATTTACCATCTGGATTTCTCCTATTTCTTCAAGTAAAGACGCTCTGGATGCTAACTTACAAATAGAAACAATAACATTCGACATCTATTTGTCGTATACACTCATTTATTTGTCCAAAGCCCAACTGTAAGACAATTGCCTCGAACCCACGTCTGGAGTTCTAGTTTGTCTAATTTGGGATTACAGCGTTGACAAATCTATTGGAGGCCCTTCACGATACCAAGAGCGAGAAAACGCTGGCCTAGACGGAACTTACCGTCAATATGCGGGCCACAACATATTCTATCCTAGCGGCCTTTTTCTCACTGGCTCCCCTATGCGAAACCGCTAACGCTGGTGCACAAGGTCGACCAAAGTATTACTTTCCACGAGAAGCTAATCGCTACTATGGCTTTGCCGCTCCAGCAGAGAAGCGCGCTCCGCAAGTCGACCCAGGCCCTACTGTCGTCATCATCCCTGTCACTGTTTACGTAGGTCCTGATGGCGAACGGTACACGCTTGGAGGCCACACGTCCACAACAACTGTTGATACAAGCTTCCCGAACGCCTCCGCTACCCCAAAAGGTGAAGACCCTGAAGACAACCCTAGCTCATCCCCTTTGGGCGGAATCGACCTTGGACTGCCCAAACTATTTGCCCCTCCGTCCGCTTCAATCTCGGGAACGGAAGGCGTCTCATTTCACAAAGGTGGCGCGACAGGTTTCCCGGCTCAAACACCCTCTCCGTCGCCCTCTTCTTCATCAAGCAGTAAGCAGGGCTTGTTAGAGGGCTTCCCAACCCTTGAGCTTCCAGGCCTTGGTACCCCCACTCCACCCATTGGTGGCACTGGCCGTACCACTACCAGTGACAGCTCCAAGGGAACCCAAACCGCGAGCGAAACCGAATCCGAACCGACGGACGGCCCAATTCTTACCCTACCCCCTCTATTCCCGAGTCCATCGAGCAGCTCAAGCTCTGATTCAGCTACCGATTCGACCTCCTCCGGCACTAGGTCTGATTTGACTGATTTGACACCGCTCCCATCCTCCTCCAGCGATCTTCCCACTTTCAATCTCCCCACCCTCAATCTTCCCTCCATCACCATTCCGCCGATCTTTACCCCAACGCCGAGCCCATCGGCATCGATGCCGGTCACCTCGGCGCCTGGCAATACCACAGATGGCGGAATTACTTTTCCACCTTTCCCAACACCCACCGTGCTGCCCCCAAAATCCACGGACCCGATCCCGTCCCAGAATAGCAGTTCTACTTTTGTTATACCCACTCCAAGTACCACTCCGTCTGGCGTTTTCCCCAATCCGACAGACCGCCCGACAGGATGGGTTCCACCGAAGAACTCTACCAGTGTAACGCCGACCACGACCTCCTCGGCCACTCAAACGCCGCCGCCGCCACCACCATCGTCGTCGTCAAAGGAAACTAAGAAGCCAATCTCTACCGATTCTTTAACCTCGATGGTAATCCCGACCAGTATTGTCTTCCAACCGACCCCTGTCCCGCCAAACCCATCGGAAACGAACAAGCCCTCCTCCCTTCCTCGAATTATCTCTCCTGATTCGGGCATTCCTAAGGCACCAGCCAACTCGAGGCTGATTCAGATTGGGTTCAACAGCTCGCTCCCTTATGGGCTTGTTGTTTCAAACAGGGATTCGAATGTTCAAGTCTTCAGTTATGTTCCCATCGGCGTTAGCTATGGTCTGCAGGTTGCAGCCGATCTTGTCATCATGCAATCCATCCAGCCCTATGGCGCGCTGCATACTCTCCAGTACACAGCTACACTAGCTGTTATGTATATCCCGAAGCACTTGGTCGACGAACTATCCGTCGCGATCCACAGCCCCTACTCGCTCATCTACCAAAACTCCAACCCGTCGGTTGCCAAACTCATGTCCATGATCGACCCCTCCATTCCTCTCTTGCCAGGCGGAGGGCCAATTTACCAGGAAAACAACCCAGGCAACGGCGGCAGCGGCGGTTCCATTGGACGCCCTGGCGGTGGCAGAGGGGGTTCCGAGGGAGGTGACGACGAAACTGAGGGACCTGGTGGCTCAGGCAGCTCTTCCAGTGTCAAGGCGACCTCCGTCGGAATTGGTCTTGGTGTCGTTGGTGGTGCAGCTTTGTATGGTGCGGCGATGTTCTTCGTAGCGCGCCGCTACCGCAAGAGGCGCAAGCTCCACCGCCGCACAAGCTCACTGACAAGTGGTATGCGCCAAATTGGTATCGCCGGTGCTGCCGGTGGTGCTGCTGGACCGATTGCCACGGATGCCTTGATGAGTGGTGGCCGCTCGGATGGGTACACAAGCCCAACCCCATATGGTGCACGAGATAGCCAGAGCACCAGTAGTGGATCAGGGAGCGGGCGGAATCAGATGATCAGTGCCCCTGTCATGGCTGAGAATTCGCTTGGGTGGAATTAGGGAATGGATCCCTTGTGAGATTTGGTTTTATTTTTCTCGCTGCCTTCTTCTCTCTTTTCTTGTTTTTCCTTCTTCGTTTCCAGCACTTCCGCCGTCTTTCTTCAATTGCAATTGGCCGATTTCTTCTCAACTACAATTGGCCGAGTCGCGGAGCGCGAGACGGAAATATCAACGTTGCAAAGCGGTGGTGCGGCGTTTTTGGAATTCCCGCTACCGTTTCCAACGCGGTCCCTAACAGATGCAACCGTTTTTCATTCCGTTCTTTGTCAGCGGAGAGGGAAGAGAAGCAAAAACATAAAAGGCACGAGGAGATCTCGAAACAAGGAAGAGTGGCCAGTGAAAAAAAAAAAAAAAGGAACTGCAAAATACGCAGTCTAAAGCCAAATCGATCCTTTTTTTGTCTTCCTTTTTTCCCCTTCATTTTCAAATCATTTCTTCAAACTTAACTATACTGGTTGTGTACCCTTCCTTAACCTATGCTCTATTTTTTTGTCCTCAGTGCTTGCTACATGCATAATGAATATCTCACACCACACTTAACACTCACAAAAACTTGTGCATATTATCAAATTTACAGGGTTTTCAATGTTCAATTCTGTTTTATGGTTTCATGTCAGCTTTTTCCCTTACTATCATCTATCTGTCTATCAAATCTTTCTCAGGTAGAAAGAAGAAGGTTGCAGAGCCAACATGCAATATGTATAGAATCTCACACCATACAACACAACACACCAGCAATGTTTCTTTTTATGTTTCTTTCTACAACTTATTACTACTTATTTACTACTTATCACTTACTACTTACTACACCATATTACTTTCTTCTATTTATACCCCTTTGCTTTACTCTTTCCTTTTAGTTTTCCTTTGTTTTCTCATGTCTAACTAACTCCAACTCTGAGCTAATTACTATTTTTTCTTAAAAACTTCTTTGTTCTTCACTCATTCATACTTTCTGTCTTCATCATGAGTTTTGTGTAATTCAATTTCTTTTTCTTTTCTTTTGTATGTCTTAATTATTATTAGTTACTTTATTTAGTTCATGAAAACTAAACAAAAAAACTGTATGTGTGTCGTATGTGTATTATGAGTAGAAGTAAGTTTTTCTTTTTTCTTTTTTTTCTTTTTTTTTTTTTTTTTTTTTGCTCTCTATATTATATATGATTTTACCTGATTGGCATATTTAAAACTTGTTTCTTTCTTTCTATTCATACTACTACTATATGTAAGTCATGTATCCATGCTCCATGCTTTTCTCCACCTCATGAGATGAAAGAATTATACATATATCTATATAAATTGCGTAGAATGTTGAATGCATGTAGGATGAACGGCTAGACAATAAGAGAGAACTATCTATGTATACTATGATGAAACATGTTGGAATAATTAAAAGAGGCCACTAAGCGGTTGGAAGGAGAAGAAGAGAGATTGTTATTGCCGACAGCATCTATCAATCTATCTATTATCATTCACACAAACCACCCACCATGTTTGGAAAAAACTGCCGAGAGCTCTTTTTTTTTGTCTCCGTTCTCCGTGCGTTAAAGGGGGAAAAAAAAAGAAAGGAAAGAGAAAGAAAAGAAATCGCATCAAAGATGGTTAAGATTAGATTAGGAGAGCCTATGGCTCAAAAGTTCCCTAAAAATAATACGAAGAAGGAGAATAATAATAATAATATGAAATAGGAAGAGTAGAGGAAGCAAGACGAGGCGGATACAGGTAATCAATCGGTGGCAGGTGAAGCGGGATAAAACGAAACAAGAGAAGCACCCGGAAATTGTTTTGTTTAAAAATTAAAACAGGTAAAAGAAAGAAAGAAGCTAAAATGTCAAGAATAAATGAATGGAAGCCGTATAAGGCATTAAGGGTTTGTGAAAGGGTCAAAAAATTGACCAAGCAAGAAAGAAAAGGAGAAAGGAAAACATGGCGACGACGTAGACATGGCATGAGGGCATTAGGGCAAAACATTCGTTTAAGTGTAAATGTAAGTGAAGGCTTAAAACCAGACATTATTATGATGGGGGGGTCATTAAAAAGGGTACGAAGATAATCGGGGGTGCAACACAAAAAATAAAAAAAGGAGAGAGAAAAGAGGGCAAAAAGAGAGAAAAAAAAATCAGGAGCTGCGAAGAGGGGGTGCCGATGAGAGAGAAAAGAAAAGAAATTGCCAGAACAATGAGCAATGGATCCTCCAACCCCCAATTTTTGTTTTCCAAAAAGTAAAATCCCCCCCCCCCAAAATTCCGTATAATCGAATCTTTTTTCTTCTCTTAAATGCGAAAACGCGCAGAAGCTACTCCTTTGGGCAAACAAAAATGATACACCCCACGACAAAAATCTTATTCGATGACTTCTTTAATAGGAGGCGAAACGAAAACCAATATAGGAGAAAGAGAGCCGCGGTTGCAGGACTCCATTCGTTAGTTCGCGAGATGCATTACTTGTTATCCCGTGCCCTGTCCTGGCTTCCTGCCTGCTTTTGGAATCATGCAGCCGATTTTGTCTAGTCGAAGTATATATAGGTTGTCTTTTCTTTTAGGTTCTTTTGTTGTGTCGAGTAGCGAATAATGGATCAAGGAACGCAGAGTAACGGGCAACGAGCAAAGAAAGGTATGGTGCGACGCAAGAATGGTGTGATAATGGACGTAGGAAGGCGGGATGCGGATTAGATTTTGTGGGACGCCCGTTTGATGGGAGAAGGGTTCGGGAAGCATTCGAGAATAAAAAATTTCCGGCGCGGAGGGCTGTTCCGTGGGCTCAAGTCCTCAAACATCTCTCTCGATTTGTCGGGTTGGCGCCACCCCATCGCCTGTCCCAATTTAACAACTCCGCAGATCATTGATTCCCTTGAGTTCGACCTCGCTGTGTGATAGAATTAGAATGCGTTAGCGGGCAATTATGTTCTCGCTTTTAATTGGTTGGCTAAGCCTGGGGGGAAGATATCTCGAAATGCAATGCTGGATGGCGCGAGGTCGTATTCAAATGTTCAACAAATCAGCAAAGGCGGAGGGGCCGGGAGCTTCCACTGCAGGCACGCCAACCCGGATAAGTGGACCTGCCGTAAGCCGGATTAAAGCAACCCGCTAAACGAAAATAAGGCTTAGGGTAATAATTATCCAAAAAGGATTCAGGAACGAAGAGCGGTGAACTATGCATGCCAAAACGACAAGGGGAAAACTGGCAAAAGAACGATGAGAGAAAAATTGGGTGCCTGTCTGGTACTTACAAAACGAGAGTCGAGTTTGGTGGGATTAGACCTGGGAAACCACTAGAAGGCCGCCAATGATAAGGAAAGGTCAGTGATCTGATATAAACTTCAAGTTCCCATCCCTTTGAACTTAAAAGCCATGTTCCATTACACTGGACGAGTAATGAATGAATGAACAGGGGCCGGAATGGAGGGGCTGTAATTGTCACATTCTTTCCCGGTCTGTTTTTGGTCCTGTTCTTTTTGCGCAAGGATGGTATAACGAATAAATGAAAAAGTAACATACCGGTCACCATACCCGTAGTCTCTGTAGCACAAAGCCCAAAACGGAAATTATTAGCCAGACATTTTCCTTGCATGAAAATGACGGTAATTGGACCAAATGTTGCGTTCCTTTCCATACATATCGAAAACGACCCGGGGAACGAGACGACTTACGGGGTGATAGTTAGGATGCTCCTCTCGCCAAGCGTCATATTCAGAACCGCCTCATCCCAGCCTTAATTGTGTAGGGCCCAAGGATCAGCCGGAAATGTTGCCAGAGTGATGAATTTAGATTTTCGATGGGGAGTGGCTCGTGATCCAGCGTGCTTGGAGAACAACTCGCCACTCAAAAAAACAGAAATGGCGCAAATACCTCGAATGACCTTTCCAATGCCAATTGCAGTTTTAAATTCCCCTCTATCTTTGGATGAATCAAACCTATCCCGGATTTAGAGGGTCAGCGTAAAGTCGATGTTCTTGCTTCCCTTTCGCCTTGCTTCTAAGCTCATCGGTCTTTCCATATCGGTTGCAAAACTCACTCGTCTCCCATGTAATGTTTATCCGCGGCCGCCGGGTCATAGAGACATCCTGTGTAGTCGATCACAACATCGTCCCCTGTCTTGGGCTTGTCGACTCCGTTGCCGGCCTTGAGTATTGTCTTTGTAACACCCATAGCGAAAGACCCAGTGGATAACTGTCCAAATCGATATCTAATCTTTAGGCGTATAAAATGGAGGAGCTGGTGGATTCTTTAGGACAAATGCTGAAGGAGAAGTAACGAATGTCTCGAATATTCAAACGATTGGAAGCTCACAGTGTCAAGTGGCAGAGAGCTCTAAATCCAGGGACCGGCGGGGAGGGGAGGTGCACTATATACTTAATTTGAACGATGAGGTGGGGCAAAATCAACCCGCCTGTTTTGAACTGGAGAAATCCGAAGGGGCACAGTTGAAGAATCAAGTGCAAAAATATAGAAAATAAATATAAAAAATAAAGAAAGAAAAAGAAAAGAAGAAAAAAGGAAAAGAAAAAAGAAAAAAGAAAAATTTTAAAGTGTGGTGTCACAGGCATCCGGGATGAAATGCTAGAGAAGAAAAGACGGCATGACCACGAAGAAGGAAAAGGAACGGCCTTCCGAGCAATTGAATTGAAGCTCAAATCCATTCGAATCCATTCTGCTGCAGCTTGCCACATCACACATGCTATTTTTTTTTTAAATTTTTACCTTTTTTTTCAACCCGAAAGTAGCACCTCTATACCTGAGTTTTGCTTCGGGGAAATGTCAGCTTCTGGGGCCACCGGTTGAAAGCTCAGTGGTTTCCAGATGGAATCCACTGCGGGAATCGCGTTGAAATCTAATTAGTCAACTTTCGCAGCAAAAAGATGTCGCGTTCGATCGTCTGTCCCATGCTGGATATGCAGAGTTTTGAGTCCTTGGGCTGGACGCTTATTGGGGGCTGCACCTGGATGCGCTTGGCTGTTAATACCATCCAATGACCAGTGGCTGCGGTAGAGTTATCATTTTAGTGGAGAGCAAGCTCTGCAGATAGGCTGACACCCTTAAATCCAACAGACGGGGTTTGGCACAGGTGTGCAGTAGATCGGACGCCACAGACACGAGCGCGCCAGGTCATGGGCCCTCATGGGCCATGGCGGGCGGTTCGACCAGTAGATGCCCCGCTTCGAGGTCTAGAGCGCTGCCTAGATGACTCGACCCCTCTCCAAAAGTGGTCCTCAAGGATTCAGCAAAAGTCGGCAGTTTTCGTCCGCTTGCCAGAAGCCTCGCGAGTGACCGACGACCAGCATCAAAATCATTCAGTCAAGGGCGAGGAGGAGAGGAGGGGGGAGGAAGTGGGAGAGTTATTTATCTCCCGCCCTTGCTAGCCGTAAGAGGCCTGCTGATCCCTGTGTGTCGTGGTTATGATTGCTGGGACGGCCCAATGTTCATTGTCTGTTTGTCTGGTGGGAGTAGTAGTAGTAGATGCGGTGATGTTGGTTGGTGGTGAGTTTTCCAGTCTTGGTGAAGGAAGAAAGACCTCGGGATCGATCCTGCACGGTCCAAGCCCTAAACAACGCCCAAATTAGTTAGTTGGTTAGTTAGCTAATTAGCTAGTGCTGCATACGTAATCCACCCGCCATCTGGCCATCCCTGCGGACATCGCGCCGCGCTGCTGCACCACCGTCGTCCCTGACCCGATCGCAAACACCCCCAGCAGCAACGCCTACAGGCTACAGCAGAGAGGCAGAGAGGGGAGGGAGGCCTACGAATGGAATGATGTGGGCGTGATGGGCGTTGTGGGATGTTGTGGATGCTGTGGACGTCCTCCCCCAATTCCTGTCCTGTGGAATCGGTGGATGTACCTACCAACTACCTGACACTGGAAGTGTCTGTTTGGACGGGAACACCACCCTACCAGTCAGAGGAAATTAGGCCGGCTTGACCCAATAGCAAATGGACACTTATTAACAGTCGGGAGTTTTATATCTCCGTCGTATTATTCTGGCTGTGGTGGACAGCATGTCCATCCTGATATCGATCAAAGCACATTCTCCTTCTCCTTCTTCTCCTCCTCCCTCTCGTCGATGGCTCGCATTGCAAGACCGCCGGGAAGACGCGCCACATCAATAAACCTCAAACCGGTCGGGTCAAGTTACTCGGGGATTTTGATATCTGAGCGCCAGCCAAAGACAAAGAGGCCTCACCTGTTCCTATTTAGTGTCCAGGACTACCAAGGATCCAGCCAAACTCTCAGGCTCAGATCACTGAGATCAGGGGCCTGATGCGTTTTTAGTGTCTTGCGAGGAATTAGTGTTGACACTGGCTTAGAGCTAGTTGACCCTGTACGCAGGGTTGGTTGCTTTCTCTCCTCTTGAACTCTAGTTACCAATATTCACACTCACCAAAGCTAGATAGAAAAGAAAACCTCCAACCAGGTTACAGCTCTTCCAGTTACATTGTCCTCCTACTACTATGTAGAAAGGCTCCGTACGGAATTCAGAATCTGGATGTGTGTTTGTTGATACAAGAACTAGAATCGTCAAGAAGAACAAAATATGATCCCCATCAATCATTGGAACCGGCCCTAGTACCCACCCCGCGGAACTGTCTAAAGTGGCAAGGGTCAACTTTGATCTCTTAACTTCACGCTTCGATTTCTCGCAATAGCCGCCCAAAATACATGTCAGAAAAAGACCATGAGGATGCCTACCTCTCTCCCTTACTGATTGCTTGGCCAAATATCTGAAGAACTTAATTATTTATCAATTTTATATTGTGATTCGTTTTTGACCCTGTGCCTGGTGTGGCATGTAAACACCACTGTTGCCCGCCTGTCCAGATATTGCACATCAATCTCTTATGTCTCAGCGTCCCGTTCCGAGGAGGATGAAAAATTATAGCGGCAAGCGAAACAATCCATGGACTCTGGCTGACAGCCAGGAGTGTTTGTTACTTGAGAAATCTATCAGTACCCACCTAAAGTCATCGCTGTTAGGCCCTGACAGGATAAGCCGCTTCTCCTCTAGTGCTCAGTCCTAAATGTTCACGCCCCCTTGGCCCTTGATCGTTTGGACGAGAGAACTTGCTTTGTCGAAGGAAGAAATATGTCCTGGGTAGCGGAAGGATGGCCCTTTGATATATCTTTGAATCGCTAGTTAGTTATATGGACAAGTTTACTACTCTGTCCTCATGAGATTTACGGAATATTTCAATAGAGTTCAAAATTAATTATCTACTTGTGACTTTTTCCCTGTCGATCCGAGCCGATCCACTCACATCCCCCCCTCCCCTCCCTTTGAGGCGCGAGTCAACAAAGCGTCTTCAACATCCTCCATTCCGCACCATTGCAGGTTATAGACGACCATTTCTCAGACTGGTAGTTACTGTGTATTCGCCCAAACCAAAAGCACAGAGATATGAAACCTGTGCATGTCCAAAAACGTTCTCCATCTCACGGCCTGACTTTTTTTCTTGTGGTGGAAGTCCGAATCTACCCCTCAATAATGTGGATGCGTAAATCCTTATCCATGGCGATAAATAATTACAGGCTAAATTGATTCTCAAAGCTCCTCGCATGTCCTGATTCGGCGCAGATCTAGATTCCTCTTCGTGCACATTTTTGCCCGTGCACTAAGCTGGGATGGGACTCAGGGAACTCATGGGAGGTTTTGCTCGAGTCCAGCAAAGGCAAAATGATAATAATAATAATAATAATAAAGCAGAATAACCCCTCCCTCCACGCCCAAGAGGAAGAAAACCCACACCTTCAGCCTCGCCTCGCTAACCCGCTCCAGCCAGGATTGTACACAAATTCCTTTCAGAGGAAGATGTTTCACCAGAATTATAGGAAATGCTGAGGGCTACGCAGTAGTGAAAGTTATAAACCATATAGAAACATACAAACATCACGTAGAATTTGCACATCCGTAATCAGCTCCTCCAACCCCTTCTCATTCATTATTATATGTGTCCTTCCTTTCTCCGTCGCCATGTTATCAACCTCTTTAACCTCCTCGATTATTTATTTCCCCCCGCGCCCAACCTATAACAATTATCACCACAACGTCTCCACTCACACACTACTAAAAACTAACACGTCCCCTCCCAAGGGCCAAAAGCCAGCAGCGCTTTCTCACGGACGCATGCGTGATGGTTCCCCGATGAATTTATCATCCATTTCTCATACAGTAGTAAGTTAACCGGGCCTAGATGATTTGTAAGCTACCGCCCAATACAAGATTATTATTACTATCTCTATATCTACAACATTTAGTCAATTTATCACTCAGTGAAGCTAGATTCTAAATAAATTATTTCTGTGGTTTTCTCATAAATTTGATAGTATTAATATACTGTCAATCTCTATTATATATATTTTTTTATAATTTTCTTTTTTTTTCATTTTAATTACAATTTCTTCAATATTTTCTCAATATTAAGTTAATTAATATCTGTTAAAAGAGATCGAGTGACTGACTCACACGGCCAATTGCCCAACAGGAGATGGACTCTTTTAGAACAGACATACCTGATTTTCATTTTATTAAAAAAAAAAAAAAAAAAAAAAAAAAAAAAAAAAAAAAAATCATAATCGAAAAATCAGGTCAGGCTGTCGATATGAGATATCCCCGCGGGATTAAGGACATTTATTAGGAAGGTCCGCAGCTACAAAAACATCTACAACTACACACCTCATTTTCCCTATTGTTCCGCCGATTGGCTGTTGGAAGCTGAGGATTAACCGATTGCGGAGAATTAACAAGCATGATAGAGGGGATGGTAACTAATGAGTAATGTGTAGTTTTGAAGCCGGGAGAAGGAAGATGCCCATGTGGGCGGTTTTGAATATCTCTATCGGTAAATCTTCCGTTGCTTTTTTTATCAGTCATGATTCTTTGGTTAACCACATGTAACTCGTGTGTAGCTAATAAGCTGCATACAAAACTTTTGGGTGATGATTTGGCCACGCTTCTATTCTCTTTTCTTTTTTTAAATCCTGCCAGCGGGTTTCGCTCTGCCCGGGAACTGACAACGATCGTCCAAGAATAATTTGAGCGGACCCACTAAGAACGGAGACTAGCGCATGGTTGTTTTCTGGATTGGGGCATCAGGGATTTTCGCAACGGTGGGAATTTAGCAAGCTGCTGTTTTCGGTTCTTTTCTCAATTGCTTTTTCTCTTATTCTTTTTCTCAATGGCGTTGCACGCAAGCGGATAAAGGCATCGGTTAAATATTAAGGTTCGGGTCAAGTCATCCCGTCCACATAAGGAACCTGACCGGCCTATTGCTTGAGTCGGAGTAGAGTATTGTGTCATCTACATCTAGAACAAAGGAAGAAGAAGAGAAAAAGAAGAAAAATAATGCAAGCTTGTCGTTTTCAGACCTTGTGCGAATGCCAGCACGTTCCACAAACCAGGACGCGGAGGCACATTGTACTTTGTTTTAAGGGCTAAATTTGAGCAGTAGATTTGAAAACCATGCAACCAGGAACGTTTCTTTGGCTTGCATATGCCACCGCTTTGGACGGGATACCCCGGGAACGGAAGGGTAGTTTGCAGGTTGGGGTTGGACTGGGGTCTTTTGGTGTCGTCATGGTTTTTTTTTTCCTTTTCTTTCGGGGATTACCACTAGTTATTGCTGTGACCAGAAGGCCAGCTGTTTGAGATCTGCAAGACTGATAGAGTTCAGCCTAATGTGAGGGAACCTCCGATCGAAGCTGTCGCTCGATGATGGTAGCTCGCTGCAGTACTCTAAGTAGTGCAGGGTGGAAACGCCAACCTGCTCTACAAATTCGAGCACACGATGGTAATTGAAAGCAACCTGGTCAATGCCGTGGCTGTCATCCGACATGCAGAATCGGCCATTCCGTGAGAGAAATTCCTACAGCACAACGGTTTTTTTTTTTTTTTTGGTTAGTTAGCCGTGGCGGAGATCATTCGGCCCCCTTCCCTTCTCGTTTGAAAGGGTGCGGAATTTTGAATCTACCTTGCAGATCTCAGCCTTGGGATATGGTTCGCTCATTCCCTTCCTCAGACTAGCGGAGTTGAGTTCCAATATCCCGCCATATCCTGCCACATAGTCTAAATTTCGCAGGATCTTTTCCCAGACTGCCGGCCACTGCTTGAAGCTCCGTTCGGGATCATCACTTTTTAAGCGGATCAGATCAAAATGGCCAACAACCGGTGGATTTAACGCCTTGAGCATGGCGAGCTGTGCATCAAAGTAGTCCTCAAAGAGCTTCTCATCTGTACCCCCAGCAATCTCTCTTGCTTTCTGATAAAAGGGGACATCATAGTCAATCGGGATAGTGTGTACGTGATGGACCGAACCTATAAAGAAATCGAATGGAAGCATGGCCAATGAGTTGTGGATCCACGTCAACGAACTCGGCCGAATCCAGTCACACTCAAATCCAATGGGGATATTTATCTCGGAGCTATATTTCTCACGTAGACGCTGGGCTTCTTTGAAATATGCGGCTTCATTCTCGATTAGAGCCGCCTCGGTGCCACCCGCTTCAATCTATACCACCCGTCAGCCAAAGGAATCTTTTTTGTGTTATCAAGATCATCATTTAATCATCCGGCGCAGATGCACAGAAGAAAGAGAGAAAGAAAGAAAGAAAGAAAAAGAAAAAAAGAAAAAAGAAAAAGAAAAAGAAAAGAAAAAGAAAAAGAAAAAGAAAAAGAAAAAGAAAAAGAAAAAAAACAAGAAAAGAAAAGCTTACTTCCTCCGGATAAAAATCCTGCTCTTCTCTCGGCATATGCTCACTCAAAGCAAAGACGCGCATCTTCTTTGAGATGGCGGTCCGAATGACATCTTCCAGCGAGTTCTTTGCGTGGCCCTCGCAGAACTGGCCGGAATGGCTATGATGTGAAAACGGCATGCTGAGCTTAATGGAAAATTCAAGATTCCCTCTTGCAATGTTTTTTCCGGGTATTGTTCTGCAGTAGAGCGGCCCGGATGCTTTCACGGCAGCAAAGAATTGAAGCGCGTCGGTCTTTCAACAATCTATCCAGCAGTCAGCGGCCAGGTATCTCCCAGCACGTCTGTGTCACTCGACCTCTCACGGCTAAAACACGAAAGAACAAAAACGGGCGCTTTTTGATATCACGGATCAAGAGTTCAAGACACAGAAACCAAGGCGACCACTCAGCTCAGCTAACTTACCAATTCCCTGAGCTAATATCTTCGGACCAATGATCTCGCTTGCTACTGATGTAGAAAACTAGGACTTCGGTAGTCTTCGAGGAAAAAGGAAACGGAAAATGGAAAACGGAACACGTCCTTTGCCGGCGGTTGGCGAAAAGAAAGAATATGTTTAAGGGTATATAGCCTGGGAGTTTCCTGTTGTTTATATCGACCCCTTGAATGCTCTAAATCCACACGTTTGGCGGCTCCGGTAAGTAACTTATCCAACTCGGGTAGTTACCTCGGCGGGGTCCACGGGTGGCTTGCCGATCACATGACAGATCTCAGGTACAACCACAACGCCGATTTTCAGCTGATATTATTCAGGGATTGTTTTACACTGCACGGTACAGAGTACAGATGATTGTTTCTGATAAAAACATGCAAGCTAAATATGGGAGAGCTTTGTCTATATCTCCATTATCTATAGCCTTTACAACGCCCAGCTCATTCATTTATTCCCACTCAATGGTGTAACCGTGCTGCAAAGCTAACTTCAACAGGGTGCTTTTATTGCTACCGACTCTAATGGCGAGTCGTGCGGACCGGCAGTGGTTATTTTTACTGCACGGGTTTCCCATCAAGCTTACGGAAGTAGCCATGTGCGGCCTGATCAGCGATAGAGGCTCGAGAGGCTCGTGAGCCTGCTTCTCCCCCTCCAGCTTCCACTGCGCCAATCCGTTTGAGCGTTCTGATCGTCGTCTAAATAGGACTAAAAGCCTATGCCGCGGCTCAATTGGCTTCTTGGACACATCCCACTTGGTGTGTGCTTTCTTATTAGAAGCCTCTCTCCACACTTCGTCAGAATGTACCTAGCGGTTGAAATCCGAAAGAGCGGACTCTTACTTGAAAGTCGCTTTCTGCTTGGATTTCTGGCCTATGGAAGATCATTTTCTTCTGGTCTATGACCCCAATATGCCGTACCAGATAAACCCGGCATACCAGACTGAGAAGCATAAAAGTCTACGGGAATTTCTAAGGACTCTTATGGACAACGAAGATGCTACATAGAAACGACGGAGGAAAATCTTTAATACGCGCTTCAGCGCAGGCCATATCAATATTGGCCCCGTCTGTAACTGAGTTCAAGATCCTGCTGCCAAAGGGGATGCTTTTCAAATCATATACCAGGATTCTTTCTTTTTCATCCGGTGTACACATGCATATTCTTTTCATGAATGGGTTGTGACCGGCTCTCAGGCTAGTTCCAACGACAAACTAAACGTTAAACCTCATATTAGGGGGTTAAGGAGAAGTTTTCCAACTGCCCCGAGAAATCAGACACGCAGAAGGAGGGTATGTGGTACCCTACATGGCTCAATTTTGAGTGGCTACAATTAGAACCTTAAACACCATTAGCGGGTTCCTTTGTGCCTCTACTCAAAGATATTATAGAGTGTGATGTTCGGGATCAAGTTTTCTCCATATTTCCCTGGACAATCATTTTCACCCAATCTAAGTCAGCTTCTCATGGTAACGTGTGTACGTAGCCGGGCACTTTTCGCACTTTTTGAGGCTCGCAAGTGTCTCTCCAAGACGTATCCTTGGAAAACCTACCTTTCTTCGACGACCGTCGCCGAATTTCCCTGACAGGCTATGATTGCTGTGATAGTATTCGTCTACTACTATCATTTATTGGAGATGTTTCAGATGAAAAGGGTATTCTGATGGTTTTTGCTAATTTGGTGCTTCTATTGTACCTTTGCAACAACTGTCACTTGGTTGTTGCAGGAATTCAGGACACAGGCACAACAGTTGATATTAATCAGTTGTTTCCAAAGCTACCAATCATCACCTTTTCTTGTATGCTATATATTCCACGTTAGTTTTGATTTACTTAATTAACCGTAATTCGCAGCATCCTCGTCGCACCCCCAGCGCTATCGGGTTTCTGGATATTCATGTACTGAATCTCCGTGCTCACCTACGTAATCAGCGGGATGGCGTCGACAGGCCTTGCTAACAAAGATATAAGATGCTCGGAGCTGGGCTTACTGCCCCGGTCTGCTTCTTCAAATTTAACTTGCCAAGAGTACCTTGAGCCATATGTTCATCAGGCTGGTGGACAGGTGCTGAACCTCGAAGCGAAGGGGCTCTGTCAATTATGCCCAATCGTAGGCGCAAGCGATGCGTTGGAATCGTTGGAAATTCTCTACCATCAAATATGGCGTAGCATGGGCTTGAGTTTATATACATCCGCTTCAATATAGACGGAGCTACTTTCCTCTATACTAGGTCGCAAGGACATGGAGAAGGTCATCCAAGTTGAAGGATTAACCCTCAACGACGCCTGGTGGGCAGAGCACAACAATACTAAAAGGGCGATAATTCCAATTCGCTAAGATAAACTATTTTCCATCTCACCGTGGGTTGCATATTAGACACTATGGTAAAAAAATAAAAATGCGAGGACGTTTGATATTAAGCCCAAAAGTTAAGAAACACATGAACTGTCAATCTACACAAAAATGAGACGATGGCATTGAAGTATGGTTACGCCTGGCCAAGTGAGCTTCCATCCTGATTTCTGCCAGGTATAGTGATATCACCAGCGACAGGCACGAGACGTTAGGAAGATTAAACCATCCCACAAGGTACAAGCTTAGCTATAAATGGAGGACTCTCGTTGGGCAAAGGGTCGTAGGTGACCTGTAAAATGTCGAAATCACGAATATAGGTACAAATTAGTATTTTACAGATATCAAATTCTTCTAGGACCAATTATGGTATGGTAGTAGTATATTCGATTGGTGCTTGAACCCTGGACGTAGTCCAAATATAAAGGGGGTACGGTCAAATCTGAAGTCAACGTGTGTGTATTCCAAATGCGCGTCGATAAAGACTCCACGTTGATGGCTATGTCCTCGGTATAAGCTCCTCCCAACGTCGACACGGGGATGGTAGCAGAGCTTAGGGTTTCTAACTTTCCCTCCGAGTGCAGTCTATATCCTTAGCCGTATGTCTCTATCGCATCAGGATAGTTCCATGAGTTTCATTCCCCCAAAAAATCGTAAGAAACCCTGCCATTTTGAGAGAAGAACTCAGCGGTGCTCGGTATCATCTCCTTTGCAATGTATTCCCTTGTTTGATGGCTTCAGTCACAGTGACGATAGCATCGAGCATTCTCAAATGTGGATTGCATGGACCAGCTTGAGACAGTTGTCTCATCCCTATAGAATAGTCCTCATTTCCTAAATTGAGGAAGAAAACGTTTATCCCACGTAGATTTCAACTCCCACGTAGATTTCAACCATCGGGGCGCTGTGTAGTCGGAGGTGTAGTCGCCGCAAGAACCGTCGCAAACACATAATCGCCATCATGTGAGATGGAAAGTTGGCCTACCTCCCCGTGCGCGCCTCCATCCTTCAAATATATTATTTCCGGCTTCACGCTCCCACTTCCTGCCCCCTCCCTGTCAACGCGAACTATGACATCTTTCCAACCTATCGTCGAGGCGCCACCGGGGGCTGCTTTCCTCGCAGCCTCCTTGGCGGCAAATCGACCAGCTAGCCATCTAGCCATCTCTATATTATTGGCGCTAGGGTTAGATGGCAGCGCCGCTGTCAACTTTTCCGTACTTGCGATATGATGTGGGAACTTCGCGTGGAAGTCCTTGAGTTCCTGCTCGCACAGGATGCGACGGATGAATCTGTCGAGGTAGGTTGTGGTGGCGGTGGTGGCGGTGGTGGTAGCTTTAAGTCCACTGCCATTTCTAGAAGTTGGACGGTTGATTAGACGGCTGATCCGTGGGAGATGGACGACATCAGTGCCGACAGTGAGAGGTAAAGGGAAAGGAATGAGTTTCATGAGCGATGTTGGTAAGGCAGGTAATTGGGAAATTCCATATGATGAATGATTATCAATTGGTGAATTTAGGCAAATGGGGTTCTTATCTGTTCTCCAGTTGATTGTAGATACCAGTTGTATAACATAAATAACTGCTTGTTAATTATTGTAGATTGGTTGTTCATTAAAGCACTTAGTCTTTTTTTATCTTGATTGTTATCTCAGCGGGCTCAGACCCTCTGGCTCAGTTTGAACGGGTTGCAGCATTATTATTAACTAGTTAATCCAGCATGACACTAACCTACTTTTGATACAAGTCATGTGCTCAGAGCAATCCTCGCCAGAGGGTCTGAGAAGAAATGGTTCCATCTTCAATGGAGATTCCTGAGATTTACAAGGATTTTTCAGATTCTTCAACTTTGACTTTCTATTACTATATACTCACATATCTTTGAGATTTGAAAATCACCTTAGCTTATAGCTAAAGAGAAGAAGAATAGAAATATTTCTTTAATATTTCAAAAAAATCTATATTTAAGATAGATGTATACTCTTGAAAATGATCATATTTTTTGATCTCAGAATTTCTAAGAGCTTTTTTTTGTATGAGAAATTGAATCAAAATTCCTGTGTTCAAAAACACACTGGTCAACTTTGAGATGATACTTCTATTCTAAGAACTTGAGATATGAATATAAAAATCAGATACATCGCGAGAACATTGTTATTCTAAGGTTTCAAGGTGATACAGAAATGATGAATCTATGAAGTTGAGTTGAAATTCTCTTCCATACTCAGAGTACTGAGTAAATCCTTCCTGTGTTACTAACAATCAGGAACTGTTTCTTCTCAGATACTTTGCAAGATATCATCACTCACATGACCTGATTTTACTATTTGGGTTAGCTTATTGCTTATTTGAGGTTAGCTCATGACATAATCATCAATCCAGTGTTAAAACAGCAATGAATATCTGGAGAAGCGTCTGAGCTTGCTGAGATAACTTGATTGCTTGCCAAAGATCCAAGAAGTCACATGATACAAAACCCCCTTTTCCAGTTCTGCTTCAACACCGCAACAATATCAAAACACACATTCACTTACATTACAATCTATTCCTTTAAATATTGGGAAATGTGTGCATTACCATCAAAAAGGACCCAGCTGGTTGAGTGGTTAAGGGGCTTAAACACAGGCGCTCTCACCCCTCAGTATTCCTAGACCTTGTATGGGGATTGTTAGCTTCAATATGCGTCCAGGATAAACCTCCCCTTTATGACCAAAAAAGTGAAAGGCAGGGATGGGCGACGTGTATCAGATGGTTGGCGCCCGTTTGATAAGATATTTGTAATCCTTCCCCTTCCCCTAGTTTCTTGTTTTGCGATTGTATTTTCTCCTTTAAGCCTAGTGGTTAATGGGAAAGCATATGCACTGTTCATTGTGATAGTGATGGATGGATGCCCTTCTTGCACAGCACGCACTGCATATACGTCAGGGGAGAATGTCAAGAAAAGTCTTGATATCATCTCATTGCTTTAGCCACCCTCATTGAGAAGGCTACGCGTTTGATTCAGAATCATGATTGGCATTCTTTCTCCCTGTCCTTTTCTCTCTTTTTTCGGCTCTTATCGCCCACAACCCCTTTTTCTTCTGGTCTGATTCTCCCTTCTTCGGCTTTGCAAGCCCCTATCGCCCCTTTCTTTATCAGATCTCCACAGGGCCTAGTTTATCATTTGATGGCATCAAATCTACCGACCTCAAGGGTCTCGTTTCGCCAGATGCGCATAACTGGCTTCTTTCCTCAGCCGAGTCGGAAGCGTGTACAAAAACGGCAGTCTTTCCAAATAGCCCTGCGGTTGTATATCTCGAATATACGCACACTAGCTAAATGTTACCATAGTAGCCAATGTTATGTCGCTATCTTTAGAGAAAATGCACTTTTGATACCATTTTTGTTGCCCTATTAATAGGCATCGCAGCAGCTCCTCTGCTACAGAGAGATTCGAAACCATGATCGCTATTGCCATGATACGGTGATCTCAATTCAAGGACCAGCAGGCGATAGCTAATATCATCTTGTTAGGTGGATGCAGCGATTTCTCCCTATTAGTGCATTTTACTAGGTTCTATGTCCGAAACATATGGCATTTTCAAAAGCGCCCTGCGCCATGAAAGTGCGGCGCTGATCAATCTTTTAAATATACCATTACATATTGTGTTTATAGCTGAAAAGATATCATATACGGGGTGAGGATTTATCTCGTCCCAACCATCTATGACGTCCGATCTCTGACGGTTCCAGCTCCGGAAGGCCAACCCCTAAAATACTTTCTAGCTGCAGAACATTGGTTAATATTTATGGCTATCAGGCTCACAACTTGAAGAAAATAACTGAATGACATGCTAAATTCTTCTAATGAACTAGTTTGGGAGACAATGTAGCCGCTAGAGGCTGCAAAGCAGATATCAACTTGTCGAAGCATCAAACCGGGGTTGGCGCCAACTCCATTGAATGTTTCCATATCCAGTCCGGGCATGCAGCTAATAATCTGTATAAAACACGAAAGGTCATGCGTAGGGGTTTAAATACCCCCTTTTATAAATGTCTTGCTGTATAAAGAACAATGTTGCTGGAATTGGCCCCCCTTACTGCTCCCGAGCCGGCATTTCGGTCTCGGGATTCGGGAATGTCTGGGCCGAGCTTTGATAAGATAACGATCCCGATGCGGGGAATTGGAAAGCAAGCAAACATTCTTGCCTCCAGCGAAGTAGAATAATATATTTCACGAACGATGCTCTGGCACAAGCATTTGATATATGTATTGTGGATTTTGTTGTTCGCCAGATTTCAACTCCCAATTCAAGTGGTGATAAAGTTATATTTCTAGGCTAAAATTTAACTAAACGCCACCAGATCTATAATATAAATCCATCATCTGTAACAACCTTAAAGAAGCAAAACAAGATAAGGCCGTCGAATCCACTGGATCTATCGCAACCATGCTTTCTATATCCTGCGAAGGGAACTCTTATGAGGTATAAACCCCCCCCCCCCCTCCCAAAAAAAAAATTCCATGAAGAAACACCAGCGGAGACTGACAAAGCCTCAACTCCTTCGGTTTGTTTTGTTGCGTAACAGATAGGGCTACAACATGGCGAGCACGCACGAGAACAGGTAGCTGGAAGCCTTGAATTCTATGAAGGGCTATTCAAACGGCGATGTTTGATGGATTGGCAGCAAGTATGCGATGCCGCGGTCAAGTTCGTGCCGTTTTTGGAGACGACGTTTCCGGGATATATACAGGAGATGCGAGGTGCAGATTTTTTTTTTTTTTTTTTTTTTTTTTTTTTTTTTTTTTTTTTTTTTTTTTTTTTTTTTTTTCACCTTTGCTTGTCTTTTTAGTATAAATATGATACTCCCCTCTCCCTTTGTCATATGCATAAGATCGAGAATGTAACTAGGGAAGCTAATAAATTGTTTGAATCGTGCAGGCATTGCCCAAGGAGCTGGTGTCCCTGTGGAATCCATCCTGGCACTGAACGTGCGCACGGAGATCGCATATGGCATGTTCAACGACGGCTGCACGGCTTTCTCCTGGAAATCAAAGGATGATAGCTTCCTTGCTCAGAATTGGGATGTGAGTATAACCCTCCGCATTCCTCCCCTCCATCCGGGCGGCCCCCTAAACCCCCGATAAGCCACTCTAATCAGAACATACCTACTCTATTTCAGTGGGAGCGCGAACAATCCCCCAACCTACTCACCCTCCACATCCGCCAAACAGGAACAACTACTCCCGCCCCGACAATTCACATGATAACCGAAGCTGGCATAATCGGCAAAATCGGCCTCAACAGCCACGGCGTCGGTGTCACCCTCAACGCCATAAAAGCCGCCGGCGTGGACTTTGGCAAACTGCCCACCCACCTCGCGCTGCGCGCGGTTCTCGACAGTGTCTCCCGCGCCGATGCCGTGGAGAAATTGGAGCGATATGGCGTTGCGGCTGCGTGTAATATCATCGTTGCGGATCGGACGGGTGGGGTTGGGTTGGAGTGTTCGGCGAGGGATGTCGTGCGGCTGGAGATGGGAGAGAGGGAGGAGGATGGAGGAGGGGATGTAGCGGGTGTCGTCACGCATAGCAACCATTTCATCCGCCCGCATTTGGACACGGAGGGGAAAGTGCATTTGGTTGATACCCTTGACAGGTTGAAGAGGGTGAGGGAGTTGGTAAAGGAAAAATCAGCAGCGGGCCCGCCTAGTGTTGCCGTGATTGAGGAGATTTTGAAGGATGAACAGAGCTACCCGACTGGTATTTGTCGGGAGGTCACGGAGGATAGCTCCATCGCGACGTTGTTTTGTATTGTGATGGATCTGGGGAAAAGGACGGGTTTGATTAAAATGGGCAGGCCGGTTAAGCCTGAGGGGGAGGTGGAGTTACGGCCGTGATTTAGATGGCTTCGTTTTCTTTCTACCTTTTCCGTATTACTGTTTATTTTTTTTTTATGAATGATGAACTGGGGTACAGTAGTTGCTTGGGATTGCGCATCAATACAATTCGAGCGTTGCAGATAATATATGTAAATGAACAATTGCACTAACTATAATGAAGAAAAGATAAAAAAATTCGGCGATAGATCAACGTGCTGTGCAACACTTTTTATAGTTTTCTATGTATAGAGTAACTACGGAGTACACCTATAGTATTTCATACCGGGGAGGTGTCCAATTAGGGGGACATTGGGAAATGTTGAGGACCAAAGAAAATACCAGAAGTAAAGTCATAACAAACGAAAGACACTGAAAAAGACATATATCTTTAATAAGAAAGTGAGGGCCCAGTTTCAAGTACGGCACGAGATGATATCACGCAAGGTTGGTTTAGGATTCAAAGTCTGTTCGCTTGCAGCTTGACCAAACCCATCATATCCATCCGTATCGTCACAGAATATTATTTCCGCCTCTTAATTCATAGCTGTCATTCTCTTTCTGCTGCCGGGTTAGCCTTTGGAACCGGCGCTGTCCACTCCCCTAGTTGCCCACAATCGATCACCCACCAAGCCTATGTTCTAACCACACACACCTCTCTATAATTGAATATGTGACAGGCTCATTCCACACATCAAGGCGGAAAGAAAAAAAGGGAAAAAGAAATGGATAGTATTCCAGGAGAAAAGCTCTAAGAATATAAGATGCGAAAGATATATGGCGTACAAGGCGTGGTTAAGTACAGAGAGGGGCGGTAAAATATGTTGGGAGGTATTGATTTATTGTTTCGCTTTCTTCTCCTCAGCCTCCACGTTTTTTAGGAAATCCCTGTGTTAAATTACAATTCACTTATTAGAATTATGACTTTCATCCATGCTTTTTAAATTGGAAGCAAGCGGGTGGTGGTTGGCGAAAGCTAGGACCTGGTGGTCGGGGTAGAAGGTGTATATATATGTAGGCGAAAAGCGATTCACACGTACTGAATAAATTGTTCCTCATCCTTGCTGCTGGCCTTAATGGGCGGACCTTGTTTCTTGTCCGTCTTCGCTGGCAGGGCGAGGTAGGTGGCGAGGAACGTGCCTCCAAGAGTCGCCATGGCAAGCTATTAGGGAAGTTTATAAGTCAGTATAACGTTCCAAACTCATATATGCTTGTATTCTTCACTTGTGTGCTATCAATTGGGCACGTTATGTATGCTGACTCGCAGCTACAACGCGCTGGTAACTTTGATGGCGGGAATGGGAAGGAGAAGGGAGATGAACACTTACGACATGGGAGCCGACTTGGCGGCCAGCAACTGTGTAGTAAACGACCATCGTCAAAGCGGAGATTGCAATTGAGGTATGTGATAGTCAATGGAGGCGGTCGTCGATGTCCTGGGACTGGAGTTGTTGGAGTGTTTGTTCAATGTTCAGTCGCTTGATCAATAATTGACGATGCTGAGAACTTCCAACTTCCAAGGTTGGGAGGCTCAGTTCACATGACATGACACTATTCCCATTGCAGTTAGTGACCGCTTGTAAGCCGAAAACCGCCGATCAACCAATGAAAACGCAGGATCTCTAGAGTGACCTCAGCGGCTTTTGCGGGATACTTCAAAATGAGGTACCGCAGCCACCACAGCCACCACCCATGACGCGTGGAAATGGATGTTGGAGGTACCTTGGATAGAGGTACCCGCGGCGCTCGCCTCTATTTACCTACTTTGGGCTGCGCGATCATAGGGAAGATGATAGTTCATTGGAGATGATCCCTCTATACTCACTGCATGCCGCTCAAAGCCTCATATTTCTCCGCTTGTGCACTCCTCTATTTCATTCACTACAGGCTATGAGGTATTAGTATTAATAAGGCCGCAGGCACATAGGAAGAGGGACCGTCTTGAGTCCCCCTCTTCATACAGGAACTATCTTACCTACCTAATCTACCTAATACACGTCTATCAATATCATGGCTTGGGGCATCAGAAAAAAAGCCCATACCGATGACAACCACGATGGCACCACAAATAAAGCATCTCATAGCCAAAACCTTGAACTTCGCCGTCGGAAACTGAACCCAGAGCTGCAAAAGCTTCTTGACCGTGAAGAAGAACTCTTGGACCAGCTCTATGATGGCTAGTATGGGAACTAACACTCACACTCGCTCTAAAACCTCAACCAAAAACAAAGCTCTAAGTAACAATGACCTAGCTCCGTGGATACCATTGATACCAAATACCGATACGCCGCCTACACCAACCGCATCCGCACTATCCTCCTCTCCGCACACCGCTACGTCGCTTATACCTCCGACATTGGCGAATCCTTCCGCCCCGTCGCGCACCCCTGGCTCGTCCGCAGCGCATACGGTATCTCCTGGACCTATATATTAGGCGATGTTGCCAATGAAGGGTACAAAGCCTATCTGCGCAACAGACGAGTGCTGGCTCCGGCATGTGACGCATATCGCAATGCGACTGGACAGGTGTCTGAGGATATGGAGGTTGCTGCCATGGCCGGGCGCAAGCTCCAGCAGGAGGAAACGCTAAACTCGACAGCATCCAAGACGCATCCGCTGCCGTGGCCGGATCCAGAGGAGGATACCCTGATGCCGTGGCAGACGACGAAGATTCCACTGGTAGAGGATTATCGCTCTGTCATGGCTGAGCGGGCGGTCTTCCAGGCACTGGCTAGTGTGGGATTACCTGCGTTAACGATCCATTCTGTGGTGAAATACTCTGGGCGTGCTTTTAGGGGGGCAAAGACTACTATGATTCGCACGTGGTTGCCGATTGGGGTAGGCCTTCTACAATTATGGGTTATGGACACGGCTATACAATGATTGCTGACTGTTACTAAAATAGCTTGGTCTCGCCGTCGTCCCATTCCTGCCTTACGTATTTGATAAACCTGTCGAGCATGGTGTGCAATGGGCATTCCACAGTGCCTTCCGCGTTATCGAAGGGGGCCAGGCTGTTCCGCACCCTGCGGAAGACAATAGCCAAACAACCTCTGTGATTCTTTCAAATCTGGAGCAATACCGTGAGCGGAAGAAGCAGCAGGAGGGGATTAGAAAACGTGACCAAGGTAAGAGTGAGGAAGTGAGTTAGGTCGAGTTGAGGTGGTTGAAACTAGGAATTTTAGTGATGAGCTACGTAAACATCTCCTGCCAGCTATTCCCTTTTTACCTTGTCTTGCGGCTTGAACCTCGGATTTACCTGGTGTCTCCTCTCTGCGTATCCAGCATTGTTCCATATTTGAATCTATACGGACTCAAAAAGTGGGTTTCATTTTTTCACATTTCGTTTGTCGCCACTGCGGTGATCTCTCCACACCATTTAGCAGGAACATAACCAATGCACCCACCACTCCGGCTGCATTACCTGTTGTTATGAATGGGTGAAAGCAGAGCAAAGAAGGCATATCTCCATTTCGTAGCTAATTCTGAGAGACTAAGGGGATCGCTTTTGTTTTCTCATTCAGCTTTGCTTGGATGGCAACCCAAATTGTATCAACACAATGGAGGGAAAGGGAGGGAGGTGGTACATGAGGGACGGAGTATGGACTAATTCGCGCGTAATAACTGAATATAATTGGATGTCTTGGTCTTTAC
Organism: Blastomyces dermatitidis ER-3; assembly: GCF_000003525.1. Taxonomy (NCBI): domain Eukaryota; kingdom Fungi; phylum Ascomycota; class Eurotiomycetes; order Onygenales; family Ajellomycetaceae; genus Blastomyces; species Blastomyces dermatitidis. The sequence continues at coordinate 1,835,128 of NW_025544781.1, read as the reverse complement.
ATACATACGTATAGTTATCGTCGATATTCAAATGTTTGAAAATGTTGTCATTTTTGGGTGAGGCTAGACATTGAAATAGCACAAGATCCCAATTGCCGAGTAGCCATTCTAACAAATACGCCCGCGTGGCTTAGTGGTAAAGCGTATCACTAGTAATGATAAGATCCTCGGTTCGATTCCGAGTGTGGGCAGATTCAAGTATTTCGTTTACTTTTTCTCAATTTTCTACTTTTCATTTTGTTCATTTGTATATCTTCTATTTTTGATACTCGGCATTGGAGATTCATTGAAAGGAAAATGTGAAGGATTGTCATTAAGTAGATGGCCTATATCTTATTTATTGATTACTTTTTTTCGTACCTTCTAGGGGGGAAGAATTCAAAAACAGCCAAGGAACAAACTCAAATTACCCCGCCCAGGTATCTAACGCAAATTTTAGGAAACCCTATCTATCTTAGTTGAATATACTTTGACATATGCAATCATGTAATGAGAAGAAGACGCTATGCGAACGAAAATTCCCGAAGAGTTCGCTAGAGAAAAAGCAAAAGCAAGTCTAGGCAAACAGCTGATTTATAGTATATAAAGAAAAGGCTGTTGGGGTATCACTTCATAAAACAGAAGAATGGGAACGGAAAGCTACTCTCTTACAGCTCGATGCGTGCGAATGTGCTTGGTAGGAGGATGGTCGGGCGCGACTGTCGACATCGTGGGTGAGGGATCCGAATTGGTATGTGTTTTTTTTTTGGTTGTCGTTATTCTAACAGGTCGTTTTACTGCATATTATATATGTATATCATATATAGCCCCTCGGATGGTCTTAACCCTAAGACCGATTTGGACGCAATCATTCTAGCTCTATATCGTACCTCCTTTCTCCTCTAATGATTTCATCAACGTTGCTCTGAATTTGGTATTAGCCACGCCTCCAAATCCATAAGCGGGGACAATTCGTCCGATTCGAGCCATGACGGTTGGTGCCCAATCTCTTTTTACGCGGGCCCATCTATCTGTCGCAGGTAGCCCGCCGGGTGGTTGGCGATTGTAAAGATCCAAACCTAGCAAATGGAACGGCGTACTGAAAAGTTGGACGGCCGCCGGGATGGAGAATTGGGCTAGAGCAGTTTTGGAGGATGGGGTGGAGGCGAAGATATCGGGGATGTGAGGCGAGAGGAGCGTGGGGAGGTTGAAAGAGGCGAATATGGTCATGCTGTCGCGCAGGCAGAAAAGAGCAAATGAGCGTTTAGGGATTGGTAGAGATTGAGGCGCTTTGGAAGTTGGGGGAAGTGTTTGGGTAGTCTTTTGCTTTGGATTTTGCGTTCCCTTCGACTTTTGTGACGTTTTTGGTTCTGAGGGGGTGTCCTGCGCACCAAATAAACGGGCAAATCGTGCGTCTTTGTAAACGCATATTGACATATTGACAACAGCTGTGGCAATGAATTTAGCAGGGCCAGCTGAGACATCACTGAATGCCCGACCATCCATTGTCGATGTTACAGTGTCAATAACGTTGGCTGTTAAGTATGTAGATCCGTAAAGGGTGTATATAAGGAGGAACGGCGTTGAGATGAAAAAACTATGGGGTCGTTTGACGATCGTGGCCAACGACGATTTAAGGCTTTGGAGGATGGGAAGACCCTTTGCAGCTTTCTCAATAATAGCTCTGTTAAGTTTCAATTGAGAGAAGTTAGTTGGTCTGCAGATTAATTACGGCTACATCCAATCTCCACTTGAGGGTGAAAAAAACATAACAGGCTAATCAACTCACTTGTCAATAATGGTGATAAGCGGGCATATCAATGACGCCGCTCCAGCGGCGCTGGCTGCATCTACGGCCAACCTTGATCCTAAACTATCTGTATTCCATTTTGATGTTGAAAGGGAGACCCTAGTGATGGGCGATCGAGATGTGGGAGGTGACACAGTGGCCGAGTCCAACTGCGATGCAGGCTCCCCGCGACTCATTTTCGCCAGTATGGCATAGAACAATACTTATGGACAGGGAAGATGAAATTCAAACAGTAAACTACTAGTATTTATAGTAGAGATTGAAGAAATCTAACTCGTCTCGCTGGAATGGACTAGTGACAGCATGGGCAGTAACAATGTACTCAAAAAGGATAGAAGTGTGTCTATAAATAAAAACCCTCAAAACAAGAAAAGAGAGTGTCGGCGACAATCATCAAAGGGACATGACAAGTAATTAAAGAATGCAGGAAGGCGAAATAAACACAACAACTGCTCAGGACTCAGGAAGAATATGCAGCATACTCTTCTTGGCGCTTGTCATGTTGATTGTAAATTTGTGGTGGCAAAGGATGAGAGAAATTCTAACGTTCTCAGCCGCGCCAAGTCCCGATTTCAGACCGAGAACTACCACGGACGGTAAAGTCACATGACATCATTCCCTTGGCATTGCCATCGCCGACTGGATTAAGTTAATTAACTACGGCAATTCTTGGATATTTCAACTGCTTGAGTGAGACAGTCGTGAGATATATATGGCAATTTGCCAGCTTGTGGAGAAGCTCATTATTTTTTTATTATTTTTTATTATTTTTTTTTTTTTAAATCCAGCAGATTCTTACACGCCCTAACTTAAACTTAGAGACTAGGAATTGCCAGATAATGGGACGGTAGTATGTGAATTGGAGGCGTCCGAATTCGTACTATTCGAGCCCATCGGCTCTTTTCTTTCATGGACAGAGCGTGACAACCCGCGGCCTAGCAGATATTTCCGACCTGAAATCGACTGCCAATGTTCCCTTCTCTTCGACATATTCTAACTATAGGTCATACCAGAAAAGAGAGCTTCCCCGCCAAAGTATCCGTATCTTACCTGGTTTTGCCGCGAATCCCCCTACCGCGATTCCCGCGAAGCTTCTTTGTGGCTTTACAAACCCGTTGAATAAATGATATCCGGCCGATAGAAAAAAAAAAAAAAAAAGAAAAGAAATACACGTGGGGTAGCCTTATTATTTCATGTTTTGAGATAACTAGCCGGCTCCTTCGTTGGCGTTTCTTACACCAGTGAAGATGACCAACTAGATAACTAATGCATAGGATTCCATGCATTCTCTTTACATAGCCTTGTGTTGGCTTCTATAGATGGGAAAATCCCATATGACCTGGGGCTTTCCTGTTCTTCCCCAGCTAACGACTAGGATGCTTTGCCTTTTTTCTCGCCAACTTGCTTGTTATGGAATAATTGATGATGACACGGTCAGAGATAGTTATCCGCAGCCGTCAAATGTGAGAAAGGGAGTGCTATATCTACTAACATCCGTTGACCGAGGATGCACTGTGTGGAACCTCGATACGCCGCTACTGGTTCATTTTTGCTTAAAATCAATGGCCAGGGGTGCGGGGAGACCAGCAGAGTTTCCAGATCCTGACACAAAAGCACTGTTGGGGAATGCGAAAATCGCGGGCATGAACAAAGATCTTCAACTTCATGGTATGCAATACAATGTTGCCCTAACGATTTTCTTTGTTCCATTCTCGTTGTGAGGTCCCAAGTAATATCCTGCTCATGATTTTACACCCATGGGTATGGATATCTGTGATGCTGTTCTCCTGGGGAATAGTGATGTCGTGAATCTCAAAAGAGCTAGAAGCTAATAAATATGACGAGAACCCATCAAACTTAGGGCTCAATCGTTGGTATCATGGGCATTGTTGAAAACTACTAAGGCCTCGTTGTTGCAAGGTTCTTCTTCGGAGTTACAGTGTGTTACAGAGGTATGCTGAGTTTAAGTTTTGCCTCAGTGTCACCTATCGCAATAGCTGCTCTACTCTCTCCACCAACAGAAGTTACTTCAATCATCAGACAAATCACCTGTGGATTAAGGAACTATGTGCCAGCTTTAACAGGCTCCAACCGACATCATCACAGGCGCGAAAACCATTCCTATCGTCTTCGGGATTGGATAACCTTAGTGACGTCATTAGCCAGGGCTTGAGGCGGAGAGGGGTAGCACCAGCCTGTAAGAGAGGAATCAATCCTGATTCCTGACTCACTCGAGCGTATATGTCGTAAGTTGGGCAAGCATGACCTTGATATAAAAGACGATAAACGACCAAGTTAAATAATATTCATATATTGATAGACATAACACAACTCTTTTTTATATGTAACTATCATTTTTTATTTACCCATATTTCTCCCAAAAATATCGCCGGATCATCTTGTAGTTGTGTAGATATATGTACAGTCGTTGTGGGTGGTGAAGCGTGAAATGGTAAAATCATTAAAAGAAGAAACTCTGAAGGGGGAAGGTGGGAGGACGGGAAAGTCTACAATGGCAATGCTGGGGCTATCATGCCGCGCCTTTTCATGCTATGTGCGAGGGCTCATTCATGTTTGAGATGATACCGGATTGACCGCTTGGAAGTCGTCTAGCGATACAGTGACAGCGCCGGCTTGGACGAGCTATACCAATTGAATTGGCCGTAGTTAGTAAAATCGATACACTCGGGCTTCAGGGGAGATAAAAACCAGAAATTTGAATGGAAATAATAGGTAGAACAACAAAAAAAAAAAAATAAAAAAAAAAAATAATAAAAATAATAAAATAAAAATAAAAATAAAAATAAAATAAAAATAAAAAGAGAGAGAGAGACATACCGCTCTTCTCAAATCATCAATTAGATCATCCACATCCTCAATGCCGACACACAGTCGAATCAAATCTTCAGGCATGTCCCTCTCCTTCCTCGTCTTCGCATCGATGCTAGCATGGCTCATCCGGCATGGCATGCTAATCAAGCTGTTAACGCAACCAAAGCTGACGCTGATAGCCCACAGTTTCGCATTCTCGACAATCCGCTCGCTGATGTTCACATCCCCCGTTTCAAACGAGAGCACTGCACCAGGGCCTCGTGCCATGGAGCGATGGAGGTCGTATTGCGGGTGCGATTTGAGGCCAGGGTATCTGACGCGGAAGCCATGGCTTTCGAGAAACTCGGCAATGCGCTCTGCATTGGATTGCTGTTGCTCCATGCGGACTTTTAGCGTTTTGACGCCGCGCAGGAGCAGCCAGGAGTCGAAGGGGGACAGGCCGCAGCCAGAGCTGTTGACAGTGAAGTATAGTTTTTCGCCCAGCGACAGGTCATTGACTGCGACCACGCCGGCCATCAAGTCATGGTGGCCGGATAGGTATTTGGTTCCGCTTTCGTAGACTATATCGGCGCCTAGGTCGAGCGGGTTGAGTAGTAGCGGGGAGAGCATGGTGTTGTCGACCGAGACCAAGGCATCGGGGTTTGCCTCGTGCGCCAGTGCTGAGATCCGCGGGATGTCAACTATCTTTATTAACGGGTTTGTGGGAGTCTCTAGCAGAATCAGCCTCGTTTTGGCTCCCAAGACTTCGGCCACCTTCTCTGGCCGGGTAGTGTCGACGTGGTGAACAATGATACCACCATGGACAGCTAGATATTTCAGAAGACGATGTGTGCCGCCGTATAAATCGTCGCCGGTAACGACTTCATCGCCTGGCATAAGGAGGCGGGTAATCACGTCCAAGGCAGCCATGCCAGAAGATACCACCAGGGCTCGTTGGGCGGACATAATTTTCGCTAGATGGCGCTCTAGATGTGTTCGTGTGGGGTTACCGGATCGTGTGTAGTCATATTCTCCGCCGCCAGCTCCGGAGGTTTGTTTGAAGGTCGCACTCTAAAATTATACATATTTAAGTCTTATTTCTCTAATGGTAAAATGAAACTGAATATGCAGGGGCAATAGGACCATTGGTCGTTACAACCAACTGCATCTATTGCATCTATTGCATCTCGCTGCCTCTCTCTCACCTGGTAGATAGGCACACTGCTCGCATTGAACTGGTCATTGCCCTCTGTAAATACTAGCTCCGTAGCTAGTGCATATCTCCGGCCGTTATAAGGACTGGAGGGGGCGGGAGAGGGAGGCAGATTGTGGCCTTCGATATCGATACCGGACACCGTCTTTCTCGGGAGGATCTTCGACTTGTCCGACGAGCTGTCGCCAGCAGAGTGTGGATTCTCAGCACCGGCCATTGCTGAGAGCTGGTTTACAGGCAGACAGGGGAAGGGATGAGGGCGTTGGGAGGATGGGATGGGATGGGATGAGAGGGAGACGGAAACAATGGAGCTATCAATGCCAGCACCTATTCAACTATGTTATATTTGGTGTTCATATGAAAAGCATCTAGTAAGTATTTCTCAAAGAATTAATGAAGACTGTCTGCAGTGTACAGTGTACAGTGTACACTGGCGATGACGATGAATTAATTGGTCGTGGTTGGTTATGCGGCGGTTGGGATCGGGCAGATCCGGGGGCGGTGAGGGATGGGATGGCGTCATTTTTTAGCTCGCTTCTTGCGCTGCTATATAAATATATATATAATAATAAGTATATATACGGAGTATACGTACATATATATATATATATATATATATATACTCCTATATATAAGTATATATATATACTGTATACTGCTATGTATATATATATATATATTTATACTCCTATGTATATATATATTTATATATTTATATATTTAGCTACGGATTAGATATTTAGTGGGAAGAAAACAAAAGTAGAGATAAACAGTTCAATTCCAATCCTAGGTCAGTATGTTTTTGGAGTTCAAATAACTTGGGAAATAGGAAATAATGTAAACCCTTGCCCAGAACGCCGTCACATTTCTATGTACGGAGTAGTTAACAGTCAACATATTTGTCAAGGGAAGCCCCAAATCTTCCCACCATCTGACACGCTTGAAAAGATAGCATACTATACACACGCGAACAAGGGATAGGAGTGTAATGATATAATTAAAAAGAATTGTTAAGGAATATATATATACGTGTATGAATATAACAAGAGGCAATAAGTTTGCGCCATGACAGGGAAACTCAGTCCATCATTCATCAATAGGGATGAACTCCGGCTCAACAACCCGATCGTCACCACCGCCTTCAGAATCAGTAATCCAATCCTTTTCAGACAATGGCTTGCTGTTTATGGCCTTTGCTAGCACAGATTTGCGCTTGACAATAGCACCATTATTACCCACATCACCGGTAGCCCTCACGCCACCGGCTCGTTTGAAAAAATCTTCCGTTCGCAGACCGCGCACTTCATCCGGATCCACGGTTTCCATCGTAATGCCCGAATCCCGCTTCGATCGTATTAGCTCCCGGATAGGCACCATTGCAGCGTCCCGACAAGCCTCCTTGATATCACTACCTGACATCCCCGCCATAGCCTTGACCAGGAAGTCCAGATCAAAATTCTCCCGGTCGACCTTTATGTCCTGAAGTATAAGCCCTAATATCCGCAAACGCTGCGCAGTGGGCGGAAGGGTGACGGGGAACTTTTTCGGCATGCGTCTGAGAATCGCCTCGTCAATATCCTGGATCCGATTCGTTGCGCCAAGGATGAGAACCCGCTGCGGTTGCCCCGAGGTGCTGGAAGAGGTCAACCCGTCCCAGTGTGTCATGAACTCGGCCTTCACCATGCCGCTGGCCTCGTGTTCGCCGCTCCGCCGCGTCCCCAGTACTGCATCGATCTCGTCGATGAATACGATGCTCGGCTCCAGTTTACGCGCGAGAGAAAAGACGGCGTTGACGAGTTTGTTCGAATCGCCGTACCACTTCTCTGTTAGGGTTGAGATGTGAAGATTTATAAAACAGGCGCCACTCTCGTGGGCCAGCGCTTTTGCCAGCATCGTCTTGCCGCAGCCGGGCGGCCCGTAGAGAAGCACTCCTGACGGCGCGCTGAGGAGCGATGACGTGGATGAGTATAGATGTGGCATGGTTAGCGGATATATGACCGACTCCTTCAATTCTTCAATAATATCTTCCAGTCCACCGATGTCGTTAAAGGATACTGGGATGTCTTCTGGCGCTACGACGTCCATCGCGATGGTCTGTTCGTATTGCGACAGTACGAGGTCCTCCCTCCTTTGCTTCTTTTGTCGCCGTGAGCCTGTCTTTCGGCTGGGGGACTCGTCGTCCGAATCCTCGGGGCCATCGAGTCTTCGTAATATAGCTGCAGACTTTCGCTTTGCTTCCTCATGTTTTTGGCTATCGGGATCGAATTCGACTTTGGAAAGCAGGAATCTGACGACAAAATATGTGGAAAGCGACTGCGAGATATGCACATGTTAGCAACGGAATTTCGCAGACCAGGATACTTTTTGCTATTATTTCAATGTCCCTTACCGTGCCAGCAATCATTACTAGCTCCTGTAATAATTGCTGCCATTTGCGGCCGCCGCCCGAGGCCATGGCGGGTTATATGTAGTGGGATTGGCGTTCGTCGCAAGCTAAGTATAGCGGAATCCAAGGGGGTGAGGCTTTAAACAAAAGAAGGGTGATCTAGGTCTATGGAAGGAAGTTAAAAAAAGGCGTCTTCTTGTGTCTTGTCTTAAAGCACATTAAATAAAATTCAAATGAAAGGGCGGGTGGTGGTGCTTTTGAAGCCGAGTTCAACTCTGTAGTCCAAGAAAAAGGAAAAATGCACCAGCCGAGCCGCGATCACATGTTCTCAGTTAACTATCGCCGCCAACGTCTCCCACGCGCTTTGGCCAGGCTTATTTAACACAGCCAACTGCAGTTGGGATTCTCGGATTACCACTACCGGACTCTACGCAAAGTAATAGAAACTATTTCTTTGGTTTGAACTATGCCAAAGCGGAAAGCCGCGTCGAAATTGTCCGGATTAGTAGATGATGACTTGGAGGACGACCTTTTGATGAATGGCGGCGGAGAACACACCCACGATGAAGCCACGGATACCGCTCCGCCCCCTACAAAAAGGGCAAGACCTGGAAGACCGAGAAGCGCTGCAGCCAAAGCCACAACTGCGGCGAAACCTAGTACCCGCAAAGCTCGCTCGACTGTTATCGTAGGACCAAAACGAGGTCGTCCTGCTAGAGGTACGACGACCCGCAGAGGTCGCAAATCACCTGGAGACACCGAAGAGGCCCACGAGACTGTGGATACTAGCTTTTCCAAAGAAAGCGACCAGGAGAAGTATTTGGACGACGAGCCACAGCCAGAGCCAGAGCAGCCATCGCATGATGAGCTTAACTCTCCAGAAACAACAGCGCATGGTGGCACTCGAGCGGGTGGTCGGACGAAAACTGGAGCTCAACAAAAGAAAGCGCCTGGCAAACGCGTGACTATAGATGACGGATTTGAGTATACCCCGATGGGATCGCGTCATCCCAAACCAAGTAAACAACCCACGGAAGAGAAACCTGCAATCAAACCTGTGACGCGACGCAAGAAGCCTGAGGTTGAACCAGAGATTGAAGAGCAGCAGCAGGAGGAAGTGGAGGAAGAGGAGGAAGAGGAGGAAGAGGAGGAAGGGGAGGAAACGGAGGAAGCGGAGCAAGCGGAGGAGCCTGCTTTACCGGAAAACCATTACCTGCCTGCACGATCTATATCTCGTTCTCCCATCAAAGGTCCCGCCAACGGCCACTTACAATATAAAACACCCCAGACAGCCAACCAACGGCGTAAAGCTACGGGAGCCGTATCGGATCTTGAGAAGGGCGACAGTGAAGCGACTTTACGGAGGAAGCTAGGAGATATGACGAAAAAATACGAGAATATGGATATGAAGTATCGAAATCTGCGTGAGGTGGGGATTCTCGAAGCCAATTCCAACGTGGAGAAGCTACGGAAGCAATGCGAGGCGAATACTGCAGGTATGCAATTGCAATAGCCCCATTCTACTTTACATAGCTGAACCAAAACTAACTCCCAAACCCGGCAGCATCCAATGAGTTAATTGCCTCGCTAAAGAAAGAACTCGCCACGCAAACCACCCTAGCCAAAGAATCACGCACCCTTCAAAAACAGCTGCAGGACCGGGATGACGAGGTTGCCGAGCTGGAGGCCAAAATCAAACACTTGAACTCTGGCTTGACCGATGCCCAAAACGAGATAAAGGCCCTCCAGATGAAGTTGGCCGCCTCACGAACCGCAGCAACAAATCTGGAATGTGTTACAGGTTCCAAAGGCCCTGGAAGCGCTGCCAAAGTTAACAGCGGCGGCGTTTCACGATCGATCATGGGCAGTGCGGAAGCTGCCCATGCTGCTCAGATAGCCCAGCTAAAGGAAGACCTATACAGTGATCTCACAGGCCTTATTATTCGTGACGCTAGGAAACGAGAGTCTGATCACTTGTATGACTGTATACAGACAGGGATGAATGGAAGTAAGTTGTCTTTTCTCGTATCACTGCTATTTAGCCACTTCTTTTTGCAACACAGCGGAAAGAATTAAATAGGCTAACCATTCAATTCCCATCTTACTAGCACTACACTTCAAACTCGCAGTTGCGCACGATTTGGAAAACACGAGCTTTGAAGCCGCAGAGTTCCACTATTTCCCCCTTCTGGACCCCAACCGCGATCGTGATTTGGTTGATATTCTCCCCGAGTACCTATCTATAGATATAACCTTCCCACGGCAACATGCCTCGGTGTTTTATAGTCGGGTGGTGGATACGCTTACGAAGAAATCGAGACGGACAGATGATTAGGATTTGGAGCTGTGACATCTATTATCATCCCTTTTTATTTTATCTTTATCTTTTATTTTATTTTTTTATTTTTCCAAGATCATGCAGGACATTTACATACACATTTGAGCAAATCCGCTCAAATCATTAACATTTTTAAGGAGCATAAGACCTTTGTACTTTTAACCAAGATGTTGAGCGAGAGCGCGCGTGTTTCTCAGTTGTCATTTTGTTGTTACTAGCGGCGTGTACCCGTTGATATTTTGACTAAGTTGTCTCTGTTTGAACATTGTCTAGATACACAATACTTTTGAATCTCTAACTACTCTCATTATAAGAGTTCTATGGAAGCATTCGTGTCATGTAAATGCTCTTCTCGTAGCATTGAACGTGGTTGAAGCCGCTAAGATTAGTAATATATTAGTAAAACTCCAAGGAAGAATAAGGAGAGCATTGAGCCATCAACCGCTTCTATGCTGCATTGCAGCACATGCGCTTCTATACAACGAACTGCGACAATGACTCGATAGCTCTCTGGAACTATATCTTATCCCCAACCTTTTTACATCTCACAAGGTCTTCTAGACCGTTTTCGCTCCTTTTCCACGTATGGTAGCTAACAAGATCGGTTTTGTATAAAACCTTCGCCTACAACGCAACTGTCTCCTAGGTCACAAGAATACTCCCACCCACCATGGCTTTGCCCAGGCGGGTCGGCTTTCTAGCCCTGGCAATTATCTTCCACACGATATACACCTACTCGATATTCGATATCTACTTCGTCAGCCCCATCGTCAGCGGCATGCGCGAATTCGGCGTCCAACGAGCTCCCTCCGCAAAAGCCCCCGCAAAGCGACTCTTCCTCTTCGTCGGCGACGGTCTGCGCGCCGACAAGGCGTTCCAATCCTTTCCGGACCCGTCGCCGGGAGGCGTTCTGGATCCAGATTATAGCTCTGTGCCGTCAGATAGTAACCCGCCTCGGCCGCTTGCACCGTTCATTCGCTCCCGCGTCCTTCACCATGGCACCTTTGGCGTGTCGCATACGCGGGTACCTACCGAATCTAGGCCGGGACATGTCGCCCTTATTGCTGGGTTGTATGAGGATGTGTCGTCGGTGACAACGGGGTGGAAGCTCAATCCGGTCAATTTCGACAGCGTTTTCAATCGCAGCAGACATACCTGGAGCTGGGGGAGTCCGGATATCCTACCGATGTTCAAGGAGGGTGCGACGCCTGGGAAGATCGATGCGGAATCATATGACGATGAAGCTGAGAATTTTAGCAAGGACGGGTCGCAGTTGGATATATGGGTGTTTGAGAAGGTGAAGGCGTTATTTGCGGCGGCAAAGGAGGATCCAGAGCTCGATGCGCGCTTGAGGGAGGATAAGCTCGTTTTCTTTTTGCATTTGCTCGGTTTAGATACGGCTGGCCACTTTTTTCGGCCTTATTCAAAGGAGTATCTGCATAATATCAAGGTTGTCGACCAAGGGGTGAAGGAGATTACGGGATTGGTTGAGGAATTTTACGGCGACAATGAATCCGCCTTCATTTTTACGGCTGATCATGGCATGAGTGATTGGGGGAGCCATGGTGATGGGCATCCAGACAACACCCGCACTCCCTTGGTGGCCTGGGGTTCCGGCGTCGCTAAACCGAAAATTCAGAAAAGGAAGAAAGCACCAGGCCATGAGGATGGGTTCTCGTCGGACTGGAACTTGGACAACGTTCACAGACACGATGTTGCCCAGGCCGATGTGGCTGCTCTCATGGCATACCTGGTTGGGCTGGATTTCCCAGTGAATTCGGTTGGGGAGCTTCCCCTTTCCTACCTTGATGCGTCTCCCAAGGAAAAGGCTCTGGCCGCTCTGGCGAATACGCAAGGGGTTCTGGAAATGTATCGGGTCAAAGAGGAAAACAAACGAGCATCAACTTTGCGGTACCAACCATATCGGGCTTTCGGGGATGATGATCACTCGATTGAGAAACGCATCTCTGAAATTCAAAAGTTAATTTCGAGGAAGAAATATGACGAGGCGATTAAGGAATCTTCAAATCTTTTGCATACCGCTCTAGAAGGCCTGCGATATCTGCAGACCTATGACTGGCTATTCCTCAGAACTATAGTCACTGCAGGCTATCTCGGATGGATTGCATATGCCCTGACCACAGTGCTCGATCTCCATGTACTGCATGGATCTTCCGTCCCAAGCCGTACGACATTCAGTACAATGTTCTTTTCGTCCATACTCGTCATATTGTATTCTATCTTTTGGATTCAAAAGTCGTCGTGGAGATACTACGCATATGGTATTTTCCCCATCTTCTTCTGGGAAGAAGTCGTGGCGAAGCGGAATGCGTTAGCGGCCGGACGAAAGATTCTTCTCAGCCATGTTCAGTCACTGAGTGACTACATATCTTTTGGTTTACAAATATTGGTATATGTTGGGATTTTGGAGGCACTTGTGAGTAATATCCAATCTTGCCCCTTTAAAGCGACGCCAAATCGACAACGTGAAAATAACTCACACATAAGACAGGTTCAATCATATTTTTATCGCGAAATTTACACAATTTGCTTCATGCTTGCGGCGATATGGCCTATATCCTACGGCATTGGCTTCCTGTCGCGCAATAAACTCGTCGTAGCTACGTGGAGTATCGGATGTGCTTTAATGAGCACCTTCACGCTCCTACCCGCTAATAAGGTGGAAGATGTAACTACCATGTAAGTAGCCATCCCTATTCCGATCAAAAAGCGGAGTGCAGATTCTTACTTGTCGTACAGAACGATAGGCGGTACTCTCATGGTCCTTACCGGACTCTTCTATCTAATATTCGAGGAATCTATAACGCCCCATTCTAAAACCCTATCAATTGCCGTCAGTAAGGGTTCCAGGCGAATTATGGGCATGCAGGTACGTAAGCCGCTGTCTTTTAGTGCTTCCTCTAGAATCATTATACTAGACGGTACTAATGCATAGATGGGCCTATTTTAGACCGGCATGATTCTGCTGGCTATAATAGTAACGAGATCTACCATCACCTCACTGCAGGCAAAAGAAGGTTTGCCGTTAGGAAACCAAGCCGTGGGATGGTCGATTCTAGGTTAGCCTCACTATTTTCCTTCAAATCTCACTCAGAATAACTATATCCATGATACAGCCTAGGATTATTTTGACTAACGTGTTGTAGTGGCTTCACTTGTATTACCCTTCTTCCACCGGCTATACCCAAATAGCCACTACCTCCATCGCCTTGTCGTGATCTTCCTCTCCTTCTCTCCGACATTCATCATTCTCACCATCTCGTACGAGGGACTCTTCTACTTCGTCTTTTGTATTACCCTCCTCAGTTGGGTTCAACTTGAACACCGCATTTACACCTACACATCTTCCACACCATCGGTCACCACCGCTTCATCGGATGATGACGCTCAAATAACAGCGCAACCTAATCGCAAAAATCAAGCATCCAAATCGCCTTACCGTATCCTAACCATAGCAGACGCCCGAATTGCACTGTTCTTCTTCTTCCTCCTCCAATCCGCCTTCTTCTCCACCGGCAACATTGCCTCAGTCTCCTCCTTCTCCCTCGAATGCGTCACCAGACTAATCCCCATCTTCAACCCCTTCTCGCAGGGAGCGCTGCTAATCCTAAAGATTCTAATCCCATTCGCCATCATCAGCGCGAATCTGGGTATCCTCAACCGGCGCCTAGGCGTCGCGCCCTCCTCTCTCTTTATGATTGTCATGTCCATCAGTGACATCATGACGCTTAATTTCTTCTACATGGTGCGCGACGAGGGGAGCTGGCTTGATATCGGCACGACGATTAGTCACTTCTGCATTGCCAGCGGGCTGTGCACGTTCGTTGCTGGGTTAGAGTTCCTTAGTGAAACGTTCATTTGTGGTGTAAAGTTTGAGGATGCTGGCGCTGGTGCAGCTGGTTATGGAAATGATCATGGCAAGCCGGAGAAGGGTGAGAAGGAGACGCAAACGACGACAAAGAAGGGAAAGGCCGCTGTGGTGTCGAATGGTGCTAATGGCATTTCTTCTCATGCGCTGGATGTGACGTCCTTAGCCGACGCAACGAACGGACACACTAATGGCTCCGCGAAACCTTTCATCGAATCATCTGGGAAGAATTAAATTTACTCAATATCATCCTTATCATATTCACCACAATCCTACACATCCCATTTCTTTCTCATGAGATACTGAAGCTTTTTTTTTTTTTTGGAAATCCCTTACATCATGAGGATAGGCATGATGTTCTCCCCAGCAGAGATATTGCCCCTGTAGGCTTTTCTATCTTCATCACAGCCCAATACCTCCTTCTATTCTTCTTTCATCACTCCTAGATGTCTCTCCGGTGATTCATTTTTACAGTTTATAAAAAGGGCAGGATAAAAAAGGGATAGGGAATTGTCTTATATCATATAATAATCATATGCATATCATGAGCTTAATAGTATTCTTATTTCTTATTTTTATTTTTATTTTTATTTTTATTTTCATTTTTATTTTTATTTTTATTTTTTTTTTTTTTTTTGGAGGCGAAGTATTCTTTCTCTCTGCTTTTCTGCTCTGTGTTTCCTCTTTGTTGGTTGTTGTCTCTTGCAGCCCTTCTAGCCCAAGCAATCGCTAGGGTTCTCTCTGCTGCGTTTTATAGTGCTATTCGCAGGGTATATTTTCTATACGTTTAATTTCCAATTCAGAAGAGTGTATACTCCGTACAGAGTACAGATCGAGCTAATTGACTTTCGACTTCCAGACCGTCTTCAACAACAAAATATGGGTTAACTCCCAAACACTTCTAAACACCCGTTAGTGAGAATCAGATAGCTTCCTCTCCGCTAATCCGCAGCAGAGAGCCTCATCGTATCAGGATCCCCGTCCCCTGGAAATATTTGAGGAGTAATATAATTGTTACTTCACCAGTTTTAGGGTTTGGCCGCAGGTGGCCAGAGGTTAGCTGGTTTCTAGTGGGCGCTGCGCGGGTGATAGGAAGATGGAGCGGTATTTATTTTCCCCGCATATATGTAGACTCTGTCGAGTTTGCATGTCGAGTCTCTGGATGTGCTGTACGTGTGTACATGTACACGTACATGTACATGTACATACATACATACATACATACATACATACATACATACACACATCGGTTGTATTGATCTTGATACATAGTTCCAGAGCCTGCTGTGAGTAGGCGCGTGTGGAATTTCATATCAACTCTCTATAGACTTGAGGTGATATATTTAGAGGTCGAACTTACTCCCCTGCATTGACACCCTTGAAGAATTTATGCATACTTGCATTATAATATCACTCTCCACTGGACAAAACATGACTGACTCTTTAGTATTCAGTGCAGAGGGAATAAAAAAATTAGCGGTTGCCCAGCCAGTTATTGAATTTCAAATCTAAGACTCTAGATAGAGCGTGAGTTCTATCTACCCTTACACAACCTATGCAAACCTAACAGACCACTTTTCAGCGCGAAGCCGTCACTCACCGTGGACATAGTTCTTTTTTTTTTTGTTCAGGATGCATGTACACCTCCGCTCCTAGCCAGAGCCTAAGATGGCGCGTCTTAGCCATGTTCAACCCCCCAGTTTCAGGAAAAACAA
Source organism: Blastomyces dermatitidis ER-3 (assembly GCF_000003525.1). Taxonomy (NCBI): domain Eukaryota; kingdom Fungi; phylum Ascomycota; class Eurotiomycetes; order Onygenales; family Ajellomycetaceae; genus Blastomyces; species Blastomyces dermatitidis. The sequence goes on along the minus strand of NW_025544781.1, from coordinate 1,818,987 downwards.
CACAATAACATGTGAAAGGATGAAGATGGATGCCAAAAATTCCATCCTCATCTGAGCTTATTATTATTGCTAAACAGTCAGTATGTCCAGCTCCCCTCCGCAGCCCTGTATGCCCAGGCCCAGTGTTTTGGCTAGCTGGGTTCAGGCTGGTAAGCTTACATGCGGGAGAAGAAGTCGACTCTTACTACGGAGTACGTATTTCGACGCTCTGTCATTCTTCCAACGAGGAACCAACCCCTTCATCAAATCATATATCGGATGCTTGCAGCCACGTTTCCCACCCATACCCCATACCCCAACAATTGCCACCGGGATGGCTACTCCCGTCTTTCAAGGAAGGCGGGGGTAACTATTATTACTATTTTTGCTCTGTAAAAGTTAGTTGTTTGGACCATGCAAGATCCAAGAAAATGTTCCGGGACAAGGCGATTCTCAATTCCTGGGGTCCCTTGACTTAGGGCAAGACATCCCCCCGTCAACATAACCAACATTGGATCTAGCTTCCCTTTAGTTCTATGATTGGGTTTGCCTGAAACATCATTGCATTGATCCAGCGCCAAAATTGATGCACAAGAAGCACCAGGGGAAAAAAAAAGGAAACCCGTTCCCTTCGCGCGCCATCATAAATGCGCGGGGCCCCCGTAATTTTCGAAAGAAGGCTTCCGACCTCGTCGCGTCCTTGAGCGTCAAAACATCCATATTATTGTTCCTTAGCGAATACTCAAGTCGCCGCCTTGCAGATCGGATCCTCTGGTTCAGCCCCTTCAACTCTCAAGCCCCAGATTTCCATCGTATTCTTCTTTCCTGTTTCCGAAAACGAATACGGCGCTACGGCTGAGCTAAAGGTGATAACCAAATTAGCCGAGGCGGTGCTAAGTTTAGCTTGCCTTGCCGAATTTAGCGCGGGGAGGGTTTATTGTCTGCTGATCGGCCCGGAAGATGGAATGCGAAAGAGGCAATCTAACCAGTTTCCCCTGAGGCCGGGGGGCTTCGATGGGAAAGTTCCGATATGGAACGGAGCAATGTAGCAGCCTTGGACGTCCCACGATATCTCTGACATCTCGAAACATCATTCGTTGTTAGGAGAAGCGGGAATGAGAATCTTCTGATGTCGCCGCATCCAGAGAGTTTATATGCAAGTTTCATGCAATGGAATGGCGGCCGCAGTGAGTAGTAGTGATAAAGCTTTCCTCTATATATCTCTCCTGATAATCTGATAAAATGGCCTATGCGGAGTAGAGTCTGGCTGGCCGCCTTTTTTTCGTCTCGACCAGAGCCTCCAAGGGCTCCACATCCATGTTCACCAACAGGTTTCTAGCTGAAGCCTGAAATTTTCCAAGGTGGGCGTTGCTGCCCGCTTCAGGGAATAATAATGAGAGGAAACCGCAAGAAAACTAGTGGAGCGCAAGCAGCCAATCAAGCGCTCGGTTCCTTTAACTTCCCTAGGGTAGTACATGGGTGGGCCTGGCCGCGTATCGTATCTCGTCTGAAGAATGATCCCGGCTCTCCTGGGGTTCGTGTGTTATGGGGGGTGAAAAGACGAGTGTGATATCGGGGGGCTAGCTGCTGCTGCTCAGGACATTTGAATATTGGATCCTGATGTTTTACGTTAACTGTTAACGCAATTCCCAGGGGCCAGGAGTGCCATGAGGAAGAACTGGCTGGAAGCATACTGCGTAAATCTTTTCCTCGCGCCATGCAAAATTAACTGGAGTTTTTAAAGTTCGCGCCTTGTGGCGGGGAAGTTGTTTTCGCCCACCACAGCATATTTCAGGGCTAAAACCCCCAACCCCACAAATAGCGCATAAATCTTGCAAGGAAGGGAAAAAGAGAACAGAAGTGCTGCAGATGGCTTGTTCAGACTCCTGAACTGCCTGTCATAGCTTCCGGGCCCTTCGAACCTGGCGTTTCTGAGGGAGTACTCCGTAGTTCAACATTGGAAAATAGTATTGTATTGGAACAGGGGAAAATTAGCAAAAAAAAAAAAAATTAAAAATTAAAAATTAAAAAGGAATAGAAAAAAGAAAATCTGGTGCTGTCTGACAGTCCCTGCGTGCTGTCTGTCATCCCCGGGGTTGAAGTTATGGTTAAAAGCACTCCCTGTCCCTGTCCATGACCAGCAGCTAAACCTAGCCGATTGCCAGAGGAAACAAAGAGAAAAATAAAAGAAAGATTGAAAATTAGTTAAAAAACATAGCATGAAGACTTTTTATGTGCTATCAGCCTCTCCATTCCCGTTGTGGTTGTGCGTGTAATTCCTATATATCGCAGTACTATGGTTAGTCGCCCTCTGTATCAGGGAACTTATTGCTTCCCGCTCTCCTCCGACCATCGCCTTCAGGCGTCAACTTCTCTTCTTCCTCCGCCCCCGACTCCCACGACCTCCTCTCCCACCCCTCTCCTTCTCGATGGAACGCTACTCCTGTCGCCATCGCCTTCAACAATGAGTAGTAGTATCGCTTCAGACAACAGGCCCGACCAGGCCATGGCTGGTGCTGAAGATACCGCCGCCGCAGCCACCACCACCACCAGTCCCTCCACAATGACCAAAGATGTTCCTTCACCAACCACTACCACGGCTCCCAAACAATCGGTGCCCACAATGCAAACCCCAGGCCATCCCAGTTTCAGACGGTGCGTGATATTTCCCCCTTCTTATCTTCGAGTAACCGCAACGGATAAGGTGTGGTTGGGGTTGCAATGCAACCGTGGCGGGAGATAGAGAGAGAAGAGGCCAGGTTTGTATTGAAGAACAAAATAGCTGACAAGCAAATGGAGTAATCTAGACAACGGGCGTCGCGTGCTTGCGAGGTATGTTTCGTTTGCTTACTTCCATGCTCCTCCTTCCTTGGTTGCTCCGTTTATTTATATACGGAGTTAAAATACTTTCTCGTCCCTGTTCGACGAAGCAAACAATGCGCTGCGATAGACCAGCCTCGGCACCTCGGTCTTTTACGCGAAGGCCTGATACTGTATCTTATCGAGGTTCGAGGTTGCTTTTTGGCCTCGAGAATCTTGCTCAAAGTCTCAGCCAGCAGATCGATCGCAGTGAAATGTTTTTATTTTGTGTTTGATTTTACTTTTACTAACGGTGGTCGCGGCGTGATTACAGACTTGCCATGCTCGAAAGGTTAGTTGCCCATCCCCAGTTTCTCTCGATACTCACCATCTCCAAAACATTTCCATCCCATCTATGCGGGGGTGAGAGGAGATGTCGGTGATCGGCCGGCGGATTTTGACCTGTGGTTACACATGGTCATTTGGCCAATCGCCCTTGCTGTCCCGGTTGTGTGTGATCAATGTCTGACGTGCTTTCTTTCGGGCATATAGGTACGATGTGACGCAGCAAGCCTAGGTGTACCTTGCACAAACTGTGTGGCTTTCTCCATCGAATGCAAAATCCCAACGCCGAAACGGAAGAAGAACCAGTCAAAAGTATCCAAGGATGGGACCAGGTATGTTTTTCTCTGTGCGAAAGGATATCGCATCGGAGTGATGAATTGAATGTGATCAGTCGCTAATCTACTATCTTCCTTTCCATCAAAGTAGTGATGAGAGACCAGATACCCGCGGAGCCAGCGGTAGCGGCTCGAAGGGTCTTACCAAACCGGTAGAAGGAATGCCACAGACCACTTTGACGGATGCTCAAGCTGCCCAGCAAGCTTCGCACAGCGCCTCCTACGCCCAGTTCATGAAACCAAAATTCGCCCGCGCCCCTATCAAGGAAGCTGGAAGGGTAGCATACCTGGGAGAGTCGTCGAACCTTTCGCTACTTGTCCATGACCGCCATGGTACTACCGATGTTGTACATTACCCGTTACCGGAGGGGATAAGAGGCTCGCGCGCACGGCTGACCGAGTTGGATAATTTGGAAATCGACATTCTGCACCAGAGGGGTGCATTCCTGCTCCCGCCCCGCGCACTATGCGATGAACTTGTCGACGACTACTTCAAATGGGTTGCGCCTGTTGTGCCTATCATCAATCGTAGCCGTTTCATGCGCCGTTATCGAGATCCCAAAAATCCCCCCTCCCTTCTTCTACTGCAGGCTATTCTGCTGGCAGGATCGAGGGTCTGTACAAATCCTCAGTTGATGGATGCGAATGGATCGACAACGCCAGCGGCGATGACTTTTTATAAGCGAGCAAAGGCTCTCTATGATGCCAATTATGAAGATGACCGTGTTACCATCGTGCAAGCGTTGGTTTTGATGGGCTGGTATTGGGAAGGTCCAGAGGGTATGAGTGATATACTCCGCTCCGCTTATCATTTGTTAATATATCTTGCTAACTCTCTTGGGTTTTCAGATGTCACTAAGAATGTTTTCTATTGGAGTAGAGTTGCTACTGTTGTTGCCCAGGGATCTGGAATGCATAGAAGGTTCGTCATTAATTTGAAGTAACCGCGGTTTCATTGATCTTTTCCTGCTAACATGCTTCTGAACACAGCGTGGAATCGTCCCAGCTAAGCAGGCCAGACAAGCGATTATGGAAACGGATATGGTGGACACTCTTCACACGCGATCGATCCGTTGCTGTCGCTCTTGGGCGCCCCGTAAACATCAACACTGATGACTCCGACGTCGAGATGCTTACGGAGGATGACTTCATCGAGGATGAAGTCGATAGCATCGCTGAATACCCGCCCAATCCCACTCATGTCCAGTTCTTCCTCCAATATGTGAAACTATGCGAGATCATGGGCCTCGTCTTGTCTCAGCAGTACTCAGTCGCTTCGAAATCACGGCGTACGAATGCCATCGATCTAACACACAGTGATATGGCATTGGCCGATTGGCTGCAGAATTGTCCGAAGGAAGTTTACTGGGAAAGGCCTAGGCATCACTTCTGGTCCGCTTTGCTACATGCAAATTACTAGTGAGTGTTTTTCTGACGTGGATACTAATATAGAATATTCGGTTTGGTATGTATAGATAGCTAACCTCTTCTTGGAAGTACGACATTATGTCTACTACATCGTGCGCACATGCCCCCGGCAACGTCTATATCTGGAAACTATGGATCGGACGGGATGGCATACCCGTCCCGCACTATTGCTTTCCAAGCCGCCGCGATGATTACCTCCATCGTCGAAAATCTGCAAACGCATGGAGAACTCAAATTTACTCCAGCGTTCATGTAAGTTTAACGGCTAGTTGCTTTATCCTATCTGCTGTATTTCGCACACGACATGTCACTTTCTAACCCATTATCTTTTTTTTTTCCCAAATAGTGTATATAGTTTATTCTCTGCCCTAATCATGCATGTATACCAAATGCGCTCATCCGTCCCGACCGTTGTCTCCACCAGCCAAGAGCGAATCAACATATGTATGCAGGCCCTAAAAGACGTGTCGAAAGTCTGGCTCGTTGCAAAAATGGTCCACACGCTCTTCGAGTCCATCCTAGGTAACAAAGCGCTCGAAGAACGCCTCCAGAAAGCCGCCGGCAAGCGACATCAACGCGTCCGACGCGACCATCCGGCACCCGCCGCACCTACAGCAACACGACGCCCCACAGAAGCCTCCAAACGCAAATTCGACGATATGGAGATCACCCTCCCCAACGGGCCTCCCGCCCCGCAGGTCTCCTATGAGCGTTCCCGCCCGCAAACACCCGCCGTAACTCCCTCTCGTGAAATGCCCCCGACCCCCGTGGTCTCGACCATGGCCGCCCCGCCACCACAACAACCCCCTCACGCCTCACCAAACACCCAACACCAGCAGCTCCTACACCAGCAACATCAACAACAACAGCAACAACGGGGCATAAACCACGATGCCTTCCTCGGCGCCCCAGGTAGTACTGGCGGCAACACGCGCCCCACCTCCCCATCCCCCTTCAACCCTTCCTTCAGCATCCCAGCCACGCCTCCCGATCTCTTCCTCGTCACGCGCAACTCCCCCAACATCTCCCAATCGCTCTGGGAAAACTTCCAGCCTGACCAACTCTTCCCCGACGGCACAAATATGTCGTATACAGGCTTCTCACCACCCGGCGGCGGTGGCCCAGCTATCGATCCACAGCTGCAGCAGGCATCCATGCTTGGCGGCATGGGTACTACCACACTAAGCCCCACGCAACAACACCAGCAGCATCAGCAACAGCAGTTACCCACACGGGGGTTGCGCGATAGCCCCACCATGAACATGCATAACATGCATGGAATGAGCCAGCAGTTGCAACAACAACAGCAACAGCAACAGCAGTGGCAAGCCATGCAAGGCTTGGATGGGCATATGGCGCCTGCGACGCTGGATACGTCTAGTCAGGATGATAATTGGAGTACGAGCTCAAGAGGGCAGATGCCGATTCCGCCGACGTTGAACGTGGAGGATTGGTATGTTCCCTTTTTATCTTCGTGTTTCCCTGTTTTCTTATTTCTTTTATACAGCAAATGTTTTGCTGACGTTTTGTTTTTCTCTGCGCAGGTTCCAGTTCTTCGGAATTAATGCGGGTGTGGGTGAGTTGGGGGAGGGGCTTTGAAGGGATGACGATGAGTGTGAGCGAGCGGGAGAGCAAGACAGAGTGCTACGGTGGAAGGAACATAATACCGTTTACTGAATGGATGTGGGGGGAGCAGGTGTGAGCGGGTGAGAGAGTGGGTGCATCTGAGATTGATATCACTATCATTTTATCACTTATCAATGCATACGATATGATGTGGGATTGATGTGGTGAAACAGGTGCACTGCTGAAGTGTTTTATATATCTAGTTCATATATAAAATTTGTACCATATATATACTTAACATCATGGACTGATCATATATTGCTATCTATTTATTACTAGGATTTGCAGGACTGTTCATAATATAGTATTGCAGCTTCAGGTAGGTTGTATTTGAACAAATTGGAGGGAAATAAAGTGGGTAATGTTTGTTTCTGCTTGCTTAAATACTGAAATAAGAACTCTCAAAGTGCTCCAGATTCAACAATATTTTAAGGTTTCATGGCAATACATTTTGCAACGAAAGTTTCCTTACTATCCATATCATGGCTAACTCAACAAATACCAAGCTATAGGTATGTAAGATGTACGTGTACATTTCTCAATCTTTGTTCCTCCTAGTTTCGGCATCTCAACGTCTGATACGAGTGAGTACATTGGTGCTGCTTTTCTTTAGCTGCTGTTAATAGCTACATCCGCTGACTAATGGCCCAAGTGGCCAGCGTCGCCCTATTCCACCCGGGCCGCGTTATCAACTTCCTCATCCAAACAATCCCCCACGAGCTGCTATCTTCAACGACATAGAGGTGGGCAACCCGATACACCGCCAGACACCCGCAGCATCCTGACTACATTGGAAGGCTCCCGGAAGGATATCCCGTTTCTGGTGCCACCTGTCCTATCATACTACGTTCTACGTTGAATCTTCTCCTGAATCCAAACGGCCAGCCTATCTACACTTTACCCGCTTGGCAACGAACCAAGCCTGACACTTAAAATAGACGAGAGACGGGGCTGCACTTGCGCCTTGAGGCTGACGGCTTGAGACTTGAGGCTTGCATCCGGCGTCCTTTATTCTTACATACGTTATTCTGCCACTCTTCTGCCAATCCGCGAGGGACAACCGTGCCTTGCAAGCAGATGGTCCGATTATCCGACTCCTGAGCTTTGCGCGGCCAACAACCCCCCCTTCCCCCCGGTTCTCTAACTACCCTTGGATATCGGCAACTCCTCATTGATAAACGAAGTTAACGCCGGAAACCAACCTTATTAATATACCTCGCATCGGGGAGCAACACATATCGATCGATTGGTCAATTAACAGATGTCCTGCCGCTGCCGCCTGGTCATCCATGATACCCCGCTGAGCTTACACCCCAAGACGCCAGCCATTGAAATGTTCTCGAAGGCAGGTGGACATTTCACCAAACTGGAGAAATAGACGGAACAGGTTTCTTTTATTTCAATTTTTTTTTATTTAATCGTGGGTGACAAAAAAGGGAATTCCGACGTTGTAATAATATAATTGGAAGGAAAGACGGCAAGGAAGAAGGCCAAACTGGTGGGAGTTATAGGATAAGGAATGACCAGCAATACCAACCAGACCGATGTCTTCAATTCCTCAACCGCGAGTGCGAACCCTTCCTCTAGTGTCCGTCCACGTAATCGACGCTTGATCTCCCTCGCCGACGACGACGACGATGACCTCTCAGGAACCACGACTATAGACCTTGCGACCGGGTCAAGTTCTGACAATGCCCTGACTTCGAATTCTCTGTTAACACCTCCCGCGCCACGTTCTCGTGCTGGTACACCATCTCCCACCCCAAGTAGACATCCATCCCGCCCGCCGACAGCTTCGTTGACTAAGAACCGCTCCTCGAGTGGAGGGGCGAGGTTCGGAAATGGATGGACAGATAGTAGGCAAAATAAACCGACAAGTCCGTTCGTGGCGGATTTTTTGGAATCGTCGTGGACTTCCTTACAAGGACTGGCATCAACTGTGCTCGGGAACGAGGATATCCTGGGAAAGTCGAAGTCGTCTACATCAAGGTCTAGCGCACAGCAACACCGGCGGAAGCCGTCAAAAGTGAACTTCGTCCAAGATGCGAGAAGTGGCCCGTCGTCATGGGGCCCGGCAAACTTCTTTAGTAAACAGTTGGGTTCCTTGGGTTCTGGTTCTGATTCTGGTTTTGGCCCGAGAGAAGACCGACAGTCGATGGTACAAGCGCTGAAAAGACAAGCTCTCCTTCAGGCTAATGGAGATGTAACACCGGATAGTCAGGGGAATTACAAACGAAGAGATTCCGGCGATGCTCCGCGAGGATCCTCGGCTCCGCCGCCGGAACAGGACGATTCGGACGCATTGGTGTATGTGCATCATGTACAGAAAAATGACAGCATCACTGGTGTCTCAATCCGGTATGGCTGTCAGCCAACAGTCATGAGGAAAGCGAATGGCTTCTGGCCCAGTGATAGTATACAAGCTAGGAAGACAGTCCTTCTTCCCGTCGAAGCTTGTACACTGAAAGGCCGTCGAATACCCGAGAAGGAAGAGCATGATAATCTTTTTGAGGACTTGGATAGTAGCTCGGAGGACCCGTTTGCAGAACATACTTCACTGGACCTAGATCCAATGTCCTCCTCCGCATTTGGATATGGAGACTCCAGTTTACGAGGCCAGTATGCCGGATCATCTACCTCGTCGGTTTCAGGCAAGACACCGAAGCAAGCACCGCCGTGGAAACATGAATGTTGGGTTCAAATTGATGGATTCCCGGAAGCTGTCGAAATCGGCCGCGTGGCACGGAAGACTTTAGGGTTCTTCCCCCGCGCAAGGCGAAAATCCCTAGCCCAGCTACCAATCCCGTATTCCGACTTAGAAGATACCCTACACCCCCTTTCTCAACAACAAACCTGTGACACCAGCACCACACCTCCCGCCACCCCTGCCACTTCGACCCCATTCATCGCCCGCTCCTCCTCATCATCTTCCCACACCCGTGGCCGCTCCATATCCAGCTCAAAATCCGTTTCCAACGCGCACGTGCACCGACATCGCAGCAGTTTCACCTTCCTAGGCACAGGCGGCGTAGGAACGCTAGACCGCAACGTAAAAGCCCCTGGCCCTGCCGAGGATAAACTCAATCAATTCATAAACACGCATCTGCCTAAACTGGCTGTCCCTCCGCCACTGCCCACTCCTCAACCCCTATTATCATCATCATCAGCCAGCTACTATCCACGCGCCTCTACAGAGTCCACGTCAACCATCCTCTCGAACACGTCGTCTACGGGACTGGAGAACGTTAGCGGCGCTATTGAAGGGTGGGTTCGCAAGATAGCCCGCAGCGCCAAGGCTGGGGTTTCAGACTTGCAGCAACAGCAAGGTGGTCATTTGGGTATCAGTGGGATGGGTGATCTTATCGAATTGGCTGATACGCTGGACGGGAAGCGAAGTCCTAGCCGTGCTGGTGTTGGTGGTGTTGCGGGTATGCCCTCGTCGGCCAGAAGAGGACGTGCTGTCAATTGCAGTCCTACTCGCTTTTCATCTGGATCGGGATCTACCATCGGGCCATTGGCGTCCGGAGATGGTGGTAGCAGGAGTATAAGAGGCAGGAGGACGAAAGGCGATTGAATCGCAGTAACGTGGACATGGAGTGTATTCTGATTATAGAAATTTGCAGGTGTTTTATATGTGTGTGTGTAAGCTGTGTATCATTTCTCTATTTAGAAAAAAACAACAGCAGACTCTTGAAAGGATTTATCGCCCCTGTTTTCCTCATGGTCATATATGCTTTTTTTTTATTCTCCATTTATCTGTATGGCTAACAGAACTAACTAACTGCCGAGCCTTGAGCGATTTTACATACTTTTTCTCTTCTTTCTGCTTCTAAGAATCTTTTTATGGCACTTCTTGCATACGCGTATCCAGAACGTCCCACTTCTCTTCATCGTCATCCTTCTCAAATTAAATTTTCTTTTGTTTTTGGTTCAACATATAGCCGTCCACCTTCTCTTCCCTTTTTTTCATCTTCAGTTTTTTTTTTTCCTTCCACCCCCCAATATATTCGGCAGCGAACATCATTGATCTTGTTAAGTGTCTTGTTTTTATTTGCATGTTCATCATGTCAGTCTTTTCTTTCTTCCTTTTCTCTTTTTCTCAGTTGTACACACACACACACACACACATATATACATATACCCGTCGTCCACAGCGCCCGAAATCATTGGCATCTCTTACTACCCATAGGTAGATAAATCATGCACTACCTTTTGTTACGTGAGAGGCGGTAATGTCCTAGGCATACGTCCAAATATTCTTGTTTGTTGAATTTGATTAAGTTGTTGAATGCAACTGAGGTTTTCTCTCACGAGCTTCAATCTTGTAGCCCGACTTTCCACGGGCTCCTGAATGGTGGTTGAAGTAAGGTTGCTAAATTGCCGCCAGAGCTTGCTTGCTAAGCGCTTTTTAAGCGCGATATAACTTCTCCCCCTGAACCACGTCGAGGTATCCAAGCATTTCGGATTATATACCCTTTCGGAGATGAAGAAGAGCGTTGGATTGACATCACCATCTCTCGCGTATAATGGAAACAAATCAAATGTATATTTTGATATTTTTTGCACATGTACCATGTATGTACATTAAAACTAGAATAAATGCTAAATCTTCAGCTCCGCAACAATGGCAGGGAGATGGCAGAATTGCAAAACTCGTCTTCTACATTCCCAAGCTTTTTTAAATTACACTTTACTCTCAGATCCTCTAGTTGGTTGGACAGATATAGTCAATTGCTCAGTCACGGGTGAATTCAAACAGGCGCATGCACCCAAACCTCCCTCCTCCTCGTCTACATCCTCCTCATCACTCTCCCACATCAAATTCTCCCCCGCAGCCCAATGAAACACCCACCCAGCAAACCCCGGCTGAGCCTTCGTGAATCCAAACGGCGCGCCGAAAGGTGCAGCCCCCTCACCAGAGAGATGCCATATCTACCCACGATGCTCTCCGCTAATAATAAGATACCAATTCATCCCGCACCCCTCCGTCCCCAGATCTAGACAACCGCGGCCAAAAATACCCGCCTCCCCGTCTCCATCAATGGCGGATGCTGGGAATCCCTCAGGAAGTTCCGGGTCGTCCTCCCATATCCGCCGTTTTGTCAGCGGAAACGGCAACGCGAGACGGCCTTCTGCTGGGTCATTTCTGTCGCCGCGATTACTGAGCGGCTTGAGACCGTACTCTTGAGGGCCGCCATGACATCCATTGGCGATCTCGGCTACGAAGGTCCGATATGGCTCTGGGAGGATTATGTCATGTCTGGATTCGAAGGCGTGGACGGCGGGCCAGCCGAGGGGTGGGGTTATATTTCTAGAAGCAAATATGGTGCGCAATTTTTCGACGTCGGCTTTTATGGCTTCGTTGTTAGGGGAGAGGGTGAAGCTGGAATTGGAATTGGTGTTGATGTTGGGGGCGCTTGGTTTCACTGAATTGGAAGGCATTGCAAATTTATAAATTCAAGGACCTTCAATGATAGACTTCACTAGCGGAAGTAAGATAGAAGTGGCACATGGATGAACGTATGTTTTTGGGGATCAAACGAGGGTAAAAGGGAAACTCATAGATGTAGGCGTCATGTTGTATGTCAGGCTCAGTGCTTCATTTCAAAGGGCTTCTTGCTCCAGGCAGCAGAGTGTATGGCTTGCCTTCCAGCGGCGATCTTGCAGGTCAGTTCGTCCCTGCTTATCATTTCATAAACGAAATGACAAGCTTGGAATATAAACGTCGTGGGGTTCGTCAGAGATGTTCCCTTATTCTTCTACACATCCTTACCAGATATATTTACAAAATTGCGAATTCCGGAAACTTCCTACAGCTAAATTTTCGTGTTCCTAAAATATAGTTTTGTGTGCGATATCTTACCTGCCGTAAGACCATCATAGCAGAATACTATAGAAGCGTTTCCCAGGCGACAAAATTCAAAGAGAATGGGGCCAGAGATAACTACATCCCAAAGCACACAAAATTTTACTAGCATTAATGAATAAACTTCATCCACAACGGCATCCTCAGAAGCTCATGGTTGAAACCAGCATTTTAATTCGTTCAGGTGCTTCCAATGGAACCCAGCAACAATTATGATCAGGGCCAACAAGGTATCAATGCCAGCAGGATAACAATAATAGGTCCCTGCAGCCCCCAAACACGCACTCTGATATGGCCATAGTTTCAACCCTTCCTTGCTGCTCTCTGCCGCCGATACTCTTCAACAAGAGGCATATACGTCTGTCGCCGCGCAAGGCTCTCTTCCGGCCACTTCTGCTCGAGAACATAAAATTCCTCTAGCACAGGAACATTATCCGGAAAGGTAAGCCAGGGAGCTTTGGTGGTGGTATAGATATGTACATCCGGAGAGACCAGAGAGGCCTGGTCGAGCGTGCCTGCGCGCACAAATCGTACAATTGGCCCGGAGCCGCCGTAGGTGCTCCACACGGCGACACGGCAGCTTTTGCACCTGGAGATCTGCTGGCCGAAACCGCTCGCAGATGGCGTGTTGATGACTTCGAGATTGGACTCGCCATTATCTCCTTGTAGTAGGGTGACGCGGTCTGCTTCGATGAGGATGTTTATGACGAAGGCCGAGCCGGTTTCGCGCTGGCACCCTGGTCGATACTGGTGTTTAGCCTGGGGAATTGATGATAATTGCGGAGTTCTGGGCTAGGTTATAAATCATGGTAATTTTTGGTTCTTATGTACTGTACATACATGTGCAATGACAGCAGTGGACAAATAGGGGTGCCGTTTGGATTTGGTATCGGACTGCTTTGCATGGGCATCCACCCTCGAGGGGATATTGCGCTGCTGATGAAAGCATGGCTCCTCCACCTATTCGCTCAAAGAGATCTGGGAATAGGAATTTGGAGAAAATCTGGAGATCAGCAGCCTACACGGCTACTGAATGCAAGTCTGCGGCACGTCCTGATCATGACAGACAGAGCGTTATTTATTTGCATCTAAGCCAAAAGCATGAGGTCTGACCCCGCAGTTCGTATTGCGAAGGGGACATCATCAGCTCACGCCCAGTCTTGGTTTCGGGCTTCCTTGAGCCCAAGATCTTCCTAGAGTTTTGTCCATTAGTAATTTTTATTCATTTACAAGTACACAGAAAGCTTTCTCTGCTGGACAGTAAATGGGAGCATTCATTCTCAAATAGGGGATAATTAATTAGGGCTGGGAGACAAAGAAAGCAAAGGTTGGCATATAATTATATAAGTAACTTTAAAAGTCTACCGAACACTGCTCCAATAGCTCAGCGGTTAGAGCGTGCGATTGCAGATCGCAATGTCCCTTGTTCGAATCAGGGTTGGAGCTGAACTTGTTACATTTTCTTTTTTGGTCCTTTTTGTTGTTTATTTTTTCTATCCTCAATCCATTTCATATTTTTTTGCCTCCGTAGATTTTAAATATATCTATCTGCTTCCCACCAGAGTCGCTGCCAAGGCCAATCGGTTCAGTCTACCCCCCTAAATACAAAAACTTTCATATCCTAACTACATCACAAACCTTCCTCTGCCGATTTACAGTTAGCCGTAGTTGTTTGCCCTTCCACGAGCAGTCGTCGCCAGCCGAACCACGCTGCTGCTCGGGTTTGTGTTTGGGCACGAAAACCCCTGTGCGAAGAGTTGGCGTGAAGAGTTCGTACGAGGGGTAGTCTGTATTAATGTTAATAAATAAAGCATAGTAGATATTCATGTTAGTCCCTTTTTCGGATAGATTATGTGTGGGTCTGGAAAATAGTTCAAGCTGGAAAGTCGCGGTGGGTTTGGAAACGTACAGCCATCCACAAATTTGTTAACCTGCTCGACAGTCATTCCGGCGCCCTTGGTGGAGAGTAGGTTGCGCTCTTGTTCCTGGCGCCAGTCATAGACGAAATGGGTGTCCTCGGCATCACTACTCAGCGGCTTGGATTAGCCATTATCAGCGCAAAAGGAGAGTCACCGGGGGCCTATGTGGAGATTTACTTACATATGTATGAACGCATCTAGCTGACTATAGATTTTCAGTTTCAACCAATTAACTTATGAAACGAATTATAAATGTTGCCGTAGCGAAGAAGTAGAGGACTGTGAGAGTGAGCGGGTTGAAAAACTATATTACTCACTCAGTAAAAGCATCATACTCCTTCAATGCGTCATTAATAGCTTTCACATCCTCGAACTTCACATATCCTAATCGCCCCATATAACCATCTAGGCCTCTCATCCGCAATTGCACGGCATCCTCCCAAGCCTTGAGCAATTTCTCTTCCGGTAGTGCTCGAAACCCCACACACCAGCCTTCGAATATCACCACCTTAACTCGTTTCTGACCAGCCGAAACGTCATTGACAACCTCCCATTCGCTTTCGGGTAGACGGTCGCCCTGGCCGCTATATGCTGACTTATCATATGCGGGTATCTTGGTGGGTAAGCCCTGGCGGAGGGAATCGAAGACCTGGCGGCCAAGTGGAATGTCGTGGGTGGAGGGCTGGCCGCGGTGTTGGAGGAGTGGATTCGAGGGGTGTGACAACGCCAGTTGTTGTTGGTCGGCGTGGTTGAGATAGATGTCGTCCAGAGAAAAGGTTATCGTGGTGAGATTGTACGGCGGGGAGGAGAGAGTTGAGCGGAGGAGGGTGACCTATATACATATATCAGATTCGAGCAGAGCGACCATGGCTATACAGTTACTGTGATTAGGAAAAAGTGACAGTAGTTGTAGTGACTAGTAATACTCCTTCATGATGCTTATTCTTTCAGACCCCTGAACTCCATAGGGCTCATTCTGTTCCAGGAGTATGTGATTAGACGAGGAGATAACCATTACGCTACCATACCAGCGCTGTCTTCCCCGCACCTTGGACACCGTTGAGTCCGACAAAGAAAGGCGGAGGACTCGAATCTCCTACATGTTTCTGCTCGTGTACGTTCAATTTCTCCAGAAGAAACGGAATGCAGTATTGAGACTTGTCGTCAAGTATGTGAGCCATTCTTGCGTCTGGAACTGATGCTCTGTGCAGGTTAAGATCAACTACTTTCCTTGATCGGGGAAAATCCGGGGAACGTTAGAGTTTCTAAGGTTTCGGTTAGTATTCCCAAATAGATTAGTGATTAACTTTAATTCAACTTCTAGAGACTCTTTAGCTTGGCACGGGAGCATGTGACATCATCAAATGCAAGTTTCAATGAAGGGGCTTGTGATCCTTGTGGAATATATACATTTTTTTTTCTGGATATACAACGTATTCACTGCGTGCACAGGGGATATAAATCTATGTTGTTCGTAATTTCCGAGATATATAGATTCAGCTCCAGGGAATCTTCCTCGGAGGGCTGGAGTTCAGCAAAGCCTAGGAGCAAGCAGCAGCACGAAGCTCCATGGCTTGGCTGACTTTACAAGCTAGAATTGCAGGAAAAAGAAAAGGCAAATTGACTGCGAATTTCACATGCTGAAGAATTCGAAGACGAAGCTTGCCACACGTGATGGCGGAGCTACATCCAATCATACAAATGGATATGCGCCTCACGCCCAAATCCCGGTTTGTATTTTACAAGTATCGTAAGATACAGCACATCCCTCGTCATTTGAACTGAAAATTGACGTACGGTACGGTATTGATACACCCTCCCGACCCCCGCTTCGATACCGGACCAATAAGTTGTTGCTGTCCGGCGGCCCAAGCAGCTTCCCGGATGGTATGCCGAGGTCCATTGGCACCCGAATCGAGCTTTCGTCGTCTGGGATATCTTCAACTTCCCGCATCTTCCAACTTCTCCTCCTTTCTCTCTCCTCTCCTTTTTAACTTCACCTCCTCCCTGGCTTATGAGCATTCAATTTTGCTCCTATCTCCATATAATCTAGCCAGCCAAGTTACGTCCCATTTCCATTCGTTCTCCCATACCTTATACACAACATGTCGGAACTTCGATTCGATAACCAGACAGTTGTTGTCACCGGTGCTGGTGGCGGCCTAGGAAAAGCATATGCTCTTTTCTTCGGTAAACGCGGTGCCAATGTCGTCGTCAATGATTTGGGAGGATCACACCGGGGTGAGGGCGCTTCGTCTAAGGTTCGTCTTTCGTGGGACAAAGAATTCCCATGGCTCGCTTTGGCTTGAAAAATCGTCTAATAGTGTGTTGCAGGCCGCCGATGTCGTTGTAGACGAGATTAAAGCTGCTGGCGGTAAAGCCGTAGCTAACTATGACAGTGTTGAGTTTGGAGACAGAATCATCGACACCGCCGTCAAAGCCTTCGGCCGCATTGATATCTTGATTAATAATGCTGGCATTCTACGGGATATCAGCTTTAAGAATATGAAAGATGTCGACTGGGATTTAATCAACATGGTCCACGTCTATGGTTCTTACAAGGTACGCCTCGTTCGTGAATCTCTTGTTTGACTTACGAAAAAGCTCTCTGACGGTCGGAGGAACTATAGTGCGCAAGAGCTGCCTGGCCACACTTCCGGAAACAGAAGTTCGGACGAGTGATTAACACTGCGTCATCTGCTGGTCTATTCGGAAATTTCGGACAAACCAACTACTCGGGTGTGTAACGATATAGTCGATGAGTTGTATTTGGTAAACTACGTACTGATGTGTATATTTAGCTGCCAAGCTGGCCATGGTTGGCTTTACCGAGACATTGGCGAAGGAGGGTGCGAAATATAACATTTTGGCCAACGTTATTGCGCCAATTGGTATGTGGGACCCTTTGTTTCTCCATTCTGATCTATGTAATTCCACTAACAAATAGCAGCTGCCAGCCGTATGACTGAGACAGTCATGCCTCCAGATGTGTTGGAGCACCTTAAACCCGAGTGGATTGTGCCCCTGGTCGCCGTTCTTGTCCACTCCTCCAATACCTCCGAATCTGGAAGCATTTTTGAGGCTGGCGCTGGCCACGTAGCTAAGTTGCGATGGGAGCGTGCAAAGGGTGCGTTGTTGAAGACAGATGCCTCTCTCACGCCCCAGGCTCTTCTTGCCAAGTGGAATGATATCACGGATTTCTCGGAGCCAAGCTATCCTACTGGCCCTGCGGACTTCTTAGGGCTCTTGGAACAAGCACAGAATGTACCCAGCGCCCCCGCCGGTGAGGACCTGGATTTCACTGGCAAAGTTGCTCTCATTACTGGTGCTGGAGCTGGTTTAGGTAGAGCCTATGCTCTGCTCTTTGCTAAGCTTGGAGCTTCTGTCGTTGTCAACGACGTCGCTGACCCATACACCGTTGTTGAGGAGATCAAGAAGCTCGGAGGCAAGGCTGTTGCCTCCAAGGCATCTGTTGAAGACGGAGAGGCTGTTGTAAAGCCTGCGATTGACGCCTTTGGCCGCATCGATATCCTGGTCAACAATGCTGGCATTCTCCGCGACAAAGCATTCACAAACATGGATGACAATCTGTGGAACACTATCATGAATGTCCACCTTAGAGGCACCTACAAGGTCACCAAGGCTGCATGGCCTTATTTCTTGAAACAGAAGTATGGCCGTATTGTTAACACCTCCAGCACCAGCGGTATCTATGGTAACTTTGGACAGGCTAACTATGCTGCTGCTGTAAGTTATGTTTCTTCTCCCTTTGTTGACTAGCTAAGCGGGAACCACATCATTGACAGCAACAGAAACTCGGCATCCTAGGATTCTCTCGTGCTTTGGCCCTTGAGGGTGCCAAGTACAACATCTACGTCAACACCATTGCCCCAAATGCTGGTACCGGAATGACCCGGTCCGTCCTGCCAGAAGAGCTCGTTCAGGCCTTCAAACCCGATTATGTGGCGCCAATGGTCGTTCTACTCTGCTCTGACAAGACGCCCGAGCCGACCAAGGGCTTGTACGAATGTGGAAGTGGTTGGTTTGCCAAAACCAGATGGCAACGCAGCGGTGGGCATGGATTCCCTGTCGATGTCCAACTCACCCCTGAAGCCGTTGTTTCCCAATGGAGCAGGATTATCACATTCGATGAGCGTTCCGATCATCCCGAAGACGGCCAGGCGGGCATGAAGAGCATCATGGCTAACATGAGCAATGTCAGCGGTGGGAAAAGTGAGGAATCCAAGGGCGACCAGCAGATCTTGAAGGCCATCGAGGCCGCTAAGAACACTAAGGCCCAGGGAACTCCCTTCGACTACGCTGACAAGGATGTCATCCTTTACAACATCTCTCTTGGTGCGAAGCGAACTGACCTGCCGCTCGTCTACGAAAACAGCTCGGATTTCCAGGCCCTTCCTACTTTCGGCGTGGTCCCCTGGTTCACCACTACCACCCCTTGGGACGTCGCTGATATCGTCTCCAACTACTCACCCATGATGCTCCTACACGGTGAGCAGTATCTCGAGATCCGCAAATTCCCCATTCCCACCGCCGCCAAGACCATCAACGTCCCCAGCCTTATCGATGTGGTTGACAAGGGCAACGCCGCGCTCGTCGTCACGGGCTTCACCACCAAGGATGCACGAACTGGCGAAGATCTCTTTTACAATGAGTCGACCATGTTCATCCGCGGAAGCGGCGGCTTTGGCGGATCGCCCAAGCCCACCGCCCGTCGCGCAAAGGCTGCCACGGCCGCCTACAAGCCACCGCAGCGCAAGCCCGACGCCGTCATCGAGGAGAAGACCTCCGAAGACCAAGCCGCCCTCTACCGTCTGAATGGCGACTACAACCCACTCCACATTGACCCAGACTTTTCTAAAGTCGGCGGTTTCAAGGACCCTATCCTGCACGGCCTCTGCTCCTTCGGCATCTCTGGCAAGCACGTGTTCAAGACGTTCGGTGCCTTCAAGAGCATCAAGGTCCGATTTGCCGGTGTTGTGATCCCGGGTCAGACTCTGAGGACCGAAATGTGGAAGGAGAACGGCACCGTTGTGTTCCAGACTACTGTTGTGGAGACCGGAAAGCCTGCTATTGCTGGGGCTGGTGTCGAGCTTCTCTCGACTGGCGCGAAGCTGTAAATGCGGGATGCGTGGAAAAGCGAAGATGAGTTTTAAGGCAATGAAAAGCTCTTTTTTCTTTTCTTTTAGCTGCTCAAGTCCTGCAGTTTCCTTCTTTTCTATCATATAGGACTGTAGTTTTCTTATTTTCTTTTTCTATTTTGTGTATATAGGTTCAAGGCTTAGCTCTGGTATTCCGGTTGTCTTCGTGTTGATTTTTTTCCCATATTGTGACGTGACATGTACGGATACACATGATTTCATTCTCGGCTCGAATTCTACAATATCATACTGGCTCTTAACCAGATTAATTCCTAGATGTCCCCTGGTCCAACTTGTTAACCTCAAGAGAATCGTAAGAGATACCTTTTCTTTCCTGGACATCCCGCATTCTGAGAGTGTTCTAGACCCTTGTTGGCTTCGCCGAGCCGTAGATCCTTACGTAGACAAAAAAAAAAAGAAAAAAGAAACCTGCTTCACTTGTAGCTTTGTTTCATCATTAATCAGCCCTGGAATTTTTAAATTCTTTTAACTACCTTTATTTCAATTTATTTAATTTTACCCCCTTGATATGCTGAAATCAGCGGGGTGTCAATATAGAGTCCCGGATCTTAGTACGAGGTAGGTGTCTGCGGTGGTTTCCTCCGGCGTTGTAATTCTCCAGCCCGGTCAGTCCAAGTCCTGTGACTCCTGTCTCACTTTCCCGTCTCGCAATCACCAACGGCAACCATAACCATACCATACCACAACCTCACCTAACCCACGCCTCCGATTTATGCCACGACCCCACAAACACAGCTGTTATATCGTTCAGCAATCCAAGCACCCGTCTACTGAACTCTAATTTGCACAGGCGGCATTTGCGCATTTGAAATCCCAACCCCGCGATCCCTAGGTCGGCGACAAAACCACACCCGATATATTTATCAGCCATATAGCAGAGGAAATAGGAAACCTCCGCAAATTCATTTGGAAAAAAAAAAAAGAAAAAAAAAAAAAATCCCTGCTCTCCACTTTTTGAGCCATGTAGCTATCCACAACCATGGTGCTCTCCCTGGCCCTCCCAAGTTTTTATTCGCGAAGACCTCCCCAGAGCAAGAGCACCGCTTCCAGATCAACCGAATCCGGCAGCATCGCATCCTCTGCAGATGAACCCCTCGCCTCTGCTGGAAGTAACCTTTCCTCTATTTCGAAATCCATAGCTTCGCCATCAACGACGCCCCACGAAGCACCTACGCAAATAACAGCATCATCATCACCGCCTGCTGCCGCAGCAGCCGGCCCATCGACAATCGCCGAAGCCCTGCGCGGGAACCCATTCGGCATAGTTTCGCGAACAAAAGTACCCAGCGATGTCGCGGCTAGCGAAAAGATCAAAGAGGAGGAAGAGCGTGAACGAGAGCGTGATCGTCGCGAACTCAACGATGCGCTGGCGACGTTAACGCAGCTGTTTCCGGACGTAAAGATTGAGGTCTTCCGCGAATTGCTGGTTAGATTTGATGGTAAGAGTAGACTGCATGTCTGCGTGGAGCAGCTGTTGAGATATAGAGCTGAATGGGTTAAGGGGAGGTGGAATGTGCCGGAACCGGATGCCAAATCTGATAATGGTGGTGTTGTCGGGGGTCCTGGCCGTGGTGCCGTTGCCGTAGATGGGGATGGGCATGCGCAGGGAAGAAGGGGGAGATGGATACCACACGAAGAGCTGTTTCAGAGCAAGGAGTATAAGGTTGCGGTCAAATCGACGCTGTCTCTGGAATTCCGAGCTTTGAGCAGAAGTGCCATCGACGCGGTGCTGGCGGAGGTTAATTTCTCGTATACCCGTGCACGCCCGACGCTGCGGGAGTTATCCCGCAAGAGCTGGCGGGCGACATTTGGGAGTATATTTCCGTTCAAAAGGAAGAAGGATAAAGATGATCATCCACTCTTGGTTTGGCAGAAATTGCCCGATGGGGAGCTTGTGCCCCGGCTAAAAGAAACTGGGTGCTTGGAACTTGATAGGGAACTACATGATGCCTTTCTGGCTCCATTACTGGCTCGGAGAAAGGAAGAGCAGGAAGCTATGGGGCTGAAACTCGCAGAAGAGCTTAATCAATCAGAGGCAGAAGCTGCAAAGGCGCTTTACGAATGTGATTGTTGTTTGTCAGACGTTACATTCGAGCAGATATCTACTTGCTCGACCAGCTCGCATATCATATGTTTCTACTGCATCCAGCGGACTATCCATGAAGCTCTGTTTGGCCAAGGCTGGGCCGTATCCATTGATCATGAAAGGTCCACGCTACGATGCCTAGCACCTATAGCGGAGGGCACGTGCGAGGGCTCTCTGGACCCGATGATTGTGAAACGGGCGATTCTAATCGAAAAGGCCGGGGCGGAAACATACCAAAAGTTCGAAGATCGCCTAACTTCGGAATGCCTTTTGAAATCGCAGCTAAAACTGATCCGTTGCCCGTTATGTTCGTATGCGGAAGTAGATCCCGTCTACCATCCAACAGCTAAAGGGCTTTCCTGGCGGTTCCGGCGTGGAAGGCTCCTTCCGACGATACTTACGACAATATTTGTTCTCGATTTGATACCTCTTCTCATTTTACCTGTTTTATTTTCTCTCCTATTCTACCCATCAATGATATCCAATATCCTCTCTGCCTCGCTGCGGAACGTCTGCCTCAAAACCCGCCCGCAACGGTTTACTTGCTCAAACCCTTCCTGCCGCTCTGATAGCTGTATTACGTGCCACAAGCCATGGCAAGATCCTCACCACTGTCATGAGCCTCTACTTCAATCACTCCGAACAACCGTCGAAGCGGCCCGCACAGCAGCAATCAAACGAACCTGCCCACGTTGCGGCCTCTCCTTTGTCAAGTCGTCCGGTTGCAATAAACTAACCTGTGTATGCGGGTACTCCATGTGCTATATATGCCGCAAAGCTTTGGGTCCACCACATAGAGCGGCTGGCGCCAACAATATCCTAGCTCTCCGCCAACCACAGCAACGAGCACGACCGCCAAACCGGCGACCACGCCATGATTTAAGTCAAAACAATATAGAAAACGCGCCCACGGGCGACTATGACCTAGACGGGAATTTAATAATGAATATACCAGAAGACGATGACTACTACTCAGACGATGGCACCAATAATACCTACAATAACAACAACGCCACCCCAGCGGAAGATGAGGAGCCAGAGGGCTACAAACACTTCTGTGAACATTTCCGCGCCAACCCTGGCTCCCGCTGTACCGAATGTAACAAATGCGACCTTTATCTCGCCGAGGACGAAGAAGCCGTCGCACGGCGCGCAGGCGAAAGGGCCGAGCGCCAATGGCGTATTCGGCAAGGGCTACTTAATTCCTCATCCTCGTCATCCCCCGGCGCCACGTTACCCAGTGATGCGCTTGCGAAACTTTACGATATGCCTACTGGCGGTGATAAGGGTATGCGACACTACGGTGGCTATAGAGGCCCTGCTGCTGGGCCATGGGATTGGAATTGGCAGCTTGACGGGACGGATTGGAGGAGGCGATGGAGGTTTTGGGGGCGTGAAATTTGGCGGGATGGGCGGTGGAAGGGGGAGGGACAGCGATTAGTTGATACACTGGTGGAGAAGATAGTTGTTGTTGACTTCTAGAGAGAGTGTTTTCTGTTCTTCTATTCGTCCTGTGTTTTCTTCTCCCTTTTGTTCTTCTTTACTCCTTTTTTAATGATGCCTCATATTAGCGTACGACTTTTCTGCGTCTTCTTCTCTCCATCATCTCTCTCTCTCTCTCTCTCTTTTTTTTTTTTTTTTTTTTTTTTTTTTTTTTTTTTTTTTTTTTTTTTTTTTTTAGATTCCCCTTCTGCTCCCCACTTAATTTCCTCATTCTCATTCGTCGCAATTTGTAGTATTCGTTCTCCCTTAATCGCAACATGGATTTATCACGTGATATGTAATATGTGTACGTAATTGAGGACAACCAGCTCCCAACAAGGCAACGGCAATACTTCCGCAACGAACATCTTCACTGACATTATCAGACGCTCAGTAACTCTCGACGACCGAGTTAACTGGTTTTGAAAACGAATATTGGCAGCGGTGCGCTTTTAGGTGCTATACCAGAATACGATCAGCTGAAGAATAGCGCGAAACGGTACCCACACTCCCCGGACGTTTTGCTCGAAGTTCCAGCTCGAAGATACCTTAATTGCTTTGACGAGGCAAAGGAAAGGAGAAAGTGGCATGCTATAGAGCTATTTTGCTCTGGCGGAGTGTGTCTGAATATACGAGATGGCGATGATGGCCAGTGGAAGTGGTAGCGGTGGAGGGGGGAGAGGCGCGGGAGTCGTCGGAGGTACAAGCACAGAAAGCCCGTTCGTCATAGAGCACGACGATGATTCGGTGCTGGATAATGATTTTCTGGAAGATGAAAGTAAGTTTAGATACATAGCTCCTTTACATATTTCTTACACCGCGGCCATTCCATTCGCATTGTTGCCGGAGCTGTGGTAAATGGATGTTTATATACTACCTGATCCAACCCGTTTTCATTTCCTATCCCAATGTCGTCCTCAACTTCCACTCCTATCTACACACATGAAGCGCTTTCCCGCGGAAGAAGAAAAAAGGAACCATCCACCCTCAGCTAACCAAATCTCTTCCCACACAGCCATCGAAGCCGACGACCCCCTTCACACCAACGAACCCACCACCGACCGCACACCTCTAACAGGAAACATCGCCTCCACAACCTCCTCCTCATCACGCCCCAACATCTCCGGATCCTACCTGACCTCCTCCATCCCCGGCGAAGACCGGCGCGCCACGCAAAACACCATCGACGAGACCGTCTGGGCAACACTATCACGCGACCTGCTCGCGGTTTGGGAAAAAATGCGGCAGGTGCTGTGGCCCAAGTATCTGCTAGGCGGCATGTTGGCGCGCGGGGGAGGGATGGGAGCGGCGGAGCGTGGGGAAGCGAGCGGGTTTGGCAATGGGCTTGGCGGAGGGGTTAGGGGGTTGGTGGGGAGGTTGCCGGATGCAGATGTTGTGCTGCAGGGGGGCATGAGTGAGGGATTGAGGGATTGGGATCTTTGGTACGTTTTATTTTTGCTGGTGTGGAAAAACGCGGGTTATGAATGGAGACTGAGGATAAGCTGGGAGTTATTGTGTGGACTTGCTCGTTCTTTTGGCTGACGTTTCGTGGGCATATTGTAGGGGTCCGTTGATTTTCTGTCTACTACTCAGCATGTTCCTCTCCATGCGGGCGCAGGGTAACCAAGCCAGTCTGGTCTTCTCGGGCGTGTTTTGCATAGTATGGATTGGCGAGGCTGTTGTGACGATGCAGATCAAGCTGCTAGGCGGGAATATGTAAGTTTCCCCCACGTTTTGCTGAAAAATATGTATCACCATACTAACAGCTGCCACTCCAGATCATTCTTCCAATCAGTCTGTATAATTGGGTACACACTTTTCCCGCTTGTGATCGCGTCTCTCCTCAGCGCACTCGGCCTCCCCGTTATAGCACGCATTCCTGTCTACCTCATTCTTATCGCCTGGTCGCTGGCTGCCGGCGTGAGCATTCTTGGTGGGTCCGGCGTGGTGAAGAATCGCGTGGTAATCGCGGTGTATCCGCTGCTTGTATTTTATATTGGGATTGGGTGTTTGTGCTTTATTAGCTGAATACGGGAGGAGTATATCAAGATGCTATGATTTGGAAGACCATGGTTCATGGTTGTGAGACGCGTGGTGCTATAAGACGGTGAATGGAATCGTGGACAATGATCATGTCTCTTATTTTGTTTTCTATGCTATGACTGGGAATCTCATTTTTATCTGAAATATATGCGGGCTCATTATTTTTCCCCGTTGTTTTCAGTTGCGGGCAGTCTTTTCCGTTCTTTCTTCTAAGCCTTTTCACCTTGACATGAGCCTGTTTAATTCCCCGATGCCTTTCCTGTTTAATTCTGTTGTCCTTGCCACTTTTATGGTTTTTGTATGCATGTACCATATAGATCTTCTGAGGTCCTGCAGTTTCTACCGCCTTTTGTCTTATTGATTGCCCGCTCTTCATAGCCCGAATAGAGTGTTTGGCATTCTGTATTCCTACATGTCTTCCTAATTAACCGATGCGTTTCTAAAGAGAGCAGCTTTGTGTCAAAACAACAATAGATAAAACACGATGATAGAAGAAAAAATTTCAGTTCCAGCTCATTATCCGTCTCCGAATTGTGACACACCCTAACCTAACCACTCTGGCGCCCCTTTAGATCCGCATTTTTAAAGGGGCCTCCAGGTAGCATTATGGTGGGACTGCTTATCCTCGTACAATGGGAAACCAGCTGGAGTGTATAATAAATAATAAAACCACGCCTGTCATCAAGCTAATGCTCGAATCCAGTAATACCGAACATATCGATATTCCGTCTCTGCAGCCTAGTGATCGCCATAAAATAAGACTTCATTAATCAGAAGCCACATACTGAAAAGGTACAAGCAAATGAATAGCCTCAGCCGTTGTGTCTCGTCAAAAGCATTTCAGCGATTTGGCCCCCCTTTATTCCCCCAAGAACCGCGCAGCCCGACAAAGACAGAGTACTGATATGAACAACAGCGGCATCCGTTCGGTTTGGATCAAGCAATCAAATTTCAGGTCCTGTGTTGAATAAACAGTCCTCTCGCCAGGTTCAGCTTTGACGGACGAGTGTGTTGGCGGACTGGATTTCCGTTTGTAGTGTTACGATTGAAGGCATCTGGCGGATCTTCTCAACGTCCTGAGTGATTAAATAGCCGCCCTCCCATACAAGAATTGGCTTTTCTGTCGCATTTCGCCGGATTTACCCTTGCCCTGCCCTGGTGTTGTTCTTTTTGTTGTTGTATGAGCGTTGGTCAATCTCCACGGCCACGGCCACGGCCTTGGCTATTAATATTAAATATTTTATTTAATAAATAAATAAATAGTTAGTTATTTAACTTACCGAACGACGCAAACAACCGCCTCCAACCACTCCACCAGTCACTCCTACATAAATATAGCAACAACTCCGCGCACGATAACGGAATCCCATCTTACCTTTTTTCGATTGCATCAGCTATACGGAGTTACTTGAGCCGAGAATATATCCAAGCAACCATCCAGCGTCGACTTGTTTGGGCGAGCGACCCCGTCCGCAACTGATTGGCTTGAGGCCCCACGTATTTAAATACGCCAGCACCACAAAAACCGTGCCACACCCCCAATCCTGCCCGACTCCGGTCAACAACGGCCAGCCGACAGTCGTGACCACGCACAGGAGAACCGCGCACATCGACGCAGTATACCTTTCCTGAACTCGCTAGACTGAAGAAAGTGAAAGGAATAGGCCTGCCTGGCATGGCTTCGGAGACACACCAGGAAAATGGTGTGCTGAACGATGAGCCTGCCAGTAGGACCCCGTCTGCAGCCATTTTCCCAGAGCCTCACTCAACCGCCTTGGATACCGCAGAACACACGGACAAGGATTCTCAAGGCCCAGTATCAGGTATGCAGGAGCAGAACCCCGTATCTCCAATAGAAACTCAGGAAAAACGTGATCTTGCCTCCCTGCCTGAATCTGACAATCCTGAAGGCTCCAATACGGATGATGTCGGCGCCTCGCCCGGCGCACGACCTACCCCTCAACAAGGTACGCGAGAGAATACACCCCCTTCAAATTCTGGACAGGATCAAGACGGAGAAGCGAGACATATCGAACTCCAAGATGCCCAGGACCAGAAGATGGAGAAAAAAGTTGCACACAAAACTAACGTTAAAAAATCATTATCTGACGCGGATGAAGGCTCTACCCACCTAAAGCAAGAAAATCACGAACCTACTCCGGAAAATGACGTGGCGGAGCTCTCAGAAGGTACGAACGTCCAGGAACCTGAGAAAGACAAAATAAGCCATCCATCCTCTGACAAACAAAAAGATGGCGCCGGTGAACGTCCTGTCCGCCAGAAACTCAAGGAAACCTCCATCGCAGGCGTGCCTCGCCCCAATTCCCCAGAAGACCACGCCATGGCGTCACAGGTAGCCTCGGTGGCCGGAGCAGACAGTGTGAATGAAACAAGCAGCGTGGAAGCGCGGGGAAGGCTATGGAGGAAACGATCAAGGGGCGATATGAATGAGGACGAAAATCAGGACGATATCTCCGGTGTAACAAATACAGACGAGACTGGCCATCGACGAAAGCGGTCAAGGGATTCCAAAACGGATGATCAAAGCAGTGACAACCAAGGGCAGCCTAAGAGTAAGTTGACGGCGGGGGATAAACAGGACATTACAGATAGTATGGATACTAAGCCGCTTGCCGATGAAGGTGGAATACGTACGCCAACAGAAGAGCTCAAAAGCACAGAGCGTGATGCTGCCAATCGCATTCTCAGCCCCAAGAAGAAGCGTAGCAGGGACCAATTCGATAAGGACCATCTGAAGTCTGACGCTCTGGACGAAAAGTGCCAGGAAGGGCCGGCATCAGCTAAAACTGGGGAGTCCTTTGATAGACCCAAGGCCGTGTCTGCTAATCGTACGGTAGAGGGCGAACCGGAGAAGAAGAGACATCGTGATGATTCCCAGGATAGGAGCTCTCAAGGAGATTCCGATCTGGTTTCCAAAAAGGTCTGCAAAATACCCCTTTGATTCCGGTACTTATTGTTATCTTCGTACTATTTGATTTTGCCTTTTTGGATATTATATTTACATCTGTCAATGTTCAACCCCCTAGGCTTCCGCACCGAATCCGTTCTCCAATACCCTAGGCGTATCCCCTTTCGCATCTATGTCATCTAAACCTACCCAACTAACATCAAAGGGCACAACGGAAAAGAAGGAACAGCCCATGACTTCGGCATCTGCCTTCGCCTCATCGAAATTGGCATCCTTTGCCAGCTCAGAAAAATCCCCATTTAGCAGCCTTGGAGGCGGTTCTACTATAGGTCTCAAATCCGCATCTCCTACTGAAAATACAACCGTCAATAAACCCCCACAAACATCTTCTTCGGCATTTGCAGCCTCGCCATTTGCAGCTGCCGCTGCTTCGTCCCCGTTTGGTGCATTCGGTGGTGGTAAGTCCGCTTTTAGTCGGAGTGGATTTGGCACAGGTTTCTCCGCCGCTACACCAAAATTAGGTGGGGGATTAGCAGGCTTTGCAGCTTCTACTACGGGCGGGTCTGCGATTTTGGGAGCTGCTGGCTCTAAGCATGGTGATGAGAAAAATGTAGAGAAGGGCAGGAAGGGTGGGGATGATGGGAAGTCCACCTTTGAAGGTTTGGAGGAAGAGAAAGGGGATGAGAGGTTCCATGAACAGCAGAGTATGTCCCTCCTGAGGCCCCCCCCCCCCCCCCCCCTTTTTTTTTTTTTTTTTTTTTTTTTTTTTTTTTTAAGCGCTCATAGATCACCACTCTACAACCTATAAATATATATTTGGACAGCGTGTGTACTAACTCCTCCATTAGCTGAGACGGGTGAAGAGGGCGAGGATACCATTTTCTCATGCCGCGGCAAGCTATATCATTTCGACGGTAAGGAATGGAAGGAGCGCGGTGTTGGGGTTTTCAAAGTGAACATCCGGGAACCGGCGAATGGTGATGATGATACAGACGAATCTAGCGAAGAGCAACAACCCCTAGAAGACAAGGTAGAGGAAAAAGAAGAAAAGGAAGGAGTCAAGGCCAAGACCGATGAGGACGATAACAACGAACCAAAGAAGAAAACAGCCCGAGTGATCATGCGGGCCGATGGTGTGTGGCGGGTTATCCTAAACATTCCTATTTTCAAAGGTATGAAAGCGGGTGATCCGTCCGGGGCAGCTCCGAAGGGAAAACAAGTGCACTTTGCGGGGTTCGAGGAGGGCAAGTCTGTCCCTTTCCTATTTAGGGTATGTATTTTTTCGTTTATCTGCAAGTTTAGTTATTTTTTATTTTTTATTTTCAAATTTCTCTAACTTATTGTCTTCAGACCGGAAACGAAGATGTTGCCAAGGAGCTCTGTGTCACTATCCAGAAACTCCAAGAAAGTCTATGAGATTTTCTTTTGTTATTTCCATCCGTTCTTTCTTGCGCCCAATTCACCTTTAAGCGCTCCGTTCCGTTCCTGCTAGTCTTTCCTTTTGGCCTTAACTTACACAACAAACCGTGGATAATTAATTTTCTCTTTCTATTTATAAAAAAAAACCCATCTCGTCTGCTCGAAGTGTCTATCTTTGACTCTGTTCGTGGTTCAACTTTTCAACCTGTTCATACCTTTATTTCCCCGAGGTTATTAAGGGGGATATACCTGCTCCGACAATCCAACATTTCTTTTGTCGACAACACACAAACGACCTTCTTTCCTTAATATTTATTAGCATTGTAGTTTTTGTGTTTTCTTTAGTATCATAGCATGGGGATGCATGGCCCGATCGAAGAAGCGGGATAAAGCACGGAATCTACTTGGGGAGGCGGGAAAGATATCCAACGGAATTTGCTGGAGAATTCAGTTTTTTGCTCTCCTTTGTTCTATTTGGGTTGTTCGTCTTTTTATTCCTGCAACATATCTTTATTTGCCCGTGTTCTTTTGTTTAATTCCATATCCTTTCTCACTTTTTTTCCCCCTCCAGTCGCTCGGAAGCAGGATCTTCTTCATTTTCCTTGTTTGTCGGAGAACGATAAACTCATATCCATTCCACCCGCGTTGTCTTCAATTTCCTCGTTTCCCTTTCTTCCTCCATTCTGTTTACTTCCGCGATGCTATCTGGGCGGAGATTGGATTTATTTTCATGACTCCATTTCTGCAGGCATAGAGACGTAAACGTCAAAATTACGGTTACAAGCAAAATAAATCCTCCAAACGTTGACTGGCAACTCGCAATTTTATTATAAATATCATCATCTAGTTTATATCCGTCCTATCTCAAGAATCCAATAGGCCTAATGTTTAAAAGGAGTTGGGTATGTCTCAAATGAATTAACTGGTGGCTTTTTCGAAAGCTTCGGCCGATTTGGGCAATTAGCTCAGTTGGTAGAGCGTTCGCTTTGCATTCTAGGCTTGCGAAAGGTCGTGATTTCGATTATCACATTGTCCAGTTCTTTTTTTATTTGGATAATTTTTATCTTTTCCATCCAGTCTTGCAGCTTGCTTGAGGGACGGACGTGATTAATCAATCACTCACTGCTTCTTGAGTTCCCATGCACTTCCCGAAGAAAATAGTTGTTTTTAAGAGGTCAAATTTTCAAACAAGGAGCGCATCCATCCATTAACTACAAGTCACATGACCACGTGTTGCTCGCCGCGCGACTGTTGGAACCTCATCTGTACTACATTATAAGAGAGCGAGCGACAGCAACCCGTACAAATGGCCTTCGGGTAGGCTATTTTAAACAAGAGTACTACATGAAGCTGCTTTTCACATCTGAGTGGATCTTCTCTCGTCCAGAATTTTCCATACCCATGAATAATATCTATCTCCTACCCCAGACTTTCGAGGTGATGGTCAAGAAGGAGACGTTGGAAAAGCGCGTATGAATCCTTCAACAAGCCTACCAGTGGAGGTGACCACCACTACTATCCTCCCAACCAAAGCGCATGATGGGGGGCGTAGCATGACTACATTGGAGCCTACGGCTGGCAAAAGAAAACGCTCTACAACCTCATCTTCGAGATCTAGTAGCGCCTCTTCCCGGGGTCGGTCGAAAAAATCACTAACCACTTCCTCTCCGTCGATCCCCTGGCCTGAACCTTTCAAGCTCCTCGCTCAAACACACCGCGCCTTGAACCTCGTTTACACGTTCTGCTCTGCGCGAAAGCACTTTGCGACGACGTTTGATAATATCAAAACGGCTGTTGAGGCGCAGACGGGCGGGCGCAAACTGAGTGTTGAAGATGCTGCGAGGGTTAAGGTGCTGATCCCGCGGTCCGTGAGATTGGAGATTGTTGATAAGGGGGTGGTGGATCTTGTGGGAGTGAAGGAGGCCAAATCTACTAGACTTGGGAAGACTTGGAGTGACTGGGAGGCTGAGGGGATGGGGCAGGATGCCGGAGAGAGCGAGGATCCAAATCCGGATGGTGAGAGCGATGCCTTGATATTTGAATTTGTGGATGGGGATTTGAAGAAGGACGCTCAGCAGAATATTTCACGCCGGAGATCGAAAGCAGACGACATTAGGGTGCCCGTCTACAGCCAGAAACATATGATGAGTCTGATCGAGAAACGAAATAAGAAATTTGTGGACGCTGTTGATGCATTTCTTGCGAAGTGTCAGGAAGAGGATATCGATCCTGTCGAGAAGCTGGAGGCTGATAAAGAGATGTATGTCCCTGTATCACCCCGGAGTGGTGTTAGCACTCCTGCTGCAGCGAGGTTCCCCGCACAGATACCTAAGGAACGCCCAACTATTGCAGAAATCATTGCGAGCATAAGAGAAATGGAGTGGTACCATGATCAGATAGTACCCGATGGACACCGGGTCTTTGATCCACAGCCAGCTGTTTATGGCGATCTGAATTTTCCTCTTTCGCAGAGCCTGGTCAACGCCTTGTACAATACCCGAGGCATTACGAAGTTCTATTCGCACCAGGCAGAGGCTATCAATAACCTCCATGACGGAAAAAATGTCATCATTTCTACTTCGACGAGCTCAGGGAAGTCGCTTATTTACCAGGTTCCGATGCTACATGAGCTGGAACAAGATCCCCATAGTAGAGGGATGTATATCTTTCCAACAAAGGCACTTGCTCAGGATCAACGACGGAGTCTGAAGGAATTATTGGGCTATATCGAAGGCTTGGAGCATATACTTGTGGAAACATTTGACGGAGACACCCCTATGGCGGATAGAAATACAATTCGAGACGAGGCACGGATTATTTTCACCAATCCGGATATGCTACATATTACGATATTACCTCAAGAATCCTTTTGGCGTACTTTCCTAAAGAACTTGAAATTCGTAGTTGTGGATGAACTACACGTTTATAACGGTCTTTTTGGGTCCCACGTTGCCTTCATTATGAGACGGCTACGGAGGATATGTGCTGCTGTTGGAAACCGCCGTGTCAAGTTTATATCTTGTTCAGCGACGGTTGCGAATCCCGTGGAACATATGCAAACAATATTTGGAATTGATGATGTGAAGTTAACAGACATCGACGGGTCGCCTTCGGGGAGAAAGGAATTTATATGCTGGAATACCCCGTTTCGAGATCCTGGTGACCCATCTTCTGGCCGCGGTAATAGTATCCAGGAGAGCGCCCGTTTGTTCTGCCAGCTGGTTTTGAGAGGCGTACGCGTGATTGCCTTCTGTCGGGTTCGAAAACAGTGTGAACTCTTGCTGAGTGCTGTTAGAGATGAGTTCAAAAGCCTAGATCGAATTAATGTCTCACGGTTTGTCATGGGTTACCGTGGAGGCTATAGTCCACAGGATAGACGAAAAATAGAGCGGGATATGTTTGAAGGGAAATTACTTGGGATCGTCGCTACGAATGCGCTCGAGCTAGGCGTGGATATTGGTTCACTTGATGCTGTGATAACGCATGGATTTCCATACTCCATTTCAAATCTGCGTCAACAAAGTGGGCGTGCTGGGCGCAGAAACAAGGACTCGGTTTCTATCCTCGTCGGCGATTCCTACGCCACCGACCAATATTATATGCAGAATCCAGACGAACTTTTTACGAAGCCCAACTGTGAACTGCAGGTGGACTTACGAAATGAGTTGGTCCTTGAAGGCCATGTCCAGTGTGCTGCCTTCGAAATGCCCATCCGGCCGGAAGAAGATACTGAATATTTCGGCCCACAGCTCTACGAGTTTGCATCTGCACGGCTCACCAAAGATAATTTAGGCTTTTACCATTGCCACGAGCGATTCCGCCCGCACCCCTCGAAATGTGTGGCTATTCGTGACACTGAAGATAACCACTATGCAATCATCGACACAACTAACAACCGAAATGCAGTAATCGAAGAAATCGAGGAATCGAGAGTATTTTTCAGTATCTACGAAGGAGGCATTTTCTTTCACCAAGGAAATCCATATATGGTCAAGGAGCTTAACACAGACCGACGTTTTGCCCGTGTCGTCCGCGTCCATGTGGACTGGACCACCCAACAACGTGATTTCACGGACATAGACCCTGTCGAGACGGAAGCCATAAGGCGCATCAGTGCCTCGGCCAACACCAAGGCGTTCTTTGGCGCCATCAGGATCCGTACCGTCGTCTATGGGTATTTCAAACTGGATAAAAAGGGGCGAATTCTCGATGCCGTGGCGCTCGATAATCCTCCGATCGAAATCATGAGCAAGGGAATGTGGCTGGACGTGCCGAAAGGCGCACTGGATATCTTGAAATCCCGCAACCTCAACGCGGCCGCAGCCATCCACGCCGCCGAGCATGCAATTCTCTCTCTCATGCCAACATACATCGTCAGCTCGTCGCCTGGCGATGTCCGCACAGAGTGCAAAGTTGCCGCTAAGGAATTAGGTCCAAAGCACAGACAGGCACTCGCCCATCATGATCATGCCCAATCCCACGCCGTTCCACCTCCTCCCAAGCCTGCCCGCCAGCGCCCCGCCCGACTAACTTTCTACGACGCCAAGGGCGGGCCATCAGGTTCGGGCATCGCCGCCAAGGCCTTCGAGTTCGTCGATAGTCTGCTCCGACGGGCGCTGGGGCGGATTGAAGCGTGCCAGTGTACGGCTCCGCAGGGCTGCATCGAATGCGTTTGCGATGAGCGGTGTAAGGAGATGAATGTCGTCATGAGCAAGGCTGGTGCTGGAGTGGTGTTGAAGTGTCTGCTGGGGATGGAAGTGGATGTGGACGCTCTGCCGTGGGGGGAAGATGTGCTGGGGGAAGGTTTCGTTGGGAGGGATGAGATGTTGAGCCCGCGGGGGAAGGAATTGGCTGGGGGATTGGAAACTATTGTTGAGGCTGTGGAGGTTTCGGCAAGGCCGGGTGTGTCGGTTCGGATCTATGGAGCAGAAGGAGAGTGAAATTGAGATAATTTAACTCTGCGGTTTTCTTCTCGCCATATGTATATGTGCGAGGGCATTCCTGCGCAGCACTCGAAACAATTGAGTGAGATATCGACTCAGTCGTTCATTGCTGGATGCTTGGAGTTGATAACTTCTCCCGGCCGGTTGGGTTTGGCTCTTCTTGGCACTTTTTTTTTTTTCGTCTACTTCTATACTTCTCGAAATTACCCTTTCATTTTTACATATTGTACGTAGTACATATGGAAGAACCACAATTTCCGCCCAAGACAAGCAACTTTTGAAAAAAAATTTGTTGTTCCCTGTATCAAAATGGGTAGAAAGGGGGGAAAAAAGGGCTCTTCGCGTCCCGATCAACTGCTGCTGTACGAGGTGGTAACAATGAATACATACCCAAAACTTAACAAAAGATACACGTTGTCGTAAGCAAAGCAAAGCAATCCGAGAAACAAGTAAAAGGAAAGCAAAAGGAACGACGAATGCGTGTAATACGAACGAAATGAGGTAGAGCTTTTCAACCCCCCCTAACTAACATCCTGTAATAATAGCACCGTCAAAAAAAATTTTTTTTCCCTGGTATACGAGTAAAGTTGCTTTAGAATGGATATATATATATATATGGGCGGGTGGGTGTTGTGTCTCCATATTTCTATTAATTATGTTTTGCACTCGCGCTTATTTCCGCCCCACCCGCCCCACTCCGCCCCATCAAACCACGCCACCGGGCCGCATCCATCCCCATGATATCCACCCTAGCCGCCCCACGGGCCCCCCACTTCGCTTTTGCCCGATAAAAGCAGCGTTTCGGGATTACGATAACGGAGGGAGCATCCTGCGGCACGTACCCGCACGGCCGTTTCCTTTGGCGGGAAATTCCGTTCCAGTTCCTTCTTACTCGTCCAGCTCAAGATAGTAGTAGCCGAGTGAAGGTTGGGATTAGGACCGTGCGCTTGGCGCTGTTACTATGTATGTACATGTACATGTAATAATAATGTACATGCGCATGCACATGCACATGCACATGCTGCTGTACACGTGGAACCAGCCTGAAATCGATCGATCGTTTAAATAAGTAGGCGACCCCGTTGTTTCGTGATACGCCTGATAAGAGGAATGAACGCCAAAGCAGGTGACTTATCGGCCTAGTTATGGACATCGATGACGTCATCTTGCATTTCGTACGTAGCGCCGGACGTCGTTCGATAGGGTCATTCATCAATCAGTCCCCCATGGTCCGAGACCAAGGAGGCAAAACACACATGTTTGGCAGGTTCTATTCTGTCCGTTTTCCGAAACGCCGTTGTATTCTCTTCTCACCAAGCGTGAAAAACTGTGGGCTCGATAATGTAAAGCGTGTGGATATCCATTTCCTCCCTTTTTTTTAACTGGGATTTTTTTCATCAATTTGCTGGGGCCATTGAGGACAACGAAACGCCTCGGCCGAAAAGGATCGAGCCGCACTAACGGAAGGCATTTCCCAGTAGACAATAAACGCGGGTTAACTGATGGAATGGAAGTTTAATTCCACGTCTGGGCGGCTCGAAAGGTATCTAAAGATGCAATTTCAAATCCCGGTGTTTGACAGGTAGGGTAGGTGGAACGATTGTATATATAATGTACATTGTACTTTCGGGTGGTGGAAGAGTAAAATGCCTTTCGTTATGCGAGCCCCCAAATCCCAGTCCGCGTAGAATCGAAAAAGGGGAAGTTAGGGATAAGAGCAATAACGACGCTTTATCCCTCGCCGCGTGCATAATTGAAAATTAAGAAGAATATACCGGAAGCCCCGACGCTGGACGACTATAGCGTATTAGGAGGTTGATTCGGATGGAGACGTGTCAGGATTTAGTCCAGCTGCAGTAGGAGGCGTGAGTGTATTGCTTGGAGAGCTTCCGTGGCTGCTATCATCACCACCCATGGCCATTCGCCAGAACATCGTCTTCAAATCTCGAATGTCCTCGCGGAATGTGTCTCGTGGTTTAAGTTCGCGCTCACTAGTCCAGTCACGGATTTCATTAACTATTCTTGGATATCCTTCTTCGTTTGGGAGCCACCAATGATTCAGTTCGGGAAGTTGCCATAAATCTGCCATTTTGGCGCGGAATGCGGATGGGTAAATAAAGCTGGATATATAAAGGAATTTTGGTCAGTAATGTAAGAGATACCATCTAGATCATACATAGCCATGTGTTACCAAATCATCAAAGGATTTGGCTTACCCAAGTCGTTCCACCTTCGCCAATATCCTCCGAGACCACATAATATGTTTTTCATCACTAGGAATGAAGAGCACAGCCAGAGCGAAAGAGGATTGAGCCTGTAGGATAGAGTCTTTCGGTTTGTCGGGCCACCGTTCCATGGTTTCAATCAGACTGCATAGCTTTAATGCATCGGCTTGCAGTTCCTCAAGGTCCAGCTGCTGCAACAGCAAACCCGTTTGGTATTTATGCATCATTCTGGCACCGATGATGTCAACAAGCAAATTGTTAACATCCCACAATGATTCATCATATATCCTCCCAGGCACGTAAGGGTCCACGATATCATTCGGCCCAAGAGGGACCTTATTTGGGAAGGACGTAATTAGGTGATCCGGATGGACTAAACAACTCCACGCGTCCTGAATTTTGTCAAGCCTGGCAGTGATATCTTGATTTTGGCGTGAAAATTCTTCAATCGTAATAAGCCCACGCGATGTCTTTGCAATTAATGACGCCATATCCATGCCAACCCTCCGATTGCGGAGGGCCAATGTGTAAAACTTTTTGTTGATGTTGCCCGGGTGGCTAGCTTCGTCCTCGACGGCGAACAACTCACACGCAATATACCATTCTCGACTCAAAATGGCTTCGTTTCCGGCTAAGATACCGGATACTATATCGAAACGGGTATACCAGAGGAACATATAGCGGCGGAACTCATTTTCATTGATTTTTTCTGGCGTATAGAGCTCGGTGAGCATCCGATGGGCGGCTTGATGATGGTCGGTAACGCTCACCCAATCCCCTATGTACTCCTGCGGACTTTGTTAGAACAAATAGCCGAATAAGTTTCACCTTGGAAAAGTTAAAAAAAAAAAAAAAAAAAAAAAAAAAAAAAAAAAACATACTTCAAAAGTTGCTAGCTGAAGGATGGTCAGCATCATAGCATCGTGGTGCACGTTGCTCGTACTTAGCGACTTCAATAGGCCCGTTACTGATTTGTGATAGTACTGGAGGAAGGTGTAAAGTTTGCCATTGGGATGCCTGATGGAGTAAATATAAGACGAAAACCCGACGATAGCATACAACAGTGGCTTATATTGCATAGCTAGTAAAATGATATCGTTGTTGATAAAGGACTGTGCGTCCTGTCGCATAAAATAGTGGCGAAATGTAATATAATGTCGATGATATGCGAGAAAAAATTTCACGTCTTCTGTAAGCTTGGAAGCACCGGGCAAGCTGGAAATTGCCTCAAGAGAGGGTCCAAGTGGTCCAAGTGCTGGTGCTTCAGTGCCATCATCGGGGCTGCTCCGGGATTCCGATATTGCAGACGTCACATCACTTACGGGAGAATTATCTCTCTCTTGGATATCGGATGCTGCTTCGGAAGGTGGTCGTCCTCTCCGCCTGGGCAGTGATTGGGCACGTTGTCTTCGAGAAATAGATGCTTTTAGTCTCGATACCGGTGGAGACTTTGGGCGAGAAGAGAGGTCTTCGTTTGTAGATCCATTCCTTTTTGCATTGTTCGTTTTCGAGATCGCCGAGTCGCGGTCATTATTTTCATCCGAAGATCCACTTTCTGGTATTGCTGGATGTTTTTCAGCAGTTCCCGGATTTGCGCGGCTTCCTGTTGTTCTTCTTGCTGGGGGCGGCGGATAGACACATTCTCTTTTGCCCTTACTGCAACCTGGAAAATATCGCAAAACGAGTCAATGTAAAGTAACAAAGTAACTAAATTTCTGGTTGAGGGGGTTGCATAACGTACGATCGCAAGTTGGACGAGTCTCATCGCACTGTATATTACATATACATATCAGCAACGAAAGTTTTTTTTTTTTTTTTTTTTTTTTTGGAGGTTGTGCAAGAAGAAAAATGACCAACCTTTACTCGGCGAGAACGACACGTGAAGCATCCACTTCTTGTTCTTTTGTGTTTTCTTTGATCATTTGGGAGGGACGGCATTTGTGAAAGGGAATGGGAACGATGGACTTGCGGATGAAGTAGTTGCGGTTGATGGAGATGATGGAGATGATGGGGATGATACCACAGGGAGGAGGAGGAGTTGGTGTGGGGATATTGTGGGGTTGGCAGTAACTCAGACTGGGCCGCGTCTTGCGTCGAGGGTACATGTAGATGTAGATGATGTACATGTACATTGTAGCCTTCTCGAGGGTGACGATCAGGCAGAAAATATGAATTCATTTTGCTTTCCAATTGCTTGTCTGGCGACTGACTAGAAACGCCGTGGATTGTCCCGGACGATGGGATTTGTGGAAATGTCATTTATCTTGGTTCAGTCCAAGCAAAACACTTGCTTGGTTTGGGGAGCGCAACAACCCCTGGATACGAGGGTGGGAAAGGGGTTGGTAAACGAATGAATGAATGAATGAATGATACCAGCCTTGACAAGAAAGACAACTAGTTAAGGGAAGGGTTGAATAACAAATAACTAATCAATCATACCTCGGAGTAAGTTTTGTTTAGCTACCAGGAATTTTTAAGGCCTCAGGTTACTCTCCAGCGGTGATAGCCACGAGAACGAGAACGAGAACGAGGACGAGGACGAGGACGGGGCCGAGAGAGATCATTCTTGCTGTAGTGACGAGGATGAGATGGGGATGAGATGGGGATGAGATGGGATGGGGATGATGATAGGAAGTCAGTATTATTATTATGATTATTATTATTATTATTGCAAGTCTTCGGGTCGGTTTTGGGTTCGGTCTCGGGAGCGAGCTCTGTCTTCGGAAAGGCCTAAGAAGAAGAATTCTAAATATTGATACTGTACTCCGTAAATAGTTTTAAGAAGACGAATAAGAATAATAATGACAATAATGACAATAATAATAATAATAATAATAATAATAATAATAATAATAGGAATGGTAACTAAGGTAAGGGTTCGCTGTCGAAGTGGACTTGGACTTGGACTTGGACTTGGAGTGGACTGGACTTTTGGACTGTTGGTATGGTATGGTATGGTATGGTATGGTATGGTATGGTATGGTGTGTATTATCCAGCTCTTGGTTTGAGCCAAGCAATTAGTTAGGCCCTTAAGTTAGTTAAGTTAGTTAGTAACCTAACTAGTTAACTTATACAATTCATTTCCCCAGTCGAGAAAAAGGGAGAAAAAGGGAGGGGAAATGAAATGGCGTTGCTACTTTTATTTAATAATAATTACTTCTTGTAGAAAGTAGATACAAAGTGCAAAGAAGTTCTTCCAACAACTCAGAAAGCAAAATAAATAAATAATAAATGTAAAAGAAAACGTAACTAACTACGGAAGTAGCGAGTTAAGTTATTAGTTATTAGTTAACTAACTATTAGTTTAGAGAAGACTCTGGAGCTAAAGTATATTTATTATTAGTACCCCAGGGTGCCATCCATCCATTCCCTTGATTCCTCCAACTCCAAGGTTATCGGTTTGTCCTGTATTCCTGTCCAGATGTCCAGATGCCCAGATGTGTCCAGTTTATCCAGTTTATCCAGATGTTCAGTTATCCAGTTATCCAGTTATCCAGTTGTCCGATGATCTGGAAGTTAGTAGTGCCTTGTTCCCACTCGTTGCAACGGCCACCAATATTAACAGCAATGAATATGGGTAGTAGCCAGCTTAGTAATCAGCTGAGTTTAGCCACCGAGATTAACTAAAGATTTAAACTCGCTCACAATGAGTGAGAAAATAACAGGCAAAGTTGACCTCAATTAAAGGAGTCAGTATCATGTGGCTCTATAACTAATACTAACTACTATGAGTTAAACTACTTTGGGACTAGTGGATATTGATTAGAGGTCTCAACCAGTTTCAAACTTCTTTTGTGGCAGCACTGTTGGCTGTTCTATTGCTAACGCCGTCTTCAAAGAGGGCAAGGCAACACTGCAAGATTGGGCTGAATTCAATTCCAACAAACCATCAATTAATAATTAGACTTCGAAGTCATCGAATGCCCTTTTTTTTTTTTTTTTTTTTTAAGTTCACGAAACGTTGAATAGAGAAAATCCCTGGACGGGTTGCCCAGTTTCCGGTCACTAGCAATCACAGTCAGGTCAGGCCACTCTCCGGCGGAGGGTAACTTACGGGGCATTGGATCTGTTGTGTGTGGGGGATAGACCCCCGGCTGGCTGGTGAGCTTTTTTTTTTTTCTTTTTTTCTTTTTTTTCAGAGAATTCTTTCTAATTTTTTCTAACTGTGCTTTTGTTTTTGCTTTTGCTTTGCTTTTTGCTTGTCTTTTCTCTCTCGACAAACAATCCGAGCTCAGAATGAATCAGAATGAATCTCGCTCGCGGGAATGCGGGAATGTTCCCCCTGTGTGTACTTGCTCATATGGTTCTCTCGAGAAATAGCGGCCAACAAGCATCCAGCCAAGGGATGATTCCAGCCCTGGCGATTGATTAGCCAAAAATCCGCAAATAGCACGCGATACGCCAAGGATTAAAACCTTGCTGTTACGCTACCCAACAAGGTTCCGTCAAAGCTGGTTACTAAAACACCTACCCTAGTTATAGATAATGAGTAGGGTAGGTAGGGAAGGGAATATTAATGAGAAAAGCCGGGAAACTAGTCTTGATGAGAGAGAGTACTTATTAACTCTATACTCTTCTGTAGTTACTAGTAACTGAAGATGCTTGGTTTGATATCAGATCGATTTTTTTGGAGTAAGTACATGAAATGCCGGAGCTAAAGTTCCCCCCGTTAGTTACCTAACTAACGTCGTATTATTTTATTCATTTAAATTAATAATATAATATTTTTATTATTATTCAGGGTTTGCGTTTTCGTTCCCTTCCCGTGCCCCGCGGAATCTTGACCGAGCGCCCAACAACAACACACGGGGGTTGGCCCGAATTTTGCCTTGTTCAAGTTTTTTCATCTGCGGGATTGATATATAAAACCTTGTTTCGCCACGCCTTCTGGTGGGAACAAACAACAACCTTAGGGGACGACGCTCACACTCATCTCTGCCTAGCCGGCCCCATCTAGAAGACTCTGGACCATGGGATGCTGGGAATGGGAGGAAGGGAATTTATTTTGGCTGAATGTCCTGGCTTGTCCTGTCTTGTCTGTCTTTGTTCAAAATTCCATGGAAAACTTAAAGTTTTTGCTGGGTTTTATGTCTGCTTAATAGTAAAAAGGAGACATGGTCATGTGATTATTGTGTTGATCAAGGTTGTCTGTTAGTTTTATCTCAGCAAGCTCAAACACTTCTCCAGATATTTGTAAGAAATCCCGCTCCTCGCGGATCCTTTACCCCTATTCCTATCTCTCGCGTAACCAATAGGGTTAGTGGCCCTTGGCTACACACAACTATATAGACTGGAGTTCACGAATACTATTCACAACTCAGCTTGAATGCTATTATACATTTGACCCCTACATTTTATCTTTCTACCACAAATACTTCTAGTAGTTAACAGTACATATCACGCCAAGCTGCAAACACCTGAATAATCATCTGTGAGCACTTATTCTTACAATATTCATTGCTGTTTTAACACTGGATTGATAATTATGTCATGAGCTAACCTCAAATAAGCAATAAGCTAACTCAAATAGTAAAATTAGATCATGTGAGTGATGATATCTTATAAAGTGTCTGAGAAGAAACAGTTTCTGATTATTAATAATATAGAAATGATTTACTCAGTACTCTAAATATGAAAGAGAATTTCAACTTAACTTTATAAATTCATTATTTCTATATTATCTTAAAATCTTAGAATAATAATATTCTTACAATGTATCTGATTTTTATATTCATATTTCAAGTTCTTAGAATAGAAGTATTATCTTAAAGTTAACTAGTGTATTTTTTTTAAATACAGAAATTTTAATTCAATTTCTTATATAAAAAAAAACTCTTAGAAATTCTGAGATTAAAAAATATAATTATTTTTAAGAGTATATATCTATCTTAAATATAGATTTTTTTAAAATATTAAAGAAATATTTCTATTCTTCTTCTCTTTAACTATAAACTAAGGTGATTTTCAAACCTCAAAGATATATAAGTATATAATAATAGAAAGTCAAAGTTGAAGAATCTGAAAAATCCTTGTAAATCTCAGTATCAAAAGTAGGTTAGTGTCATGCTGGATTAGTTAATAATGCTGCAACCCGCTCAAACCGAGCCAGAGGGTCTGAGCCCGCTGAGATAACTGTTAGTTATTCACGGCGGTTTATCATTCATTTATTCATTGTCCATGGGCCATCTACAACCGCGGAATAATAATAATAACGTATTCATTCCCCTGAATTAGATTATACATATATACATACCATGTCAAGATCTGGGTTGCCGACATGACCATCGGTACCCAACCTAGGTAGCGTAGTCAGTTCATAGTGCTGGATCGAAGGAGGCATGTTTGTGTTGTGTGTATGTGTTAACAACCTTCATCGCCGTATAGAAGGGGTCATGGATAGATAGCTCACAATGACCCCTGGAAGATTCTGGAATTCTGGAATTCTGGAAGTTCTCGGGGAGGAATAATCTCTCCCACCAGGGCATCCTCTGAGATAGCTCTAATTTGTTTTGGGAAATTTCGAGCACAGTATTATGGAACAGCCAGCCAGTCAACCAATCCATCCATAACTTCCTTCCATACGTCCTGATGAGTGAGATGCTATCACATATCGAGAGTGATATCTATAGTTATTCAAATCTTTTGCCCTCGGGCTAACTCGACATAGATCCCCACCATACCCATACACGGACCGGACTAATCACTACTTGTACAACCTTTTGGCGGACGGCACACTTGCAGAATTGTCTGGAGGTTTGATTGGCATGCCAACTAAGCGCCTACGTAAGCGCCCAAGCCTCCTTTAGCGTCATGCCACAGCATAAGCTTCGATGGTAACTGTAGGATAGTTGAAGGTCGTATTGATAGATCTATCTACAAAGAGCTTAATATAGTGGTGGGTCACGTGGTCTAGGGAGATCGCTAACCGCAACGGCCGTAACGTAACGGCCAACAGTAACTAACGCGCGAACGCGTTCTCAAACTTTAGTCTGAGGTAGGTCGTCGTAGAACCACACCTCGTCACCATTCTGCTGGAGCTTCTCGTAGACGAGTTCTGCGATATCCAGGGCCTTGGGAAAATCGATACTGCGTCGTTGAATTTTCCAATGGGCTTGCTTTGCACGCTTCAGTAGAAGAGGCAGTTCGTATGCGCTGCCAGCCTGATACAAAACAAGGACACTCGTTTTGTATTCAGTTGCCTGTTTCACAGCGTTCGATAAAACGGGAAGTTTCAGCGCGTCTGGTATGTGCCGGTGTACAGGAAATGTACTAGTGTGTGTGTCGTCCAATATCCTCATCTACGCAGTAGTTCATGGCACTTCAATCGTTCGAATTCCCAAGAGATAATAATTGGAAGCTCCAGTGCGGGGACCTTTTCAGATGATGGGTTGGCACTGTATAGCGCATAAAAGTCTTGGTCCCGACGAGGAGATAGCAGCAGTCGTCTGTATACAATCTGATTCTCAGAGTTAGAAGGTGTGCCGGGTTAAGACAGGTGTAGGAACTTACGAGGACGCAGGATCCTTCTCAAAGTCGTCGCCAGATGCGGGCATGGTATTAAGAGGGGGGCCCGCAATATCATTTTTGGAGGCGTTGAGTATAGAAGAAGAAGCAGCAGCAGCAGCAGCCGTCTTCTTCTTCTCCCCTTTCATGGCATCATTGGGGGTAAAAAGAAAGAAAGAACATGTAGGCTTGTCGTTTGATAGTTTTACCACTAGGTTTAGACCTTCACATTAGAAATAGCTTCGTTTTAATCCGGATATAGCCGTCAGGCGATATTGGAAGACTTTTGTTATATCATTGTTATTTATTAGAAAGGGACGCAGTTAAAGATCTGCAGGAATCAAGCATCGAGATATATTCCCTCGTCGGTGTCGATTATTCGGAATATTATATAGAATATGGAAACCAGCAATCATGAGATCGGCCAAGGGATGGCTGGCTGCAGTAAATATATCCCCGGATCAGATACGGGCTTATATTGATTGCGGAAAAGAGAGGCGAGCAACTCCACTTCTTCTCCTTCGCTTGCATTTACTGTAGCTATTTAAACGACCAAGACCTAAGCTCCCGGACCCTCGTCCCAAGTTCAACGGAGAGGACCAGCCCACAAGGAAACGACTCTGTCCTCCCTAATTTTCTTCATCATCAGATCGATCTGGCCTTTTCAAGACCCTGCTCGCAAGGAAAAGGCTCTGGCCCAGTTAAATGCTCTCCGCCAAGGAAACAAACCGTTCCAAAGACCTGCTAGGAGAACTAGATCGGTTACCTCATGAAAGCCAGTGATCATGGATGGGCGGACAACGTCAAGAAGGGATACTTGAAACACTCCCTCAACTACAAAGTGAGGGATT
This sequence comes from Blastomyces dermatitidis ER-3, assembly GCF_000003525.1. Taxonomy (NCBI): domain Eukaryota; kingdom Fungi; phylum Ascomycota; class Eurotiomycetes; order Onygenales; family Ajellomycetaceae; genus Blastomyces; species Blastomyces dermatitidis. The sequence continues at coordinate 1,774,028 of NW_025544781.1, read as the reverse complement.
ACAGAGGCAGAGAGATAGACCATGTCATTGACATAGTGGACCAAGACAAGAACGGAAATCCCCCAAAGATTCTATGGGGACCTCTCTACAATATGTCCAGAGATGAACTGCTAGCTCTGCACAAAACTCTAACTGATTATCTAGATAAGAGGTTTATTCACATCAGTAATTCTCCAGCTGCCACTCCCATGCTGTTTGCTAATAAGCCCAGTGATGGTCTGCACTTTCGTGTTGATTATCAGGGCCTGAACAAAATCACCTGTAAGGATAGGTATCCTCTTCCATTGATACAAGAAACTCTTCAACAAGTGGCCAAAGTAAAATGGTTCACCAAGCTGGACGTTATCGCGGCCTTTCACCAGCTTAGAGTCAATGAAGGTGACGAATGGAAAACAGCGTTTCGTACACGTTATGGACTGTTTGAGTGGCTGATGGCTGGTAACCCCTTTCGGATTGACAAACGCACCTAGCACCTTTCAACGATATATTAATTGGGCGTTGCGCGAATACTTGGATGACTGTAGCTCTGCATACATAGATGATACACTCGTCTTCACGGGACGGGAGTCTGCAGCAACACAGGGAACACGTTCGAAAAGTCCTGCAAAAAACTTCGTGAGGCCGGTCTCAATCTGGATATTGACAAGTGTGAATTCGAAGCAGGCTCAGTGAAATACCTAGGTTTCATCATCGAGGTGGGAAAGGGAGTTCGGATGGATCCGGAGAAAGTGAAGGCCATTCAAGAATGGGAGGCCCCAACGACCGTCAAAGGGCGTACGAGGATTCATCGGATTCGCCAATTTTTATCGGCAGTTCATAAAATGGTTTTCGGACATAATAGGACCTCTCACGGAGCTGAAGAACATAAGCAGTGCGATGGGAGGAGATGACTAAGTAGTATTTGCCCGGAGTGTGCCTCAGACCTATAGCAAGTTAATGGATGGCATGCTCAAAGAATCTATGCCACTATTGAATTGCCGTTCAAAGATATGCTATTATGCTCTTTGTGGTAAGAGGTGAAACTGCCATTCAAAATATTTGGCGTACCAAGTTGGAAGACAGTTCTTAGGGATTTCGAATCGCATTGGCAGATAACATGCTTAGACAGAGGCGATGCCAGCTCAAACAAATACCGAGACTGCAAATTGAACAAAGTTGAAACATTCCTCCACAAGATCACAAGACAAAAAGTATACTCCAAAGCACACTTCAGAGCACATGCCTCAACCCCGACTACGTAGCTTCCTCAGTCCGCCTCGACATTGTTGGACAAGTCGTCGAAGAGTGATTCCACTGCCGCCTCGGTTTCCGCGTCGGTCGGGTTTTGCTTGATCTCAACATCGGCGAATGACAAAGTCCGATGACTGTCCTGTTGGGCCTCCTTCCTGATGGTCGAATTTTCCGCGTTGATGTTTAGTTGCAGATAATAGCGGCGGTATTCCTTGCCATCCTTCTTAACCAGAGCGCCGACATCCAGCCTGCTCCCAATTTTAGAGTCGTTGGTTCCACTTTTAGTTGGCGCAGCTCTTTCGCCCGGTGTCCCGTTGCCGCTGACGAGCTTCGTCATGCGATTTTTGGAGCCCGTTACTCATGTTTTGAGATCCTTGAGGGAATTTTGCAGCGCGCGAGAAGCCATGGTTCCAGTGTCCATGGTTCCAGTGTCGAAAGGATTGGCGCAGAAGGGCAAATATGCGACGCTCGTTAGGCCTATTTAGTATGTTAGTACCAGAACATAGGTCGGTTTCGATGGCTTTCTCACAGTCTTATTGCTTTCGACTTGTCAGATGTTGGCAATCGAGGGACTGATACGATGCACATGGCATACTTCGAAGGATCTGTGAGGGGAATTTTGCATGCCTTTTATGCACGTTTCCAGCAACTGTGTCCATCGCGTTGTTAGCGGCAGGGGCGATGTTTTCTGCTTGCCGCCCAGAGAATTTGCATGATTTGGTTTAGACAAGAGCCTAGAGAGAGCATTAGCAGGCAGCAAGATCGTTGCTCATTCATCCAAACATTGCAAGCCAATCACAGAGTCTTGCTGTCCTTCTCCTGACACACTATCAGGGGTTTCGGTGCGAATGTGAGCGCGTAGTATACCAATCAACATCGTCATTACTGAACTACACAGTCCTGTGTAGGGATCTAGCCTCTGATCACAGCTTGTCCATACATATTTGTGCATTGCCAAATATAGATGATCACACTTAAGTGCCGCCGCCGGCCTTGGCGCTCTGCAAGAAGACAAATCCGTTCTGGACTCAACGTATTAGAAAGTGCAATCAGCTGATCGCCATGTTTTGAACAGAAACTGTGCAGATCATGGAGGGCAAACAAGTGACAGCAATTTATCACTGGGTTCCTAAACCCGTACCAGACTTTCCGTAATACCAACAATCCGGGTTTCAAAAAGGGAAATATTGCGCGGATGAGCACATCCGAGGCCGAGTGTGCATTAGAAAGGTGAGCGGCGCATAATGGGAGTAGTAAGTCCAAATAAGACTAGCTTTCCATCGACCTTTTCCGCAAGTTAATCATAACCGCTAACTTTCGGCTCTTTCGGCTCGACACACTGGCTCAATCGTCGAATGGTCAGGGTTGCTCAAAGACAGCTGTATCCCAACCTGGAAGAGTGCAATACTAAGCGATGAGTTCCTCCTTTCGCTCTTTGAGCAATGCCTTGACTTGCTCGTAGTTTTCATGTTCCATGACGCCTTTCTCAGGACATAGATTTCCCAGATCGCGTTCAATATCCTTCATTAACTTGATGCCCAAGTCCGCACGTCGCATGTCCGCTTCGATTTCATTGGTTTCAGGCTCCGTGAACGTGAGGGGGAATCGACGGGCGTTTGAGTTGGATTGAGAATTTTCTCTCCATTCATGCTGCAAGTCAAGCAGTAGTGCGCAGAAGTGAGCTTCTCCAAGTTCAAATATGCGGCGAGAAAGATGGAGGAGATTTGCACTTGGGGATTGTTGAAGTCTGGTCATGCGATACTGTTCTGGATTCTTGCTCCGAACCAGGCTACGCCAGGCAATCATGAGTGCCTTGTTCAGAAATTCATTCAGTGCCGCAGTCTTTTCCTCGCCTTGCAATGATTTGATGCTTTCAGGCATTGCTGGGCGTCCAAGATTGTCCCCTACATCGGGGCCGTTGTAGTTGAGAAAACAAGGGTCGACGCAATGGTCAAATAGGGGGCTACTTGAACAGATTGCCAGTCAATGATGCCAAGGACCCTCAACTCTTCTGGGTCCACGAAAATGTTTTCATGGTGTAGATCATTGTGCCATAGATGACCATCGGTTGGCAAAGAATTCTCACACAGCAAAGGCTCCAGGATCTGAAAATAGTAGCCTAGGGCTGCGAGTTTTTTTTGCGTGGTAGGTTAGTATAAAGGTGTAGGGCTGTACACCATTGCCATCTGTTTTGGCACATGGTTAAGTTCTTTGATGGCCGCCATTTCGCGAAGACCAATAGCTTCCCGGTAATTTAAGATAGAATCCCCTTGGTAAGCAAAAGATTAGCCACAGTGTTGGCAATAGCCTCCGAAGGCAATCCTTACATGGGCCCCTATCACATTTGATGTTTACCCGCCTTCATCACTCCATTCACGCGCGACAGAGGGGCCGATCGCGAACTGAGAATCCGTAACGGCTTCCCCGTCCTTGACATATAGCGGATCCTGGCGTCGTGGGTCGACATCTTTGGCATAGTATAGACTCCCAAATCCAGTAAACTTGGTGTGGGTCCATCTCCTCTGATAGTCGACAACCTGTAAAAGGATCTTGAGTTTCTTGTTTGGCTGCAAATGCCACCACACCTTTGAGAGAGGAACCCCCGGCATCTTCTCCATAATTATATATTCGGCCCCGACAGAATTCCTCTCGTCAACACGGGCATTCCAGGCGTATACGTGCGGCGCAGGGGTCTAGAGTATATTGCGCGCAAAATCCATTGTTGCAACTTCGCTCGCAGTGGTGTAGTAAGGTATGCCAGCATTGGGATTTGGAATCTTGGCAAAAACTTCCTTGCCATTGTCCATGGTAAGTAGGTATGCCTTATTGTACAAGCCATCAGGGCATTTCTCAATGTCAACGCAGCGATTAGCGCCAACTGACGTCGCTGCGACGGATGCAAGCCCATCCAGACTGAACTGCACCCGTCGACGCGCCAATTGCTTGTCCTCATCAAGGAGGAAGCGCCCGCGAGTGTATTTGAAGAGTTGGCTATCTTTGCCTTATCTCAGCAAGCTCAGACACTTCTCCAGATATTCATTGCTGTTTTAACACTGAATTGATGATTATATTATAAGCTAATCTCAAATAAGTAATAAGCTAACTCAAATAGTAAAATCAGATTATATAAATAATAATATCTTATAAAATATCTGAGAAGAAATAGTTTTTAATTATTAATAATATAGAAATAATTTACTCAATACTCTGACTCTCTGAGTATAAAAGAGAATTTTAACTTAATTTTATAAATTTATTATTTCTATATTATTTTAAAATCTTAGAATAATAATATTCTTATAATATATATGATTTTTATATTTATATTTTAAATTCTTAGAATAGAAGTATCATTTTAAAGTTAACTAGTATATTTTTAAATACAGAAATTTTAATTTAATTTCTTATATAAAAAAAAGTTCTTAGAAATTCTGAGATTAAAAAATATAATTATTTTCAAGAATATATATCTATCTTAAATATAGATTTTTTTAAAATATTAAAGAAATATTTCTATTCTTTTTCTCTTTAATTATAAATTAAAATAATTTTTAAATCTTAAAAATATATAAATATATAATAATAAAAAGTCAAAGTTAAAGAATCTGAAAAATTCTTATAAATCTTAGAAATCTTTATTAAAGATAAAACTATTTCTTTTCAGATTCTCTAATAAGAATTACTCTAAGTATATAACTTATATTAAAAGTAAATTAATATTATATCAGATTAGTTAATAATAATACTATAACTTATTTAAATTAAGTTAGAGAGTTTGAGTTTACTGAGATAATTTTTATTTTATTTTAATAAACTCAGACTCTCTGACTCAGTTTAAATAAATTACAGTATTATTATTAACTAATTTAGTATAATATTAATTTACTTTTAATATAAGTTATATACTCAGAGTAATTCTTATTAAAGAGTCTGAAAAGAAATAATTTTATCTTTAATAAAGATTTCTAAAATTTATAAGAATTTTTCAGATTCTTTAACTTTGATTTTCTATTACTATATATTTATATATCTTTGAGATTTAAAAATTATCTTAGTTTACAATTAAAGAGAAGAAGAATAGAAATATTTCTTTAATATTTTAAAAAAATCTATATTTAAAATAGATATATACTCTTAAAAATAATTATATTTTTTAATTTCAGAATTTTTAAAAGCTTTTTTTATATAAGAAATTAAATTAAAATTTCTATATTTAAAAATATATTAGTTAACTTTGAAATAATACTTCTATTCTAAAAACTTAAGATATAAATATAAAAATTAGATATATTATAAGAATATTATTATTCTAAGATTTTAAAATAATATAAAAATAATAAATTTATAAAATTAAGTTAAAATTCTCTTTTATATTCAGAGTACTGAGTAAATTATTTCTATATTATTAATAATTAGAAATTATTTCTTCTCAGATATTTTATAAGATATTATTATTTATATAATCTAATTTTACTATTTAAATTAGCTTATTACTTATTTGAGATTAGCTTATAATATAATTATCAATTCAGTGTTAAAACAGCAATGAATATCTGGAGAAGTGTCTGAGCTTGCTGAGATAAATCTTTGCCTATATATGTACTATGCGTCAGGTGACCTAGCGAGCTGGAGGATAGCGAGCGAATCTCACTAGGAGCGTTGCATGCCGGCAGATGGAGAATGTAATATACGTCTGACGGCTGCTGATAGGAGGTAAGGCCTTGCTAGAAATGGCATCTTCACGTTCAACGTAGGCCAGCAAGGGCTGGGAAGTGACATAGAAAGACGAGGTGTTCAAACAATGTTCGCGTCCCTGAATTGACTTGATCCGGCTTCGACGACCAATAGGCGACGAGAAAGGTAAATCAACCATAAAAATTCGATGCGTACCTCTTCACAAAAACTATGAAGACCAAGGCCGCAGTGGCCAAACACCACAATCAGTCCCTAGCAGTCCCATTGAGCGGAATGTGAAAAAGGGGATAGGAGAAGGGAAATAAGTGTCCAGAGGGAGGGGGGTTCAGGGTTATATAAACTTCATCTTGGATGTTGGAGAGCCCCAGACCGGGGGTCTTTCCGCCAGTGGACTCGATATAAACGCTCATGATGGTCCCCTTTTTCCCCCTCGGCTCATAAAAAACGGCGAGCGATTATCTATGTATGTACATACAAGATGAGTATCTCCAGCCAGTGAATCTGAAGGGGGTAATCTGGGAGACATACCTACTCCCTCCCTCCCAGAATGGAACGCAACGAATAATATGAAATGTTAAATTAAATGGGACGACAGATGATCGCAGAAGTAAGTAAAATTCTTCACAATTCAAAACTCCAAGAAGCCACAGGTGTACGCAGTAAGTGAAGATGATGAGTTACAGAACCATCATTTACTATCGTGGACGTTGTTGTTGGAATTGCGGAAAAAAAAAAAAAAAAATCTATTGTGCAAAACTTCATCCCCGTCACTAGTCCACCCTATCCTTCGTTCCCCACCGAGACACAGGTGCTCATGAGCTCATTTCAGTGTCTTGGGGCAGGATGTGCTTAAGCAGCATTTGACTTAACCTTGTTGCGAAAGCTTTTATTATCCCTTTTCTACTAAAGGGAGCCAGTAGCCGGTTTGTACATGTACAGTACAAACCGGGCGGGCATAGCGGAAGGAAGGGTTATTTTGACCAAGAGTTGATTGAAATATATTGCATGTTAACTTTAATTCGTATGATAAAAGACGACAAGAAATCTCAATAAGAATCTCAAGTTATAAAATTACGTTTCATTTTAATCTGCTCAAACCACTTGCCATGCTTATGGCCTGAACATAAAGCATCTAATAGCAAGCACCGAAGAGAACATAAAATTAAAACAATATAGAAAAAGGGAGGGAAAAACCACACCAGAGAAATCTGTTTTGTTTTCTTTAGAAAAGACCCTGCAAAAATGAAACCGCAAAAGGAGCCAGTGATATCAAAACAGAATGTATGAAAACAATATGTCATAGCTTCATAATTGTTAGTAGAGAGTAATAAAAAGCAAAGAATAACAATGAAAAAGATATGGAAATAGCAAGGGCTAATGAGATAAAAACATGTTGCAAGGACAAAGGAACAGGAGAATAACAACGCCAAAGGGATTAAGTTGAAGATCTTCAAGGTCCTGATGAATACCAGCCGACTGAGTCATACCGAGTTCCCTATCCGTATCCCATCGTTCTTAGACCCTGAACCCTGACCGATAACACCGGAAAATACTAACAGCCGTAAATAAATAAAGTTCTCCTGGAAGGGAAGGGGGGCGGGGAGAGCAAGAGTGCCGTATGAACAATGCAAGACCAACAAAAAGTGCCTAGAAACATTAGGCGCATGCTATGTAAAACGCTGAAGTGAAGCATTGAATATGAGAAGGGAAGAAAATATGAAAACTGGGGAATAAAAACATGAAAATCATTACAACGCACCCTGCTGTGGGACGGAATAAACTTTAAGAATTCCGGCAGAGTCGTGAAGAGTTGACAAGTCAAAAAAAAAAAAAAAAAGAAAGCCTATCGATGCACCGAAGCATGATGGTGTGTCATCGCGTTCAAAAGGGTATTTATTCCAGGGTAGATAAGAGGTTTGTAAGCAATACCGCACCGAGTCTTCCGGCTTTTAAGGGTCAACGGATATCATCCAAATGAAAACTAGGAAAATATCGAGGAAACCAAGGGAGGGGAAAGACAAAAGTGAGTGCGTAGGAATTCTAGCGTTGGGCGGAAATAAATGCTTTTGGATGTTGTAGATTTTGGTTCACATAAATACGGGGTGGGAATATAGATCAGCTGTTTTCTTCCCGTCATGAAAGGATCTCCTGCTCGTTGGTATTGCCTGTGTCGTTGCTCTCGGAATTGGACACACCCTGACCTCGACATAAAGGACAGGAGTTTCGTCCAGTAGTCAACCACTATAGCCAGAGTTAGTTTTCCGTCGTTATTCTATTCCACATTTTGAGAATTGAAATAAAAATAAATACTTACCTCGTCAATGCATTCACGATGATAGATGTGTTGGCACTTAGTTAGCTGTCGGACCTCTTCTGCAGCCTCATAATCAGAGAGGCAGATAAGACATCTTTCGCTTTCCGCGATAGGGATTTTGGGGGTTGTATCTGCCGATTCAGCGATTAGAGAACCACCGTACTCAACCAGTTGAAATATACCTCCAGCAGAGGCAACGTCTTCCTGGGAGGCGACAGGCGGTTTAGCGGGACCAAGTAACGACGAAAGGAGCAACATGTCCTCATAGGTAGGGTTCTAATAGAAACGTATTAGAAAAACACTCTACTATCAAGATTCGGGGATACATACATCCGTAAATAAACTTGGAGTTGCAAAAGCTGGGTGGTTTTCAGCTAAGTTCGTTCCAACTACATAAATCAACCAGCTTCTTCCAGCAGACGGCGAGGCACTATCGGGTTCCACAACTCCGTTTCGCCTTGCGGCTCCGGAGCCAAGGCCGCGATGACGAGCGGTTTCTGAGTCGCGTCTGCGACGTTGGCTTACATTATTGAAAAGAGGGTGATGATCTTCGTAGGGCTCATCGGGCTCCTGGGAAGAGTCTTCGTTCAATTGAGGAAGCACAACTGAGGATGCTGATGGTCGTCGACTTGGGCTATTGGTTTCTGAGGAAACGTTGGATAAACCAGCGTCGGCAGGAGTAGATGGAGGGGGGTGAGGACCAGGGGGACTTTCTGATAGAACCGTAGGTAATGAACTGGCCAAATCCGATTGACTGCGAGATGATGCATGTGATCTTTGATGACGCTGACTATCGTAATTGGCCGGGAATGTACTGCCTCCCATGGAGCGACGATGGCTTGAGAATCTAGACCGTCTATCAGCACGCCGAAGAAACCCACTGGAGCTCCGCTCGGTTCGTGAAACGTTATTTGGTGAAATGAACGGCAGCCGAAGCAGCGAATCTAGCGATGCACGGGCGTGGAGTCCAGTATCATTGTCGGATCCATTGTTTATAGAGGGAACTGACCTTACTCCTACCACCACCAAAGTCACCAACCGTCGGTCCTGGCCACTCTCTGCTGGGTTTCGGTCATCAATATCCATTCTATCCGATCTACCGTCCTGGGTATATTCAGAAGCTGGTTGGTTAGAATGTCCTGTTGACGAGTTATTTTCAGAATTTTCTGGGTTGACAAAGCGGAAGACTCTCAAGAAGTTGACGTGAGGCAAGCCACCATCCCTTTGGCTTCCCCCATTCCCGTCTTCTGTCCCTGTCCCTTGAGTTTGGGCAGATGTGGCTTGTTGTAAACTTTGTATAAAGCTCTCCAACGAACCATCCGCTCCGTCAGCACCAATAGCCTGGATATTGGGCATTGCTGGTGGCGTATTACCAGAGAGTTGAGCAGCTATGGCAGCTGCTGCTAGCTGTAAAACGCGAGACAAGGGGGTTTGTTCATCCCTACGCATGGATCGAATGTGTCGTGAACGCGATGGAGCATGTCTTCGGGAGGGTGAAGAGGAGCGTGTAGGTCGAGAAGGGGTGCTTGGTGAGATTGGCAAGTGATTCCGTGTAGAAGGTTCAACGGAGTCAAGTTCACGGGATCCACCAAATTCCATGTGCGTGTCCATTGACCCTAAGGGTGGAAGTAGGTGGTTGGAGTCTTCTGTAAAACTAGGCCGTGACGGTCGACGAGGCGGGAGCATTGCTGTTTGGCTTGGTTCAGTCATGGCGGGCGATTGGCCAAGAATCTGCGATATTGGCGCAGCAATGGAATGTCGTACATGGCTTAATCTCGCCCGATGACGCCACGAAAATCTTCCGGTGCTGGATTCTCTTTCGATGCCAGTAGCATCGAGGTATGTGGGGTTTGGAGGAGAATCGGGCAGTAAGGCTGCATCGCCTCGTGGAGGAGGATAGGGTCCACGTATCGAGCGTCTCCTTGATATCCCTCGTGAGCTAGATCCAGTGAAGGACGAGAAGCGGTGTGAATGATGAGCAGAGTCGGATCTGTGTAGAGTCCTAGACAACAAACCGATCCGGTGAGCACGACCTTCCGCGGGTGTTTCTTCTCCACTATTCAACAGTCCTCTCACTACTGCGTTTGGAAGAATCCTCGAACCGAGACGAGACATGGTCGACTGTCGACTCGTCGCGGAGGCGGGAATGGAAGCAGATGTTCCTAGAGTGGCGACAGAGCTGTGAGGTCGCAGATGTTCCATGTTCTCCAAAGCGCTATCTGCTCGTTGGGACATACGTGAATTTGTATCACTCGAACTTCGAAACACATCCGAGTGAGCGGCACCTGTGGACAAAGGCGAAGTTGCAGTTTGAGAAGTCAAAGGGGGACCCGCATGACTGTGTTGTGTAGAATTATCGATCCCGCCGCTAGAGCGATGTCGAAGGTGCAAGGAGGGATTTAAGTGGCCAGGGTGAGGTTGTCCGCTATGTTGTCCGCTATGTTGTTCGCGTGAAAGGCGCGAGAGTGAGAGTGACGAGATGCTGTTATTGTTGTTGCGGTTGTGGTTGCTCTGCGCGGAGTTTGCGCGTTGGGAAGAGGAGGCTTGCCCCATAGTCTAAGCAAACAAACCCGGGAGCCGAGGGGGGCTACCACGGAAGCAGGTATCGGAAGGAGCAAAGGCCTCGTGAGTCTACTCACTCACTCATATTTGGGTGGGAGCGGGAGTAGGTGGCGGGGGGGAAATGACTCGTCAGAGAGGTTATCCCGACGTTTTGACGCCACTAGGAGTGTATTAGTGACCGCTTGCAACAGGAGGTCTCAACAGGAACTGGGCGGCTGTTGGGTGGAAGAAATAGGCTTTCGAGATGGTTAAGGACGTGATCCAGCAAGACAAATAGGATACTTACAAGTATTGAGCAGGAGGAATCCAGCGTTCTCGGTTGGCGAAATGTTCCCCTCGTGATTAACAGTCACTCGCTGTCCTGGAAGGGCCGTGGAGTGGTGAAAGACAGACTTGTTTCAGGGCGCTTGCAGGCGCAAGGACCACCACCAAAAGAAAGAAGGTAACCACTGTATGGGGAAGGAAGTTTGGTAGTGGGTAAGAGTATTTAAAGAAAGATAAATCCAAGGAATCTGGCTCCAGGAATAACGCGGGGTCTCAGCTTGCGACAATGCAATACCTTAGTCGGCCATGATGATGATGATGATGATGAAGTCGAAGCAAGCCAGAGCTGAGTGTTTGGCCAGGTCACGGGACGGGACCGCAATGATGAGACGGCTCTGGGATCGGTCGGAGATACATTGTTCCGATGGCCTGTTGGATGGCGAGATATATACAACGAGCAACGGAACCGCGAAGGGAGAAGAAGAACACCAGACCCTTATAATTAGTCAAGAATGGGATTCGGGGCTTTGAAGCAAAGGGGGGAACGGGGAAGAGGGAGCAGAGGAGTACATTCATTGAATAAGAACTCCCATCATGAAACTATTGAGTTGTATTGGGCCTCCAAATCACCAAGCTAGTTTGCCTCTTGAAGTATGATGACGCCCATATATATCCAGCCGTTTGATGTTAGCATTGATAGATAGTACCCCAGCTAAGGTATTCCGTGGCAAGAACTGAACAAGGCCGTGTCTACAGTGGAGTTACTCCACCGCTCCCGTTCTCTAATAATAGAGATATAGTACATAGAACATGCACAATCATGTGGGCTCATCATGTTTCGTGAATGTAAGGTTTTTTTGGCACCTGTGCTTGCTTACACAAAGCCTGGATATATCGGATTAATATTTATCCGTGGTATTCTGTTGTTATCGACCCAAGAATGTCCATCTACGACAACTCGACCAAATCACAATTTTCTACCACGCAGTACTCGACCCCAGAGGTGATAGTACCATCTTGAAAAAATGAAGGGAAGAAGGCTAGATATTCTCTTGACCATTTATATGAGAAAATAGTAAGAAGAAAAAGAAACAAGGAAACGCCCCGATTGAACGACGGGAGCAATTGTTTGCGACTGTTACAAGCGCCACAGTGCCATGATCACCCTGATAAGACAGTTCATTTCAACCTGATTGGTTCCCGCATCAGGCAATTCATGTCTTCATCCTACTTCTCACTTCCGCTCGCCCCATGGCAGCAACCATCGAGTTTTCGTACAGCCCAGTATGAAGCTCGCAAGCGCAAGCAAAACGTTCAAGAACCAGGGCAGGATGTAGAAGAGCATGAAGTATCTATTGCGAACACCAGTGACGATGATACCAGTGCGAGCAGTAGCACTGAAAGCGGTGCGGATGATGAGAATGCCGCAGGCTCTGGTCCGAGGCAATCAATAATTTTGACCCCAAATGAGGCACACCAATATCGAGTTGCCGGCCAGCCATTCCATAAAGAACTTCCAGGTGGCAGTTTTCCGCATTCAGGTTTGGGCAAGAGAAAGACTACCAAGATTAGCCGGAAGCAGATCGAGAAGGAGCTGTCTCAGCTATCGCCGCCAATCTTCATTCCTAGAGCTGAAGGCCAGTGCAGCAGTCTGCGCTTACAGCACCTGGGTGTCATTACAACTATACTTCATCGATGCCTGTTAGAGGGAGATTACGCGCGTGCTGGGAGGGCTTGGGGATTGATCCTACGGGATGAATTCGGGGGTCATGGGATAGATGTCCGAAGTGGTGGCCGGTGGGGGATTGGTGCAGAAATACTCTTATGGAGTGATCACAATGCGACAGCGCATTCATCAACATCAACAGGGATTGGGGATGCCGGCATCCCTCATCCCCCACCTCGACGACATTGGTTTACCCGCAGGGGATTTGAGCGCGCCAAGAGCTACTACGAGCGCCTGATACTCCAGTTTCCATACCGCAAAACTGCGCCGGGAGCGCTTGGCCCACTCGATTTCTATCCCGCTATGTTCGGGCTTTGGATTTCGCTCGTGCAGGAAGAAAGTCAGTCAGCACGAGACGCTGCCATGATGGACATGTCGGACACGGCAGAAATGTACGACTTTGACGATCCGACTCATGATGATAATATGTCCATCTCCAGTGATATGCCCCACCGGCGTCGCAGTAGTAATAATCGGAAGAATGATATCATTGCCGAAACTCGCCGCAAGGAACTCGCGGAAGCGGAACAGATAGCGGCGCAGATGGACGAGCTATTAATTTCCCCGCCGTTCTCGGATAGCCATGAGCTGCTGCAGTTACGGGGCATGTTGTCATTGTGGATCGCAGATTTATTTATATCGTCTGTGTCCCCGGAAGATGATGATACAGACATGCACATGGATATGAGACATGATGGTGACCAGACCATGTTTTCCGATGAAGGTGGAGGGCAGATGGACTCAGTGCTCGCGCGTATGGAGCGAGGGTTGGGGATGGAGAGGAAGATGGCGGAGATGGAGAAGGCGAATGTATTCTTTGAAAAGGCAAAGGCCAAAGCGCGCAGGAAACAGACTCCATTGTCCTCGGATGAGGTGAATGAGGATGATTCTGTTGTCTAAACTTGCGAAATCTAATTGGTCGTCAAGCTGATTTACGATGACCGTGTATACTATCTAGGGCATAGGAGGTGTAGTCAAAGACACTGCGCCTTTAATTATTACGTTTTTTTTTGCGGTATACTTGTGTCAGGGCGCGACTTGACATGGCTTTAATAGTATCTTTTCTGGTTGTACATGATGCGATGACAGATGCTTATATTAGATTTCTGGACTAGCTGTAGGCTACTGGGGCAAAAGAGCTCGATCACCACCAGCGCACTGCTGGTAGAAGGGCCGATCAACCGCAGGACCCCCAACACTAGCCTGGTATGTAAGCCTAGTTAGAAGGCAACCAAATATACCTGCCCTTAATGTTTCATAAATATGCCAGTCAACGGAATGACAATACTGTCACCAATATATTACACTGACAAGATGAAGGCAAAACGAACGAGAAGGAGTAAAAACATCCCCAATAAGGGGCGTGGATGTGAATGTCCACTGTTAACGACCGAGTCAGGTGGATAAGGTCATGTGACCACGTGTAGGGGACGTGCTCAACTTCCAAAATGGACTGCCTCAACCTCAACGCTTGAAACCCGCGGAGCACTGCTGAAGAGGACGGGTGCGGAAATGGGCCTTGTCATACCGTAACCACCTCGACATACGCGTCGAAGGTGTATCTGTCGTCCTGCCCAGGAACTGTTCAAATTCACTGTTTCTCCTGTTTTCCCCGAAACCGGAGCAATGGCAGTTGCGGAATACGTTCGGGGGAAAACCTTGCAAAATGATACCCCAGCTCCGCAGAGCAGCAACCATGTTGCAACTAATCCTTCAAGGGAACTTGTTGCTAATATGGCGAGACTTAAAGTACCAACGACGAGATTGAGTGACAGGCCTAGATCTGCAGCTGGGACTCCGCGGGAACATCAACTTGGGACAACAACTAGATTGTCTGGACAGACCGCAGGATATCACGTACAGCATAGCCAAGCAACACCCAGGGATATGTTTGACACTGATGTGGAAACTGTCGATGATTCTACTACTACGGCCACGAGCCTCATTCGAGAGGAAGAAGGCGGCGTCAAGCATGATTTCCAAGTTGGCCCGCCGGCTGCTCAGCGAACAGCTCAAGATGAGAATGACTTGCCATCAAACGTGCATTATAGCTGGGGTAATCCCCGCGGTCGAAATGCCCTGGAGGAAAGAATGATAATGGAGCTTGGCTCTGACCCTGGCGGAGATGAGCATGATGCTATCCAGGTTCCACAGGAGCATGATGTGCAGCATGTGCGTTTTGATGCGGTCGATGAGAATGAGTTCGATGGAGATGCTGCCCAAATATTCGATTGGAGCAGCAACCACCATATCAATGGAGAACCGTTGAGCTGGCAGAAGATTGAAGCAGCCCTGCACGATACCAAGGCCCCCCCTACCGCGCAAGGCATACAGCGGCAAGAAAACATTGAAGAACAAAGTGTCCCCAGGCAATCGGATTACGAGAACTATCCCGATGAGAATATGTATACACCAAAAGCAACGCAAAAGCATTCCACCGACAGTCGGTTCGTGACGAGATCTCGTTTTAGCACCCCAAACCCACGTGGTGGAGCACCCCTTGAAGGGGGGATATTAGTCGGTTCGCGGCCAATTCCCCAAATTTCACCTTCCCGCACTGTCATTTTATCTCCGCAGTCGCAACCAGTCGCTCAGTCAAGCGCAAGAAACACCATAGGACCCAACAAACCGAACCCTCTACACGTGACACATGACAACCACGATCCATACAGCCATGGTGGTCTATTTGACATCACAGACCTAAGTGCGGTGGACAGCTCTTCATCCGAAAACAGCACAGACAACCAACATACATACACATCTCTCGGCTTCTCCACCCTATCCCCCGTCTCTACAAAACGATCCTGGACCGAATTACAATCCGACTATCCGCCAAACATCCTGGAGACAAAAACCTTCGCTGATCTCCAAGCGGAATCATTCGACTACAACCCAGCCCCGCCGCAGCCCATCTTCCAACCACAGGACCCCCCCCTCCCTCTCTCGGAGAAACTTACCCGACTAAAGGCGCTGACAGACGAGCAGCGCCACATGTTCTTCGCATCCCTGAATATCGCAGAGTGGGAAGAGAGCGGTGACTGGATCATTGACCAGTTCAGCCTATTACTTCAGCGGACGAAAGCGGCGAGACACGAGCGTCGGAAAGTGGCCGCTGTGTTTGAGAGGGAGATTGAGAGGCGGTATGAACTTGTCGAGGCGGAAGGGAAAGGGATTGGCCAGCGGTTAGAAGAGATGAGGACCGGGGGGATGGATGTTTTGAAGGGGCAGGCTTTGTGATGATAAACAAAAGAAATTTATCGTCACACTGTTTGCTCTGCTTACGGCTATTTTTACAGGCAACCCTACCGTGGGCTTTTTTATTTGTTACGATACCCTGATATTTCCCCCCCAGGCAGATAAACGCCGAGCAACGCGCGTTATCAGAATGGTGTGCGGGATGGGAAAGGTCCATTTCATTTTTCATTTTTATTTTTTCATCATATTTTTCATATCTTATACTGACGGCGTTGAAGGGCCCTTTTAACACAGGAAGGGATGAGATAACGACAACACGGCCGCGGCGAAAATGATTGATAATGGAAGCCACATACATACCTAGCGCGGAAATAGATATATCGCTCTAGACGAAAAATATAAATATTTTTAACTACCTTACTCAGAAGATGTTATTTTTAAATATGGCATTGACATACATAACTCCCAACTTCCCCTCGCCCCTTGCCGGTGCCTGCCTGTTCAGTGGCGGGATAAGCTAAAACAAGGTGACTGTACGGATATATGATTAAGCGAATAAAATGAT